>NC_031989.1:21944203-21982291 GCF_001879085.1 Nicotiana attenuata
TTTTGATGGAAGGGATTCGGTGGGCAAACTTTCAGCATAGTGCCCATGATCATCGCCGAGATATACCGCGCCTTGAACAAATGTCAACAACAAGGCAGCCATTTTGAGGGTTGCAACCTATTACTTCAGATTTGGCTCATGGAACACCTCCAGAAAGGGGAATACCGGCAAGAGATCCTACGCAGAGATTGTGATGATCATATCGCCTTCCATCAGCCAAGGCGTATGAATTATATGCCTAAAATGTTCACTCAGCCGGAGGACGCCAAAGGATGGGTAGAATTGTTCGAAAATCTGAAAGAAGACCAGGTGCAATGGATGTTTGAGTGGTTCCCCACGGATGAATTCATTGTTCGATCCCGAGATACGCCGTTTCTCATACTGATTGGTTTGAGAGGGACTTATCCTTACGTTCCTCTCCGAGCCATGAGGAAAGCTGGAAGAAAACAAATCATACCAAGGGTCGATAAAACGAGTCACCTCAGGGCCGATTTCCAGGACGACGATAGCCCTCACAGGTGCCAAGCTCAGCATTAGTGGCATTGCAAAATCGTTTTGGGGAAAGAATCCATTGAGCCAGACAGGTACCACGCCGGTTGTGTGCCGCAGTATTCGGGTTGGTTAGAAGACAATGACATGGGTCAGCCGGGATTCGTTCGAGGTCACAGAATTATTGACGAGCACGCTGAAGCACGGGTTAAGTATAATCAACTGTGCAAGAGAATTCGAGAGTGTGAAAGTGAGCATCGGGAAATACAAGAAGCCCATCAGAAATTGATCGAGGAGTGGAAAGAAATGGCTGTCAGCGCCAACAACCGGCTAGGGTATTTGGAGCGGGGTCTAGTAGAGCTGGAAGGAAAGTTCATCAAGAGGATCGAAGACTGCCAAAACGCTGAAGGAAATGCAGGCGGACATCTGGCCCGAGCCTACTTACTGCTAGAACTACGCGAGTTGGTGGAGCTATTCGAGGGAGACAAGGATGCCAAATCTGGGGAAGGTCCTTCTGGGACCAAGTAGTTAGGAGTCCTTTATTTTGCCTTAATGATGTAATAAGGCCAATGGCCACTAGTGACATTTACTTTCTGTTATTTAGAGTCGTTTTGGATTCGTCTTATTTTTATCAATAAAATGAGGCATTTAGCATTATAAGTTCTCCAAAACTATTTGTCGCTAGGCCTACCTCGGGCACAACGAGGCACCAAAATTAGGACGCGATTTATATTCCCGTACAATGTGTTTAAATACTGCAGTATTTTTTCCTCATAACCCGCACTAACTTGTTACCTTTTTGTTTTTCTTTTATTTTTATTCCCCTCCCCAAAGGTTAGTTCGTGCATTCTGGCACCATCAGCATACTCCACAAGATCCAAGGGCCCTCCACCTCCTCCTCCTCCGAGTCCTGTCCGGAACAAGAACAAAGGTAAAATGGGAGATACAAGCGCCAGAAGGAGATTGAGATTCCTCAGGGTACCCCGGTTGCTAAGGAAACTGCTACACAATTGGAGCAAAAGCTGTTGAAATTTCGAGAAGAACTGGATCAGGTTCGGAATTTGGCGAACCTATCATTTTCCCTCACCGCTCCTGATGTCAACACCCAGAATCCCGCACCTCCACAAAATACCCCACAACCACAGATACAACCCACTCATACCCAGCACTGCAACGCATGCCACACTCTAAATAACACTCCACTACTCATTCCCGAGCCACTAAACACCACCAATGACCATCTCCACAACTCTCCTATTTATGTGGATACTGTACCCCACTACACTCAACCAATCTCAAATGCACCTGAGTCTGGTGACAAAGACTCCCTTATCAGGAACTTAGCAGCAGAACTCAAGAAATTGACCAGTCGAGTTCAGGGCGTGGAAGGTAACAAATGTATCCAGGGGTTAAATTATGAAGACTTATGCACTCAACCAGATGTTGAACTTCCGGAGGGGTACAAACCTCCCAAGTTTGAAATGTTTGATGGAACAGGAGATCCCAGAGTCCACCTGAGAACCTATTGCGATAAGCTAGTTGGGGTTGGAAGAGATGAGAAGATCCGTATGAAGCTCTTCATGAGGAGCCTGGCGGGAGATGCACTATCCTGGTACATCAGTCAGGACCCCAAGAAATGGACAAGTTGGGTAGGTATGGCATCGGACTTCATGGATAGATTCCGATTCAATACAGAGAATGCACCGGATGTATTCTACATACAGAATTTGAAGAAGAAACCCACCAAAACATTCCGCGAGTATGCTACTCGTTGGAGGTCAGAAGCTGCAAAGGTCAAGCCGGCCATAGAAGAAGAGCAAATGAATAGATTCTTCGTCCGGGCTCAGGATCCCCAATATTACGAGAGGTTGATGCTGATCGAGGGTCAAAAGTTCTCTGATATCATCAAACTCGGAGAAAGAATCGAAGAGGGCATTAAGAATGGTATGGTTACAAATCTTGAAGCATTGCAAGCCACCAATAACGCTTTACAAACTGGTGGCGCATCCAAGAAGAAAGATGTGAGTGCCGTGATGGTCGCACAGGGAGCCAAATCACCACCAAAATACCACACCTACCCATCACCTCCACTTACATATCAGCCCATCCCGAATTACCAAGCACCCGCACCCTCCTATCCACCTCCCGTTTACCAATCCTCTCCACCTCTCACATATCAACCCACCTCATCCAGATACTCTCAACCAGCACCTGTTTGCCAAGCTTATAACTCTCAACCCTCTCACTACCAATCACCACCCACCCGTCAAAATTTTCCAAGACCCAGACCAAATTTTGACCGCAAACCTCCCAGACAATACACAACCACCGCTGAACCGATTGACCAGCTATATGAAAGACTTAAAGCTGCTGGTTACGTCACTCCTATCCCAGCCAAAGCTCCAGAAAATCCCTCCCAGTGGGTCAACCCCAACAAGACCTGTGCGTATCACTCCGGCATGAAGGGACACACCCTTGACGAGTGCCGTTCGTTGAAAGACAAGATTCAGACCCTGATCGACAATAAGGTCATTGTAGCAAAGGAGCCTGCTCCTAATGTTCGTAATAACCCCCTACCTTACCACAAAGGTGGAGACATTCATATGATCGAGATCGAGGATGATTGGGACCCTAAAGGGTCAATAGGTTTGATTGCGGAAGGGGATGAACCAAAGAAACCAGCGGTTACCCTTAACCCAATTGTTGTGCAGAATCAGCCCTCCAGGGACGACGAAGTAAATATGTCTATACCTCTCGAATTTGAAGCGCCTCCCTCTGCAAAGGCGCTCGGACCAATCGAGGTTGAATTTGGAGTTCCAAAGGCACTTACACCCTTTGAAGTTGCTGGGTTACCACCTAGGGTGCCTATTCCAGTGGCAATGACAGAGATAACACCATTCCACTCAAATGACATACCATGGGATTACACTGCCAAAGCTAGGAGGAAAGGAAAGACCAAGACAGGAGAAATGATTGCCGCACAAGGAATGACTAGAACAGGAAGGGTTTATATCCAGAGCACCTAGCCGAGTCCAGTAAGCAAGCCCCGGGACGGCCTATTGAAATAGGGCCCGACGATCTTTGGAGGAAAATACAGGCTAAGGAGTACTCGGTCGCTGAACAGTTGAACAAAACACCAGCACAGATATCTATCCTGGCTCTTCTGCAGAGTTCAGACGCTCACAAGAATGCCCTAATGAAGATACTGAGCGAAGCCTATGTGCCCAGCAATATAACCGGGGGTGAAATGGCGAATATGGTCGGGCAAGTGCTGGAGAGCCATAAAATAACCTTCCACGAAGATGAGTTGCCGCCAAAAGGTTTGAGCCACAATAAGGCACTGCACATCACCGTGCAATGAGAAGATTATTTCATCACTAGAGTTCTGATCGATGGAGGATCGAACCTCAACATCTGTCCACTTGTAACTCTCAGAACTCTGGGGAAAGGCCTACACGAGATCAAAGACGGGGCTATCAATGTCAAAGCCTTCGATGGGTCCCAGAGATCTACTATTGGAGAAATTAGCCTATGCTTGCAAATGGGACCAACATGGTTCGACGTCGACTTCCAAGTGATAGACGTCCCGGCATCCTACAACTTGCTGTTGGGATGCCCCTGGATCCACGCTGCTGGAGCTGTAGCATCGACCCTGCATCAGGCGGTAATGTTTGAATGGAATCACCAAGAAGTGATCATTCATGGCGATGGTAGTAACCCCATATATAGTCGCCAGACCATCCCAATGATCGGGGGCAGAAGGAGAATAGGCGGAGAAACATACCACCACATTGAAAGGGTCAACGCTGTAGATAAAGATAAGTGGTGGGACAACAAGATCGAAAGTATCCTGAATTGGTGTGGGTACGAGCCTGGAAAGGGACTCGGTAAAAATCTTTAGGGGATCACTAAGCCCATCAAACTGAAGAAGCATGGCACTACCTTTGGCTTAGGGTATGGTTACACTTGGGAAGAATTTCAGAACTGGTCGCCACCATGGCGCGGCCCCTACTACCCATTGGAGTTTCCGATACCTAGCCTGGAACAGACCTTCCAACTAGCAGATACTATATATGGGTCAGAAGAAGGTGAAGCGTTGGCGGCCATGAAGAATTTGTTCCTAGAGGATGATGATATGGACTGCTGTGTTCTTTTCGAGGAGGAAGGGGAGGAAGGCCCTTCCATACAAGCAGTGAACAGAGGGAACCGCCTCAGCAACTGGTCAATCAGAATCGTCGGGGCCCAGAAGGCTTCGGGGTAGCAAGGCTAAACAAAAGCACCATGCATCTCATTTTACTTTTTACTAGCTAATTTCCTTTCTGCATTGTCTTTAATTTTGAAAAGAGCTCCGACGTTTCAAACAATTATGAATTTAGACAAAGCATTTCAGTTTATCATATACCTCGCTCTTATTATTTTCTCTATCATTTACTCTATTTTTACACAGCATTACTATTACTTACTTTGATGATGAACCAACGATTGTGACTTGCAACGAAACAATGCAACAAAAGGATTTAGACTCAGAAGAAGATGAAATACCTGAAGAGGTCGTCAGAGAGGTTGAGAATTTTGAGAATAGATCTAAGTCTAACCTGGAAGAAACTGAGGTCATTAATTTGGGAGATACAGAAAATGTCAAAGAAACTCGCATCAGTGTTCACCTGTCGCCGTCAGAAAAGGAAGAATATACGAAATTCTTAAAAGAATATGAGGACATATTCGCCTGGTCGTACGATGATATGATTGGTCTCAGCACGGCCATTGTAGCTCATAAGTTGCCAACAGATCCAGCCTGTCCACTGGTAAAGCAAAAGCTCAGGAAATTCAAGCCCGAGAGTTTGAAAATCAAAGAAGAGGTTACTAAGCAAGTCAAAGCTAAGGTTCTCAAAGTGGTAGAGTATCCAACATGGTTAGCCAACATCGTGCCAGTACCAAAGAAGGACGGGAAAGTTAGAATCTGTGTCGACTACCGGGATCTCAACCGGGCCAGTCCTAAAGATGACTTCCCCTTGCCAAACATACACATTCTTATCGACAACTGCGCCAAGCATGAGTTGCAGTCTTTTGTTGATTGTTTCGCCGGATATCATCAGATATGGATGGATGAGGAAGATGCAGAGAAAACGGCTTTCATCATGTCGTGGGGGATGTATTGTTACAAAATAATGCCGTTTGGGTTGAAGAATGCTGGAGCCACCTACATGAGAGCCATGACTACCATCTTCCACGACATGATACACAAGGAGATCGAGGTATATGTAGACGACGTCATCATCAAATCCAAGAAAGCCACTGATCATATGGAAGATCTGAGAAAGTTCTTCAACAGACTGAGAAGGTATAATCTGAAACTAAATCCCGCCAAGTGTGCATTCGGGGTTCCTGCTGGGAAATTACTGGGTTTCATCATTTGAACTACGCCTGACCTGATTCCCGTTTAAGAGGGGATACGTAGGAAGCCCTATGGGTTCGGTCACAATTTAATAAAAATTTCATTTTCCCCCTACTATTGGAACTGGGGCAGAATTTTGAGGAGGACCCTCAAAATTCCGAAGTTAGTTTTCAGCCACTCATCGTCAGGAATGCCATCTCAGTAAACTGGGGCAGAATTTTGAGGAGGATCCTCAAAATTCCAAAGTTGATCCGTCAGTCGTTCAGCGCAGCCGTCAGAAGTGCCAGCGTAGTAAACTGGGGGCAAAATTTTGAAGAGGACCCTTAAAATTCCGGAGCAAGAGAGGTTGCAATGTCTTGAACCTCGTCTAGTCGTTGGTTCATCTAAAAGAAAACTATTTTTTCTACTTACGTTATATTTACTAAATTATGCATAATTATTGTTCGAATTGCTGCTGTTTAGCAACGCTACCCCAATGATACGCAACGCCGGAAGCCAGGGGAAGACGAACTAACCTTTCCCCCTTACAAAACTTACGATTTCTCTTTGGATGCAGGCACTCGTCAGGTATATTTACGTACGCATATTCCTCAAAGACACAACTTCTCAGAATCATCAGCTAAGAAATCTCACTACTATCCGTCCTTTTATTTTCTTGCATTGCATAAGGCTACCTTTCTGCCTTCCGAGACTAAGCGTTGTCTCCATCTGCATTATCTGCATAAGGCTATCTTTCTGCCTTTCGAGACTAAGCGTTGTCTCCCTCTGCATTCTTTGCATTGCATAAGGCTATCTTTCTGCCTTCCGAGACTAAGCATTGTCTCCATCTGCATTATCTGCATAAGGCTATCTTTCTGCCTTCCGAGACTAAGCGTTGTCTCCATCGGCATCATCTGCATAAGGCTACCTTTCTGCCTTCCGAGACTAAGCACTGTCTCATCCTGAGTTATCTGCATAAGGCTACCTTTCTGCCTTTCGAGGTTAAGCTCTACCTCCACTTGCATGGCTGAAATATCGCCACCTTATCCTTCTTGCATGGCTGAAATATCACCACCTTTACTTACGTCTTGCAATCGGCTGAAATATCGCCAAACTTTATTTAAATTCTACATCGGCTGAAAGATCGCCAGTTCATCTCCGTCATCATCTATACCTATGCTTTCTGTCGGCTGAAATATCGCCATTTACATTTCTTGGCATCGGTTGAAACATCGCCTGCTTTATTTAAATTTCTGTCGGCTAAAATATCCATTTACATTTTTGCATCGGCTGAAACATCGCCTGCTTTATTTAAATTTCTGTCGGATGAAATATCGCCGTTTACATTTTTTGCATTGGTTGAAACATTGCCAAACTATTTAAATTCTCTATCGGCTAAAATATCGCCATTTACATTTTTGCATCTGCTGAAACATCGCCTGCTTTATTTAAATTTCTGTCGGTTGAAATATCGCCATTTACATTTTTTGCATCGGCTGAAACATCGCCTAACTATTTAAATTCTCTATCGGTTGAAATATCGCCATTTACATTTTTATTTGCATCGGCTGAAATATCGCCAAACTATTATTTAAATTCTCCATCGGCTGGAACATCGCCTGTTTATTTAAATTTCTGTCGGCCGAAATATCGCCATTTACGCTTTCGCATCAGCTGAAATACCGCCAAATCTTGCATCTCATGGGCTGAAATATCGCCAAAACTGTCCGAAGGCGTCATTGTTCGGGGGCATCATCCTCATAGCCCGAGAACACCATGCCATGGCCCGCGTACCCCACTTTATATCCTGCACATCATTATTCAAAGGCATCATGGTTCGGAGGCATCATTATCATAGCCCGAGAACATCATTTCATAGCCTGCGAATCCTTTAATTTTGCGCTTCATGGCCCAGGACATCATGGTCCGAGGATGTCATCCTAACCGTCCGAAGACAACATTCATGGTCTAACGGGAACTTGCATCACGTTTAAGTTTATGCACGATATACGCCTATATTGCTCACTTGCAGGTACACCGGCTAGCAACGACCGTCTCAGCAGGAGCGATCCCGCTCCGGTTCTCGCAGCCGATCAGCTTCAAAATACCTCTTGCCTCCCCCTAAACATCGTGTCCGTCCTTCCGAATCTCCATCGGCATGTTCCGTCAATGGTTCCTGAACTACATACGGCCTGATTCCTGTAAAACCAGAGATATGTAGGCAGCTCAGAAACCAGAGCTCGGTCAAATTCTTTTCAAATCGCCGCTTTCGGTCAAAATTGGCCATCATATCTTTACCCGACAACTCTTTCATCCTTCCCGGGTAAAGAGGGGCAACTGTTGATACCCAATTTTTTCCTAAATATTTTTTATACCCAAAATACTTTCAAAATAACATATATGTGCATATATGAGCACACACAAGAGTTTTGGTACTTTACCAAATTTTTAATGATTTTTAAAACCAATTTATTGCCTATTTTTATACCATAAAATCCAATAATTATTCCCAAAGTTATCATTTTGGCGGACAACCTATTTTTTATTCTCATATTTACACCAAAATATGGCTAACATGATTTTTGTATATTTTTTACAAATTTATTTAGTATTTTTTAAAATTAAATTGCACATAATTGCAATATTAGCCCCTTTTAAGATTTAATTGTAATTATATTTATAAAATTGGCCCCAGTATTTTTAATTTAATAATTATGTATTATTAATCATTTTAGCACGTTTGATTTACTTCCAGAAATTATTTTTGCTATTTTTTATAAATTAAACAAGGGAAAAGTGACTATTTAAAAGTTAGCCCTTTTTGCATTTCAATTTTAACCGGAATTGGGCCAAACTCGCTTAGCCTGTCTAACAGCAGTAGCAATTGATTAGCGTTTCTTATACGCCTAAGTCAGTACATGTTTTCCAAAACGTAGTCTCTAATAAAACTTGTTTCAAATCAGTGTATACTTTTCCCTAAAATCTATTTCTTTAACTGGCATATCTTTTCTGAAACTCTTTCTTTCTAATATTCTGCCTAAACGTGTTTTTCAACTCAATTCCTATCTTTTGAACTCGTCGTTTTAATTCAGTTCCGCAACTCACTCTTTTCTTTAGATAACTCTGTCCCTTCTGGAATTTTCAAAACTTTTTTTTTTGTTGTGTTTAACTACAATTAGGCAGTTTGTTTTCCCTTTTGAACTAGTTTCTAAACGTCTGCAGCATACCCTTTTTCTTCAAGACTCTTCTGCATGATCATCTTCTAAAATCAGTACTTTCTTAAATGATCTCGCGACTAATTCAGTGCCTTAATCTCTGACAACTGTATCCGAGTTGCCTAATGCAGACTTCCTGTCCAAATATATGTGTTGAACCTGTCCGCTCACTGCTTAATTTTTATCTAAGACCAAATCAGTATTTGTCAAGGCATGCTAAACTATATGATTATTTGATTTCCGGGGTTTATTTGAGCCTTATTTTCTTGGTTATTCTTCCCTTTATTTGATACTTGTTTTGAATGTCGAGCTAGAATTTTATCCTTTAAACTCCACAAAGGCCTCCATCCCTTTCTTTCCTTTTAGGATTAGAAGTCCTAATACCCCGGAACTGATAGGATTGGGACGGGTAGTAGCATGCGATAAGTAAACGATACCGTTCCGCGCTTTAATACCTTAACGGGGTGGGAAGGATAGACATGGAGATGATGATTACATGATAACACTATGTGTACAATTGGGTACCAGTGTTGTGCGAATGATCCATGTAATATATAAACCTAGGACTCCCCTATCCTTTTATTAGTTTAATAATTTTTTTAGAACTTTAAAAGCTGCTGCACTTTCAACTTCTGTTTCTCACACGATTTTTGGTTTGCTTGCACTAATTGCTTGACTTCTTCCCTCTACTTGCACATTTCTTTTACAACTAATCTGCTCCCTTTCTGAATTTCAACACTTCTTTTAACCTTTTTGTGCTTCCTGTTATACTTGTTAGTTTATTCGTATTTGCACTTAAAGTCATAATAGTAGCATGGCCGGGAACCACACTAGTGGATCTTGAGGGGTGCCTAACACCTTCCCCTCGAGATAATTTCAAGCCCTTACCCAAAACTCTGGTCTGCATCTTTAATTCTTCTAAAAGTGTCCTAATGCACTATAATCATTAGGTGGCGACTCTCCAAACTCCAAAAATCCAATTCCCAAACGGGATAAGAGTTGTCTTCCCGAATGTCGTGAACCCAATTCCGCAAGGAAAAAGGGGGGCGTCGACAGTAATAAGGTTTCATATATGGTATAGGAAAGAAAAAATCTCTAAGCACCACTTTTTTCCAAAAAATAAGTACTTTCAATTTTTAAAAATTTGGCCCCAAACAAATTATGAGGTTATTACATTACAAGGATTAAAGTAGAAGGCCCAAATGTAACCACCGGTTCTTATGGCAATCCATTAATCAAGGGCCATAATCAAGCCTAACCCAAGCCACCTCACTGAAAAGGAAAAAGGAACTCCAATAAAATTGAAGGGATATATGCAGGGTTATTCAAAGAAACCAAAATAATTACCCTGATTTTGCCCGTATAAAATATTACGCGACCCTAACCACATAACGTTTCGTTATATATGTGAACTATTATAGTATATTGTTGCAGTATAATTATACACTCTATTATAGTATACTCTTACATTATATTGTGATACAGTAGTAGCAGACACTTTTGGGTAATTATGTTTTAATTTAAATTTTGCTGAAAATTGCATATAATTATAGTATATCATTTCGGTATATATTTATATTATTACAATATATTTTTGCTGTATAACTGTATACTCTTATAATATATTATAATATTGTAGCGGTATATGTTAGGAAAATGTATTTTTATTCAAGTTCTAGCTGAAATATTGCATGTTATTACAATGCATCATTTTGTTAGCTCTTTTTTTAATTTTTGTATTGTATCATATAATAAGTCCTAGTAACAATAATCCTCGGATTTAATTAATCGCAGTATGTGGTTAGGGACGGATGCAGTATTTTGGATACGAGTTCAACTGAACCCATAACTTCAGACACAGAGTATGAATTTATATGTAAAAACCTACTAAAATCTCAACAAGTATTAGATTTGAACCCATAATCTTAACAGTATAACAAGTTCAAAACTAAGATTTTAAAAGCTGAACCCATTAAATTTAAATTCTGAATCAACCTCTGTATGTAGTTGAAGAGTTAACTTATCCATGGAGTTCACTATTGAGATGTTTTGGATCGGGTGATCTTGATCTATGAATGCAGAAAAAAGGTACAAAGAAACTCTTGAAGCCTTCAAACAAAGGTACATACGATGAAGAGATAAATAACGTGTAATGTAGAAAAAACACAAAAAGACAGAATGTAATTAATAGGAGAAAGACTACAAGTAATTAATGTCAAAATAGCACGGTATAGCCAGTTTTCGGACTGGACATTCAAAAATAGCCAGCGTTTACCAAGTCAATAAAAAATAGCCACTATTTTGCTGCAGCAGAGACCGGTCCAGCATAATATACTGGAGCTCGGTGTACATGTGTATGAACTCCAGTATATTATGCTGGACCGGTATACTTTGCTGGCTCCAGTATAATATACTGGAGACTGGAGCACCGGTGCTCCAAACTCCAGTATATTATGCTGGACCGGTATACTTGCTGGAACTCCAGTATATTATGCTGGAGTTCTAGTGTAGTTAAGCTGGAACTCCATCATATTATGCTGGACTTCCAACATACTTATCTTGGAACTCCAGTATAATATGCTGGAGTTCAAGTATACTTATGCTGGGACTCCATCATAATATACTGGCGTATTTTTCCGGGTTTTGAAAAGTGTTTTCGCTCAGATTTATCTTTACATGAAAAGTGACTAAATTTCGATTACTTTTGAAACTGAGCTATTTTTGAACGACCAATTGTAAATCTGTCTATTTTTGAATTTCTCACGTAATTAATGGGAGAAATGGAAAGTTAGGGAAAAGTTAGGAAAAATAGGAAAAAACAGAAGAGAGAGAAAACATAAAAAGACGCGGAGTAATTCATGGGAAAAAGGAAATGTCATGAGAAAGTCAGGGTAAATATTTTGGACCGCATGAGTGTTTCTTTCCTATACAATATATGAAACTTATTTACCAAAATTGTTCACATATTGTATACCACCCGTCCTAAACAAGTTTTTGTTACAAATTATATACAATCAATTATTAATTTTCTTAAATTAGGGGATTCAATTACACTTCTTTTCTTTTTTTCTCCTCTCTTTCCTGCCGCTTTAATTGCTTGTAAAATAATCCAATTTCCAGTTGATTCTCTGTATTTTGTACCACACCCAAATTACACATCATTTCCTCTGCTAAAGATACAAAATCTGAAAGCAAAATTTCTTTCCATTCATCAAATTTGTTCTTTTCTTCTTGTTATTAATCCAATTTTATGCCTCGAATGATGATGAATGTGAAGAAATTGAAAAACAGTTCGTGCAGAGGTGTGCCAAGACAGCCATAGAAACGGAAGATAGGATAGACGGAATGATTGTAGAAAAAAGTTACTAATTTTTATAGAAAAAAGGTGTTACATGATTATTATAACAGGAAAAGGTACTTATTTTTATAGGAAAACGGTGTTGCTAATTGTTCCTTAATCCTTAATCCAATTTATGCCTCAAAAGATGATGGACGTGAAGAAATTGAAAAACAGTTCGTTCAGAGGTGAGCTTTCTCTTTTCGAGTGCTGTTTCAGGTGCAGAACTTCGCAGTCTGCTCTTGGACTATCGTGCTTTTTGTATAGGTCCAAATTTGGTAACCACGACGGGATCGACCACGACACATCGACTGACGGTCGTTGTGATAAAGGCCGACGATCAAAAGCGGGCAGCTGAGATTAGATAATAATGGTAACTTAAACTTAGGAAGAGACAGGAAAAATATTCCTTTGGATATTCTTTATGCTGTACTTTTTAGGATTTTTTGGGGAATGTCCCTTATAAATAGGAGGAGATAGTGAACAATGAGGAGATCTGCCTTTTTTAAGAACTGAGACACATTGTAAAGGGAAGAAGAGAATATACGAAAGAGTTCTCTTATTCACTTTATTCAAGCACATGTTGTTTAACCTTCATCCATAAATCTTAAGATTCCACATTCATATCAACTGCTTATCTTTTCACGTCGTCGGAAGCACCCAATCACATAATCATAGTGTGACAGTTCGTTCACTCTACAACCCTTGTCGTTTCTTATATTTATTGCATATTTATGATATTGCATATTCTGTCGATCATAACACATTAAGTTCACTGATTGATGCTCCTAATATCTTTTCGCTACACAAGAATTTCGTTCTATTTGGTCTGAAATTTATTAAGCTCAACTGGAATTCACCCCATTAATTTATTACTAATTGGTTTAGCATTTATTTACTCAAACAATTTGGCGCCGTCTGTGGGGAGATTTTAGTTGAAACTATAGTTCTTTCTAGATAAAAAAAAACCATTTCTTCCACGTTTTGCACAAACTGAACATGGCAGGAAAAGGAGATGTGAGACTGAAGGCGATAGCAGACGTCACTACATTTTGAACACCATCAACGAAGATGGCAGGGGAGACGACGAGAATGTGACACCAAACGCTACTCCCAGGCGAAGTATTTCACCTCCCCCTCATGACAGCGTGACGATTTCACGCGAAAGGGGAGCCTCCACATCCACAGCTGAAGAAGCACCACCAGCAGTGAAGAAACTACTAGAAGAGTGGATGACAAGCACTCTAAACAATATACTCGATAGACCTGCCCAAAGGGAGAACGACAACACCGCGCAAGCAGACATCGTAACAACTACTGGCGAGTAGCCCCTTCCTCAAATAGGTAACACTCACCCTACTGTAGATGTAGGTAACGACGCGCTCGCAGCCGTCCTAAAAAAAATGGAAGAAATGAAAAACGAAAACAAAGCGCTCCGCGACCAGATGAAAGAACACCAAGAAAGGGTCGACAAGATACCAGGTGCTCCAAAGTTACTACCAAAACGAGACGTTGGTCGATTCATCGTACAACCGTACAACGAAGAAGTGGATCCATACGCCATTCCCAAAACCACAAAATGCCACCGTACCTGAAAATATACGATGGTACTGCAGATCCAGAAGATCATATCATCCACTACGCTACAGCGGTGAAGGGCAACAATCTCTCAAAAGAGCAAGTACCATCGGTGCTACTGAAAAAGTTCGGCGAAACCCTAACAGGGGGAGCCCTAACCTGGTATTCACAACTGCCGGTGCGGTCAATAGCAACGTTCGAGGAAATGGCGGACAAGTTTGTCACCGCCCATGCAGGGGCTAAGCAGGCGGAAGCCAGGGTGAATGACATATTCGCCGTTAGGCAACCGCCTGGCGAGGGACTCAGGGACTTCCTCACCCGGTTTAACAGGGTGAGAATGAGCCTACCAATTATGTCAGAAGGGATGGCAGTTGCGGCCTTCCAGAACGGGTTGAGCAGGAACGGGTCGAGAGCAACCAGAAAACTATTAAGCAGGCTCATGAAATACCCTCCCACCACTTGGGAAGAAATCCACAATGCCTATTGCGCGGAGGTGAGAGCCGACGAGGATGACCTTAACGGGCCGATCCAACGGCTGACATCAGTTCAAGCAGAATCGAGAAAGGATCGTCGTAACCCTACATCAGAACAGCCGTCCCACCACCTCCTCGACATACGGAAGGGCCGCCCAGGCCGCACATAGGAACTCAGCGAAACGAAAGAGGTATGCCTCCACTCTTATCCGCTCATAATTTTTATGTTTCTCCTTCAAAAATAGTGTATGCACTAGAGAAGCTCGGCACGAAGGTGAAATGGCCACAAAATATGAAGTCCGACCCAAATACTTGGAAGTCGGACGTCCTCTGTGAATTCCAGCAGGAACGAGGTCACAAAATCGAGGATTGCATAGGTTTGCGACAAGAGGTAGTGAGAATGTTAAACCAAGGGCACCTGAAGGAACTGATTAGCGATCGCGGACGAGCCAACTTTGCCCGCAGATGCGAACCACACCAAGGACCTCCAAAGCCACCTCTCCCGCTCGCACTATCCAAATGATCATCGGTGGAGGCGACGAAGCAACGATCAACCATGTGAAGTTCACCACTACGCATAAATTGAAACGGCCGATCACCCACGAACGGTACGATGATTTCGGAGACAATATCATCTTTGATAAGTTGGATACCGATGGTTTGACTTTCCCTTATTTCGATGCTCTTGTTATTACTTTACGTATTTTAGACACTGATGTAAGAAGAATAATGGTAGACGACGGAAGCGGCGCGTGTATTATCCACCCTCGAGTCCTCGCACAAATGAGACTCGAGGACAAGATAATACCGCCTTGCATAACACTAACAGGTTTTAACAATGCAGTTGAGCGAACCTCCGGGGAGATAACGCTACCCGTTCTGGCCGGGGGCATCACCTTGGAGAAAACATTCCATGTCATAAAGTAAGATACAACTTACAACGCCATCATAGTGCGGCCATAGATACACGCCATGAGGGCCATCCCATCGAGCCTCTACCAAGTATTCAAGTTCCATACTCCATGGGGAATATTCAGTATCCGGGGCAAACAACGCACCGCCCAAGAATGCTATCGCATCGCCTAGGGTTGTACGTACACCCAACAGATGAAGGGAGCGGAGGCAGAGGCATAGCAATTACCACAGTCGGGAATCGGACTTGACGTACAAACAGACGTCACCAGGGACCCTGACATCGTGGAAGCAACCGAATCAACAGTAGAAGATCTCGATCCCGTCCAATTGAATAACAGCGACAACAGCAAAAAGGCTTACATCAGGCATAAACTCTCAGAACCAGGTAAATTTCACAAGTTTTTAATTGACAACGCCGATCTGTTTGCTTTCTCCCGTGCAGATATGCCGGGTATCCAAAAAGATGTGGCCACACATAAGTTGAACGTCGACCCACTTTATCCGCTAGTACGGCAAATAAGAAGGAAATTCAACGTTGCAATCAACTAAGCCGTAAGTGACGAAGTGGAGAAGCTCTTAGCCAACAGTTCCATCCGAGAATCAAAATACCCCCAATGGATCGCTAACGTGGTCATGGTAAAAAAGAAAAACAGAAAATGGCGGATGTGCGTAGATTTCACAGACCTAAACAAGGCGTGCCGAAAAGACTCCTTCCCATTGCCGCACATCGACCAGTTCATCGACGCAACAGCAGGACACGAGTTGCTAAGCTTCTTAGACACCTATTCAGAGTCATGCCATTCGGGTTGAAGAATGCGGGGGCAACATACCAAAGGTTGTTCACCAAGATGTTCAAAGATCAACTCGGCAAAACAATGGAAGTCTACATCGATGACATGTTGGTTAAATCAAAAAGAAAGAAGACCACATCGATCGCCTAAAGGAAGCCTTCGGTATACTGAGGCGGTACAGCATGAAACTAAACCCCGAAAAATGCACCTTCGGCGTAACCTCGGGTAAATTTCTCGGTTTCTTGGTATCACAAAGAGGCATCGAGGTCAATTCAGATCAAATCAAAGCCATTGAAGGGATACCTGAGGTGTTGACCAGCAAGAAACATGTGCAGAAACCGCATAGCCGCTCTGTCAAGATTCATCTCGCGGTCGTCCGACAGATGCCACAAATTCTTCAACGTGCTGAAAAAAGACAACGGGCTCCAGTGGAACTCAGAATGCATCAATGCCTTGAAAGAACTAAAAGCATACCTGTCCTTGCCCCCGCTACTTGCCAAAGCAGAGCCCGGCGAGCGGTCCTAGTATATTTGGCCGTCTTAGAAGTCGCGGTAAGTGCGGTGCTGGTCCGCGAGAATAAAGGTATGCAATCCCCAATTTATTATATTAGAAAACCCCGGTCGACGCCAAAACGAGGTACCCCCACCTCGAGAAATTGTCCTTAGCATCGGTTATAGCTTTACGAAAGCTTAGACCCTATTTTCAGTGCCACCCCATATCGGTGGTGACGACTTTCCCCTATGAAGCATCCTACATAAACCTGAATTGTCGGGAAGATTGGCCAAGTGGGTCATAGAACTGAGCGAGCATGATATAACTTATCAGCCACGAACAACGATAAAATTACAGGTACTCGCCGACTTCGTCGCCGATTTTAGTGCCAAAATAATGCTCGAGGTCGAGCAGGAAGCTTCTCATGCTCCCTCCGGGAAACCCAATCTTTGAGTCCTTTACACCGACGGTGCATCCAACGCATCGGGGTCTGCACTGGGACTCGTACTCAAGGTCCCAACAGGGGAAATTATTCGCCAATCCATACGGTGCCCCGATATGACTAACAATGAGGCCGAGTATGAGGCCGTAATTGCAGGGTTAAAGATAGCTCTCAAACATGGAGCACGATGAGTCGTCCTCAGATGCGACTCACAACTCGTCATCAACCAAGTTACAGGGACTTTCCAAATCAAAGAGCAAAGACTACAAAAGTACCACGCAGAAATTCACAAACTACTGCCGGAATTCGATGAATGCCGACTCGACCAGATACCCCGAGCTCAAAATATCGAGGCGGATGGCCTCGCCAAACTAGCAGCCGGCACCAAAAATATCACTAAAGAAAACGTGGTCACCCTCCTTCACTCATCAATAGACCAACTTGAGGTACATTCCATAAATTTGACTTGGGACTGGCGCAACCGCATCATAACATATTTGCAGGAAGGAACACTCCCACAAGACAAAAAGGAAGCCAAAAAGCTTCGAATGCAAGCGGCCAGATACAACCTCATAAATCACGACCTATACAAGAGAATGTTCGGGGTCAAACAAGGCGCATGCTCGAAGAAGTACACGAGGGTCATTGTGGTGCCCATACAGGCAACCGAGCCCTCGTTAGATGCCTCATCGGGCAGGGTATTACTGGCCCACTAAGAAAAAGGAAGTCGCAGACTATGTCAAGAGATCCTAGCAATGCCAAAAGTACGCGCCTATGATACACCAAGCAGGCGAACTTCTTCACTCTGTCACTTTGTCATGGCCGTTCATCAAATGGGGAATGGACATCGTCGGGCCCCTCCCAGCGGGGCGAGGTAAAACATGTTTTCATTTAGTTTTAACTGACTACTTTTCCAAATGGGTGGAAGCAGGTGCGTTCACCCAAATACGCGAACATGAAGTCATCACATTCATATGGAAAAACATCATATGCCGCTTCGGCATCCCCAAAGAAATCAGCTGCGATAATGGACCCTAGTTCACCGGAAAAAAGACGATCGAGCTCTTCGAAAAATGGCGTATCAAACGAATACTCTCCACGCCATATCATCCCGCTGGCAACGGTCAAGCTGAATCCTCCAACAAAACAATATTGAATATCTTAAAGAAAAAAGTTGAGGATGCCAAAGGGCTATGGCCAGAGTTGCTACCAGAGGTATTATAGGCCAACCACACTGTCACGCCCCAAATTCGAGGGACATGACCGGCGCCCGACCGGGTAGCCCCAGCCAAGCGAACCTGGATGCCTTTCCTAACCCACATGTCACCCCATATATTCCTTACTCAATATTCCAAGAATTAGCCGTATAGTTAAGTTAGAACATCCTTTTTTTCAAAACATACATGCGTACTTAATAGTTTATGAAATTACAAGTTCTTTGCCCAACATATGAACATAGCCTTACACAAGCTCTAAACCCACATCTACTGTCTACGGAGCCTCTAATAGTATAATAGGAAAATATAGTATTTGCCGGTGACAAGGCCCCGGCTATACCTTACACAAAATCAAAATAAGACTCCGAAAACAAGTGACCTGAACCACGCAGGGCCCCGAGGGGAAAAGGGGCTCACCAAGAAGCTGATGGAGGACGTAGGGGAGCTACGATCGGTGGACTGGAGTACCTGCTACAGATCCACCTACAATCATAACACGAATGTAGCGTCCCCAGCAAAAGGGACGTCAGTACATTTGAATTGTACTGGTATGTATAACAAACTTTACCCAGAGTAACCTCAAACCAATACATGAATAACAACAATAGAGGGAAACAACAATTGAATACACACAAGGAAAAACAATCAAGGCAAACAAGTTGACAATCTCTCCTTTTCCCCATCATCATTTCCACATTTTCAATTTCACAATGTTCTCATGTTTCATTTCAATAGTGATATCGATCACTTTCCATCCTTATTACCTCGGTCACCCTTATCACCACAACCCACACCTTATTACTTCGTGTTGCGGCGCGCAACCCGATCCCACCGAACAATCACAATTCATAAACAATAGCACAACAACAACAACAACAACAACAATTTTCAAGGAGAACAGCAACAAGTTTCAGGAGATACAACAACAAATCCCCATAACAACAGCCACACATCTCAAAGAACAACAACACAACTCACACAGAGTTTATATGACTATCAATGTCATTTCCATCTTTTTCGATAGCCCGTTGTACCATTTAAATCATAGCAATAATTTTCCACAGCTAGCCACAAAGGGTGTTACCATAGTTATTTCAATATCACCAATTTTTCGATTCCTTTCCATCATTTATTCCACGGTTCTTACCACATAACACTGTTCGCAATTACAACTTGGTTTATTGCCATTTACTTGCACAACCATATCAGACGTCTTAACCAACAGCGTTTAAGGTACAACATTGACATGAATTCACAAATGGTTTACACAAGAAAACACATAGTACTCACAAGAGTTCAACTTCACAACTAATCCATGAAGATATCACATACCAAGTATTTGGACACCAAGCATGGAGATTTTACAAAGGTTAAAGTTAGCCATACATACCTGGAGTTGAATCCCTTTTTAATTTCTACTTCCAATTCACCGAAAATCTAGCAACGACAATATAGTGCACAAATTAATACTCATAACTTAGAATTCAAGGTTCAAAACCACTACCCGAACATACTTAGGTTATCAATCCCTTCTTTGCATAAGTCTTTGCTCCCACCCAATTACCCCCACTAGGTTTTAGGTTTTAATAAACACGCATGCACAATTTTTGCCATTATTTCCAAGAACCAATGCATGAGACTCCCCCCCCCCCTAATTTAAACCTGAAATTCAATGAAAAGGGTTAGGGATTTTACCTGCAAGAGAAAGGGGATGAAGATAAGTTTGAGATTTCCCGGCCCGGATAGCTTTGAAGAATCAAATTTTGGAGGAGATGACTTTCTCTCTCAAGACCCTCTCTTCCTCTCTCTTATTTTGTGTAGAAGATCGTTAAAGAATGAGGGGTTGGGTGTTTTATTACAAAAGGGGTCGGGTTTTAAAATTTAGAAAAATAGAAACCGAGCAAGATCTGCGGTCGCATTCTGCGGTCGCAGAGTTGAAATGCGGTCCGCAGATTGGACCGCAGAATTGCCCCAAAACTCTGAGGATTCTGTTTGGGTCTGCGACAGAAATGCGGTCCGTATTCATGTTCTGCGGTCGCATAGTGCACCGCAGAACTGACATTCAAAAAATTCAAAGGAGAGTATGCGACGACTATGCGATCCGCATATTTGTTATGCAATCGCATAATAGACCGCATTTTCAACATTAATTTTGACAACTCTACCGTTCCACTCTGCGGTAGAAATGCGGTCCGCATATCAATTATGCGGTCGCATTTTGGACCGCATCTTGACCCCAAGTTTTAACCAAACCACTACTTCACTATGTAGTAGGAATGCGGTCCGCATACCGGATCTGCGACCGCATTCTTGACCTCATAATAGCATTTTCTGGAAAAATTGATTTCTTTTGATTTCTACACATTCCTAACACGTGTTCGGAGCCGACACCACAAGATTCTGGTTTATGAGCCAAAAAATTTTACGGGGCCTCACATCCTCCCCCACTTAAAATCATTCGTCCCCGAATGAGGACCCATTCTCAAGCTTTTCAATATTGCAAAGATCAATTGGTTTTGAAAACATGTTATGCAGATTCTTACACCTTTCACTATTTCCCAAATTTTTAGAAATTTTTTGCCAGAGTTCCCTTTGTAATTAGAACATCTCCACCTGACAGAGGGCCCCCGAAACACAGATTCCAAATACCATAACAGAACTACAATCATTCCTACAACTGTCATATAATTTCCTACCTTAACAGTTGCACACATTTGATCACTTGATATGTTTTGCTTATGAATCAGTTATTGCAATGAGTTTCACATAATTAGCCATTTCAACATATTACAAGCATACAAGTAATTCATTACCAACTTATACAACCATTACTTGATTACTTAACACAAGAGTCTTTATAAGGCTTTCATTTACCAAAGAAGTGTTCACATGACCTGAAACAATCCCTACACCTATAAGTCTTGCACAACTAGAGGGACTTCACTAGCATTTAGGAAGGAATCAACTTGGACACAATGGTAGTTGTTTTGGAAATAGAAAGGTCACATAATTTCTTCTAGACTTGATCAAATAGATGGGGATATTTCTCTTTCATTTCTTTCTCCGCTTCCCACGTAGCTTCCTCGACTTGCTGACTTCGCCACAACACCTTAACTGAGGCAACTTCCTTATTTCTCAATTTACGAACTTGTCTATCAAGAATGGCAACCGGAACCTCTTCATACGACAGCTCTTCATTAACCTCAATAGTCTCGACTGGCACGATAGTGGACGGATCTCCAACTACTTTCTTCAACATGGACACATGGAACACCGGATGCACTAATGACATTTCGGGAGGCAACTCCAACCTATAGGCCACCTGCCCTACCCTTTGAACGATCCGGTACGGCCCGACATATCTAGGACTCAACTTACCTTTCTTCCCGAATCGCATGACTCCCTTCATAGGAGATACCCTTAAGAACACCCAATCATCAACTTGAAATTCCAATTCCCTTCGACGAATGTCCGCATACGACTTTTGGCGACTCTGAGCAGTCTTCATCCTTTCCTGAATGATTTTAACTTTCTCCACAGCCTGGTGCACAAGATCTGGCCCTATCAGTTCTGCTTCACCCACTTCGAACCACCCAATCGGAGACCTACACCTTCTTCCATACAATGCTTCAAATGGGGCCATCTGGATGCTGGCATGAAAGCTGTTATTGTAAGCAAATTCTATAAGTGGCAAGTGATCATCCCAATTACCTTTGAAATCCAAGACACAAGCCCGCAACATATCTTCAAGCGTCTGAATAGTCCGCTCCGCTTGACCATCAGTCTGTGGATGGAAAGCTGTGCTGAGATTCACCTGAGTACCCAAACCTTGCTGAAATTTCTTCCAAAAATTAGCTGTGAACTGGGCCCCTCGATCCGAGATAATAAAAAGCGGAGTGCCATGAAGCCTTACTATCTCCTTGATATACAACTTAGCGTATTGTTCTGCAGTATCGGTGGACTTGACTGGCAAGAAGTGAGCTGATTTGGTGAGTCGATCCACTATTACCCAAATTGAGTCGAACTTGCGCTGAGTGCGAGGTAATCCTACCACGAAATCCATGTTGATCATCTCCCATTTCCACATTGGTATTTCCATAAGCTGAGTTAGCCCACCGGGCCGCTGATGCTCAGCCTTCACTTGCTGACAATTCGGACATTTAGATACAAAGTCCGCCACACCCCTCTTCATACCGTTCCACCAATAAATCTCCTTGAGGTCATGATACATTTTCGTAGAACCTGGATGCACGGAATACCTGGAATTATGAGCCTCCGCCATTACCCTCTCCCGAAGCTTATCCACATCCGGAACACACAGCCTACCTTGACACCGCAATACACCATCCTCGTCGCCGAGTGAAAATGCCGAAGTCTTGTTACTCAAAACTGCTTCCTTCATTTGAGCCAATGCTGGATCGATAAACTGCTTTTCCTTGACTTCGCCACGAGTGACGATTCCGCTCCATTATGTACCATAACATTCCCCTCGTCTGATGCCGAGATACAAACCCCTAGACTGGCCAATTGATAAACCTCCAGAGCCAAGGGCCTTTGATCCACTCCCAAATGAGCCAAACTACCCATAGATTTTCGACTGAGAGCGTCGGCCACCACGTTCGCCTTCCCTGGATGGTACAAAATGTTCATATCATAATCCTTGAGTAATTCTAACCACCGTCGCTGCCTTAAATTCAATTCCTTCTGCTTGAACAAATACTGGAGACTCTTGTGGTCTGAGAACACATCCACATGGACCCCATAAAGATAATGTCGCCATATTTTCAAAGCAAACACAACTGCCGCAAGCTCCAAATCATGCGTCGGATAATTCTTCTCGTGATTCTTGAGCTGCCTCGAGGCATACGCTATAAATTTCCCATGTTGCATCAACACACACCCCAAACCAACCCTGGAGGCATCGCAATAAACCACAAATCCTTCCGTGCCTTCCGGCAAGGTCAATATTGGTGCCGAGGTCAACTTTGACTTCAGTTCCTGAAACTTTTCTCACAAGCGTCGGACCGTTGAAACTTAACTGCTTTCTGCGTCAACTTGGTCAATGGGGAGGCGAGGGCAGAGAATCCCTCCACAAACCTCCGATAATACCCTGCTAAACCCAAGAAGCTACGAATCTCCGTCGGGGTCGTGGGTCTAGGCCAATCTTTTACTGCTGCAATCTTCTGGGGTTCTACCTGAATCCCTTCACTAGAAACAACATGACCCAAAAAGGTAACGGACTCCAACCAAAACTCATATTTTGAAAATTTAGCATACAACTGGTGCTGATGAAGAGTCTGCAGAACTACCCTGAGGTGACCGGCATGATCCTCCCGGCTCCGCGAATAAACAAGGATGTCGTCAATAAAAACAATCATGAAGGAGTCTAGAAATGGCTTGAAGACACGATTCATAAGATCCATAAAGGCTGCCGGGGCGTTGGTTAGCCCAAAAGACATGACCAAGAATTCAAAGTGACCATAGCGAGTTCCGAAAGCGTTCTTGGGAATGTCCTGCTCCCTAATCTTCAATTGGTGATACCCGGACCGTAGATCAATTTTGGAGAAGAACCTTGCACCTTGCAATTGGTCGAACAAATCATCAATCCGGGGCAGAGGATATTTATTCTTGATGGTGACTTTGTTGAGCTGCCGATAATCAATACACATCCGGAACGACCCATCCTTCTTCCTGACAAAGAGAACCGGAGCACCCCACGACGACACACTCGGCCGTATGAACCCCTTTTCTAATAAATCCTTCAGCTGCTCCTTTAACTCCCTTAACTCCGCTGGAGCCATTCTGTATGGTGGAATAGATATTGGCTGCGCATCTGGCAATACATCAATCCCGAAATCAATCTCCCTATCTGGCGGAATCCCTGGAAGCTCGTCCGGAAACACTTCGAGAAACTCATTCACGACTGGCATGGACTCGGGGGTAGACATTTCTAAAGTGGTGTCCGCCACCCGGACCAAATGATAGATACATCCCTTCTTAATCATCTTTGAAGCCTTAAGGTAGGAGATAAACCTACCCTTCGGCACCACATCATTCCCTTTCCACTCGATAACCGGCTCATTAGGGAACTCGAGTCTCATGACTCTCGTTCAGCAGTCAAGTTTAGCAAAGCACGAATAAAGCCAGTCCATCCCCATAATCACATCAAAATCCACCATTCCTAACACGTGTTCGGAGCCGACACCACAAGATTCTGGTTTATGAGCCAAAAATTTTTACGGGGCCTCACACACACCACGCCAAAAACAAGCACAGGCGAAACGCCATATTCATTAGTCTACGGGACTGACGCCATGATACCTGCTAAGGTCGGAAAGCCTAGCCTGAGATACTCCAATGAAAGGGGACCAAACAACAACGAGAACAGAAAATAAGACCTCGACGAGGCAGAAGAACGAAGAGGTATGGCTAATATAAGGATGGTAGCCCAAAAATAGCAAGCGGGAAAGGTACTACAACAAGAAGGCCAAAATACGACCACTCAAAGTCGGAGACTATTTTCTAAAGGCCAAAACACAAGCGACCAAAGACCCAAAAGAGGGAAAATAGGAACCAATTGGTATGGGCCGTACAAAATCACAGCGGCAGCAAGCAAAGGGTCATTCCAACTAGAAACAATGGAAGGAAAACTACTACAAAACAACTGGAATGTCGCCCACCTCAAATACTTCAACTTCTGAAAAAGGGCGCCCCTCAAGTCGTACTCTTTTTCCCTCACCCGGTTTGGTCCCAAATGGGTTTTCTCGGGGAGGTTTTTAATGAGGCGACGAGGGGGACGACTCAAAGTTCAAAGAATATTTCATCGCCCCGCCTACCGATGACCTCTCCAGGCCGAACAATGAAGGGACTAGATACATGGAAACTTCAACATATGTATGAAACAGACATGTATAGTACTCCAGTAAATGAAATAAAGCAGCATTTTGTACTCCAAGATATTCTCCAACGAAGTGAAATAAAACAACATTTTACTCTCCATCGTTTTCTTTTGCATCTAACATTCGACCTCGTTCGAATTACAACGGGTTAACATAACACCCCTACGGCCAAAGGACATCGCCAAAAGGAAAATTTTGACCTCGCTCGAATTACAACGGGTTAACATAACACCCCTACGGCCAAAGGCCATCGCCAAAAGGAAAACTCGACCTCGCTCGAATTACAACGGATTAACATAACACCCCTACGGCCAAAGGCCATCGCCAAAAGGAAACTTTCGACCTCGCTCGAATCACTCTTAACATTCGACCTCGCTCGAATTATAACGGGTTAACATTTCGACCTTAACCCGAAATAAAACCCCTACGGCCAAAGGCCGTCGCCAAAAGAGGACATTCGACCTTGCTCGAATTACTTAACATTCGACCTCGCTCGAATCACTTAACATTCGACCTCGCTCGAATCATTTAACATTCGACCTCGCCCGAGTTACCAAGATCTACAACCGACTATGCCAAAACATTATACATAGGCGGCGGAAAAGCCGATGACCCCCTAGCAGCAAATAAATAACAATCCGGAAGTGAACAACAAAAAGGTAATCATTCCATTACAACTGATGTATTACAAAAACTTTTTACAAAGGGCTCGAAGATTCCTCACAAAAACAACAAAGCAAAACAAAATAAATACGACAGCCCTATGCCGCGTCATTCCACGCGGCATACTCCTTGTTATACCAAGAATCGGAGACGAGCCTGTCCGCATCATCATCATCAACATCATCCCCGCCAGGCGTACCGGACCATAACCGCAGGCTTCACGGGTTGCACGTGCTTTAACACGAACACCCTCGAGTTCTGCTTTGGAAACCTTCCCGTTAGCATGCAGGGACTTGCATACATCTAGCTGAGCCTCGGCATGGACCCACATCTCATACGACTCTTGCGGCACGACGGGGTCAGCTGAGGTATGAGACGTAGAGGGGTGCGACTGCCGTCGCACTTCCTCTGCCTTCAAAGCAACAACCTGATCGTTCAACACGGACAACTCCGCCTCCTGATCTTGGATCCATTTTTCTAATCTCACCACCTTGAGCGCTGACGCCTCCACCTCATTGTCCCGCTCAGATCTACAAACACGGAGGGCGCCTTCTAGGGCCGCTATTGTAGATACGGCAGTCACCCTACCCTTTTCAGCATGAGCCAAGTCATCAGCTTTAGCGCTCAATTCACCCCTCAAGTCGACAGCCTCCGCCTCTCTCCGCCCAAGTTCGGTAGTAAAGGCAGCCACTCGAGCCTGAAGGTCGGCGTTCTCGGCCGTTATCCCCTTGCTCACATCAAGCTCGTCATCCTTGGCCTTAAGGGCCGCCTCAAGATCGCTACATCAGTCGATGGCCTTCATCAGCTCTTCATCCCGCTCTTTTAGCTCTTCAACCTTCTGCGCCAACTCTTCCTCCTTCTGCTTAAGCCCGTCACGAAACAGCTGAAAATTGCTATCTTGAGTGAAGACATCGGCCTACGCACGATGCTTGGTGCGGTACTCTTTGTACTTCGAGGCCACCTTCCCAAAAACGGTCATCCTGCGTTTGTCTCTCCGATCGTGCTCGGTATCCATGATGAGAGTCTGACATGCAGAGGAAAGAATGTCAGCTTAAGTAGATTACGCATGCAAAATAAATCCAAAAACAAAAAGAAGAGAGAAAACACTTACCCGCAAAGCCATGCCGGAAATACTCCGCGATAGCTCTGCGTCATTCTTCGCCTGAAGCGTCGCGTTCTCAGAAGCAGCGCACAAAGGGGCAATGTCGACGCTGCCTCCTCGGAGTTCGCCAGAAGGTCGTAATCCACAGGAATGACTACGTGTCGGTTAGGACCCTCCGTCCTCACTTCCACGGGAGTATGTCTCTACAAGAAGGCCTGCACATCTTCAGGATCGATTTCTGAGCCTGAACCATCGTCCTCCGCAGGCACCGCTCCACCCTCCCCCCCCACCCCCAACGGACGACGCGCTACCTTCAACAGATCGTACAGGTCCCCCGTCTTGACATGCCTCTTCGGCCCTAGGGGACCTCCCCGCCAAAATGGCGTCCGCCATAAAAATGTCCCATGTGCCTGACCTAGGCGAAAACGCCACCCTCGAGGTAACAATTTTTCTCTTTTCAATGTCGGTGGTGAAGGCCTTCCCAAGCTCCACCCTCCTCCTTTTTCTTGACGGCGATTCATCTCCGTTAGAAGACTCATCTACGAGGTGGTAGGTAGGGAGGGAAGAGATCTCGTCCCGTACAGCAACATCCCGAGGGTCCCTTGTTGGTAAAGTCTGAGTACGACATCCGCGGATGGACTCGGCTAAAGTAAACTGCATCCCCGCCAATGCAACAGCTTGGCAAAATGCCGGGACTGGAGCCTTCTTTTTGGAAATCCGTCGGCCTGTCACCACAAAGAGGTTGTTTCAATAAACTACAGCAAACCACCGAAGGTCGGAGGAAAAGTAATACTTACCAGACGAAACCTTCGGTCCGAAGCGCTTGAGGAAAGCGGCCCAATCTCGAATCCCCACCATGTGAGGTAGCACGCGAGCTACCCAATCCTCAATGCTGACGACGGGAAAAAGTGCACGTCTCTCAGCTGCACAGATAAATCACAAGTGAATAAAAATCAGAAAGAACGAAAGTAGATAACAAACGTACATCATCGACACCTACGGTTATGATTCCACTGCTCCGGAAATCCAGCAGGGTCCGACACAAAGTGCTCCGTTTTGATGAAAAAATACTTGTGCCAAAACTTCTGGCTCGCCCTGTCATCCGTTCAAATCACCAACCTCCTGGTCCCGCGATGTCGCAAATGTATCATGGTACCCCTATGAAAGCTCGGGGAAAATAAATGCAAAAGGTGGTGAATGCCAACCTCACACCCAGCCAACTCCGCATACTTCATCATCATCAGAAAGATTTTATACAAATACGGAGACAGCTGTGCCGAGCAGACCTCGTAAAACCGATAGAATTCCTCCGCCAGCAGAAGAAGAGGGAGGGTATGACCAATCACGAAAGGATACACATAAAAATCACAATATCCCGATCTGTGGAGCTCCACGATGTCCCCCCCCCCAGCCGGAACCATCTTAACGTGAGGAGGAATACAGTACGTAGACCGGAGTTCATTTATCTGAGAAGGTCCGGTTTCAGAGATCACCGGAGCGGGAGAAGGAGTAGGTTCTTTATGGAAATCTTTCCTGGACATAGGGTTTCTAGGGAATATCTCTTCTACGGTAGGGAAACTATCACCCTCCTCGGCAGCGATATCCTCGCCACCGAAAGGAGGGGCCACTGATAACAGAATGACGTCGGAAACTTCATCGTGTGCACGGAAGGTTTGGGGCATCTTGGTAATAGAGGGTGTGCTAGTAAACCTGAAAGGAGGAACGGTGACTGAACGGGAAACGGGAAGTAGAATCACAAGAACAGAGCTAAGAATTGAGAAAGATGATCGAAGGAGAATAATGTATACAGAAGGAAGGAAATGGCGAAAGGTTTCTGAAAAAATGAAACCCTCACCTATTTATAGGGCTGGATGGCGCGAGAATCGAAGTAGAAGACTCCCAATGGCACTAAAACCAAAGCGACAAGCACCCAGACGCTGTCTCGGGAAGATGCATAATGATGACGCGCATGGTAGTGACATCACATCTAGATAACCACATCAATCAGGATTCCGCAGGACGTGTCGCTCTCTCGATCTTGGTCAACCCGACGTAATTTAATAGCCAAATTCTCCCACAACGGAAACGAATGATGTTCGCTTATCGAGGACGTGCAGAGCTAAGGCCTCAACAAGCGGAGGAACTAACTATATAGGTCCAAATTTGGTAACCACGACGGGGTCGACCACGACACAGCGACTGACGGTCGTTGTGATAAAGGCCGACGACCAGAAGCGGGCAGCTGAGATAAGATAATAATGGTAACTTAAAATTAGGAAGAGATAGGAAGAATATTCCTTTGGATACTCTTTATGTTGTACTTTTTAGGGTTTTTTGGGGAATGTCCGTTATAAATAGGAGGAGGTAGTGAACAATGAGGGGATATGCCTTTTTAAGAACTGAGACACATTGTAAAGGGAAGAAGAGAATATACGAAAGAGTTGTTTTATTCACTTTATTCAAGCACATGTTGTTTAACCTTCATCCATAAATCTTAAGATTCCACATTCATATCAACTACTTATTGATAACTAGGGATTTTGACGCATTTTATACTCCTTCTTGCTTATGCTTTGATTAGAAATTCATACAAAATAGTCCCAAAAGGCTCACAAGTTGTGCTTGTTTGCAGGTTTGATCATCAAAGTGACGAGATGTCAAAGATCAGCTCAAACGGAGTGAAACTTGCACAAGTGCCAAAGACAAGACAAGCTCAGGCTAAACAGGCCTAGTGCGGCCGCACACCACTTTGTACGGTCCGCACTAGGATATTTAGAGAGATGATTTTCAGGCCAAGAGGCAGTGCGGTCGCACTACCATTTAGTGCGGTCCGCACTAAGATCAACGCGGCCGCAGTTCATTCTCTGCGGTCCGCGGCGAGGAGAATCAGAGAGTTGCCATTTTAAGAGTCTCAAGCCTCCGCGGTCCATTTTACGCGAACCGCACTAGAAGCCTCCGCGGTCGCAGTCCATTCTCTGCGGTCCGCGATGCCAAGATTCAGAGAGCTGTTTCTCAAGGCCAAAGCCCCAGTGCGGACCGTGGTCCATTTTGTGCGGTCCGCACTAACCCCCGCAGGGGCATTTTTGTCCAGATTTTTCAGCCTAGTATAAATAGCTTCTTTTTTCATTTTTAGGGCATCAGATATTGTAATTAAGCTGCTGCACTCGTGGGTTCGACTTTCTAAGCCATTTAGGGCAATTTTAGCTACTTTTAATCATTGAATCTTTGTATTTAACTTAGTGATTAATTAATATGAGCTTGTCTTCATCTATTTCTTGCTTTTCTTCTTTGAATATGAGTAGCTAATAACTAGGGATTTTAACACATTTTATACTCCTTCTTGCTTATGCTTTGATTAGAAATTCATACAAAATAGTCCCAAAAGGCTCACAAGTTGTACTTGATTGCAGGTTTGATCATCAAAGTGACGAGATGTCAAAGATCAGCTCAAACGGAGTGAAACTTGCACAAGTGCCAAAGACAAGACAAGCTCAGGCTAAACAGGCCTAGTGCGGCCGCACACCGCTTTGTGCGGTCCGCACTAGGAGATTCAGAGAGGTGATTTTCAGGCCAAGAGGCAGTGCGGTCCGCACTAAGATCAACGCGGACGCAGTTCATTCTCTGCGGTCCGCGGCGAGGAGAATCAGAGAGTTGCCATTTTCAGAGTTTCAAGCCTCCGCGGTCCGCGGTCCATTTTACGCGAAACGCACTAGAAGCCTCTGCGGCCGCAGTCCATTCTCTACGGTCCGCGATGCCAAGATTCAGAGAGCTGTTTCTTAAGGCCAAAGCCCCAGTGCGGACTGCGGTCCATTTTGTGCGGTCCGCACTAACCCCGCAGGGGTATTTTTGTCCAGATTTTTCAGCCTAGTATAAATAGCTTCTTTTTCCATTTTTAGGGCATCAGATATTATAATTAAGCAGCTGCACTCGTGGGTCCGACTTTCTAAGCCATTTTGGGCAATTTTAGCTACTTTTAATCATTGAATCTTTGTATTTAACTTAGTGATTAATTAATATGAGATTGTCTTCATCTATTTCTTGCTTTTCTTGTTTGAACATGAGTAGCTAGACCCATAAGCTAGGGTTGTGGCTCAACCCTATTGTGGGTAATTGATGGGTCTTGTATTTTAGGGCTAATTTGACTTTGGGTGTTTGTTATTTGGGCAATTTCATGGTTAATTTCTGAATTAGTGGTTGCAAACACTAGTTTGTGTTGAGTTGACTTGAGCTCTTCTTGAAAGAGAGCCTAAGTCTCCGAAATTGGTCCAACAATGAATTGGGGCGTACTCAAGAGATTGATAGCCCCAATTAAAGGGTTAAACCTCGAGAGAGTAATACCCGAATTGAACCCTAGTTGCTTGTGCAAATTCGCATACCCAATTGGTCTTGAGAAAGCCAATTCGGGCAAAATCACTCGAACCACCGAGAGGTGTAGAGTGGGTAAAGTCGTGCAACAGTTATAACATATTCCCCAAACATGTCAAACGTGCTTTAGATTCAAGTACCCGTCAATTGACCACCTAGGCGGTAGTCACTACCCTAGTGCCTTTTAAACCTATTTGAACAACTCGTAGCATTATAACTCTTAGCATAATTTAGTTGCAATTACCATTTGTAGTTTGATAATAGTAGAAGTAAACAAAAAACCCCAAAAATGAATAGAAGTGTAATTAAGAACACATACACCAATTCTACACCTAAATAGATACTCGATTCCAAATTCTAGCTCTCTGTGGATTCGATCCCGACCCTAAATAGGGTAAAAGCTGCTCCGACCCCTCCCTCGTACTTAAATATAGTAGTGCGGAGTAGGCCGCGATCACTTATCTTTTCACGTCGTCAGAGACAGGAAGCACCCAATCACATAATCATTGGGTGACAGTTCCTTCACTCTACAACCCTTGTCCGTTTCTTATATTTATTGCATATTTATGATATTACATATTCTGTCAATCATAGCACATTAAGTTCACTGATTGGTGCTCCTAATCTCTTCTCGCTATACAAGAAATTTCGTTTCTATTGGTCTGGAATTTATTTAAGCTCAACTGGATTCACCCATTAATTTATTACTAATTGGTTTAGCATTTATTTTGCTCGAACACTTTTGAGTGTGTCCATGGTTTCAAGGAACTTGTAAAGTGCCTACAATAATGAGAAGAAAACAATTAGCGGCATCTTGAACAATATACGGTACAACAACATACAAATTTAAAATAATTTTCGTAAAAATTTAATACAAATTGATATATATATATATATACACACACACACTACAACATACATACTAAAAATAAATTTCATACAACTAATTATATAGTATACACTTATTTACAACTTATCTACAACTTTCGTATATTATTTTTCCCTAATTAAATATATCTACAACATCATAAAACTTAAATATAATTTTCATACACATTATGTACGAAATGTCTTTTGTGTGTATTTTGTATCTAATTTATACATAGTAAAAATAAATTTTATACACCTAATTATATATTATACACCTTATCTACAATTTTCATACATTATTTCTACCCAATTAAATACAACTACAATATCATACAACTTCAATATAATTTTTATATAAATTTTATACAGTATGTCTTGTATATATTTTTTGTATCTGATTTGTATATATTTTGTCTGTGGTGTGTGCTTCTTCCTTTCTAAAATTCCAATCAAAACTTACTCTCTTAATACAATTTTGATACATATCAACAACTTTATGTAAAAAGACAATATTGATAACATAAATTCAAATTTTATACAACGATTCATACATTATACAACTAATTTTTTAACTTTCATACAACATTCAAATAAAAAAAATATATAACTAAAACAAAATATAATTTACATACAATTATAACACAACTTTACTGTAATTTCGTAAGTATATTGTATGCCACGTGTTCTTCTTCTTCTTCTTCTTCTTCTTCTTCTTCTTCTTCTTCTTCTTCTTCTTCTTCTTCGAGTTTCAATCTGAAATTCAACCAAAATCAATACTAATCTTCACCAAACACCCTACAAATTGAGATTTAAACTCCTAACAGTATTCTCAATTGTTTGCAACAATACCCAATCCAAACAAATAATGGTTTTTGAAAATCCAAATTCAATTTCAAAGCTCCAAAGATTTTTAATGGCTGTCAATGGTGGAGAGTCAAATACCTTCAAAATTATTGAATGACAATTTCAATTTGAACACCAATTATGCAACATGAAAGAAAATTGATACGTTAAAACGATTGAAATCTATTGATGAAATCCATTAAAACTCTATACAACAAGCACGGATAAAAAATAGAGAACCTCAAATGAAGAAAAATTGGGGAAAAACAGAGAAAGAGTGTAGAGAGACGAAGAAAGAGGGAGAGAGAGATAGAAAGAGAGAGAGACGGAGAGAAAGAGTGCGCAAGCATAAAGGGATAAGAAAATAACTAATATTCCTTATTCACATCCTAATATAAAGGGATACTCATTTAAAACTTATTTGTATATAATTGGTAAATTGTATATGACCATGTAATTAAATTAAAACTTGAGTAGGGAGGGTAATAAGATTTCAAATAGTGTATAGGAAGGTAAAAATCCCTTATTTAAATAGTTTCGAGTGGGTAATTAATTTGGCCCAAATTGGGTGTAGATTTCCATAAATTAAACCCAATACCATTTTTGACACGACTTTCTTTGCCAAACTAGTTGTGTCGTGCAGTAAATAATCCTCGAACATTATACGTTTCTTTTTGTGATTTTTTTTTGGTAGAAAAAATAATATTATTAACATTATTAGATTGAATTACACAACTTAATTTGTCCAGGATACACAATCATCATTTCCAAAAGACATACAAAAGTAGGTGAAAAAAATCATAGATACTTAAGCTCTCAAAAACTTGCATGGTGTAAATGCCTAATTTTTGTTCTTTCTTTTACATTGTAGTTTTGAATAATTATTTTTGTGTGTGTTTAGAGATTTGAGAATTAGATTTTTAGTTTAATTAATTCATTAGAGGGAAAAGGGATTGGGCTAATATATTTTAATTAAAATAGTGCCAAAATTGGCCCAAAATTTGAGCCCAATTCGGCCATACCCGGTCCATTAGGTGGTTGGCCAAGAAAGAGCTCAAAACGACGTAGTTTTGTCTTGAAGCTACGTCGTTTTGATAAGTGAGGTGAGATTAAATCTCATCCGTTCATACCACTTTGATCTAAGGGTTCTAATTCACTCTCCACTCCATGTATATAAAGCCTCAAGATCAGAAATTTGGCCCCCATTTTTTCCTATTCTCTTTTCTTCTTCCTCTCTCCTCACTCTCTCATCTCTCTGCCACCCGTCGCCGCCCATCTCCGCCGCCGGAAATCGCCCACCGGCGGCGGCCAACCTCCAAACCACCCCAAAATTTCACCACTTCTTCCGCTCAACCTCTTCTCCATGAATCCGAACCCCAAAATCCCACAACTCTTCTCAATCTCCGTAGATCGAAGCTTAACCGAAACCCTAGCCGCCGCCCACCACCCCAAACTCCGAAAATTTTACACCACCGGCCTCCTCTTCTCCCCGTCTTTCCATATCTCCAACTCAAAACCTCAAAAAAAAAACGACCACCACCGGCAGCCACCCCCACTGCCGACGTCCCACCACCGCCGTTGGCCGTGCTACTTCCGCCCCTCAACCACCACTGCCTCTCATTTCTCTTCTCAAACCAGCCTCGAGCAAGCTTGTGTCGTTGATATCATTGAAACCGGACTCGGATTCGCCGGAGTTTTTGGTTTTGAGAATATCAACAATAGAAGCTTGCTCGAAGTCGCACCACTGCCTTTCGTCATTGCCCGGACTCTCGAGTATATGGTAAAATCGTAATCCTCTGCCCCGTTATTAATTTTCTGTTTTCTTGGATTTTAGTTAGAATTAAGTTCTGTCATGTTTCTTTATTTAAACCATTTCTGATTATGCTTGTCTAGTTGGTTTGTTAAATCGCTTCAGCGATAGCGTGTGTTCTGCTTGGCTTTAATAGCTGATTTTTGTTTGCTCATGTTGGTTCATAGTTCATGTGTTGAAGTTTAATTACATGTCTTAATACTTGGTTTAGTTTGAATCAATAGGGTGATATTGATATTGTTAAAATCTGTAGTTTAGATAATTTTATCATAAAATAGGGTACTAGTAGCTTACTTTTTAGTAGGGTGGCTGAAATGAATCTTTGCTCCTGCCATAGCAGATTTCAGGCCGTCCTTTCACCTTTTGGACAGCCTTTGAACAGTGTTTAGCACACAAAGTCAGTCCCCTTTTTGGACAGATTTTTGGTGAACCAAAATCTGTCCAAAATGTTGGCTTTTCTTTGCATATTTAAGGGCTGCCCTTTCCTCATTTAAAGGGGGGACTCCATCACACTTCCATACATCTTTAGAACTGCTTGAACACATAGCCCGAGAGCATCATTTCATGGCCTGCGAATCCTTTATCATACGCATCATAGCCCAGGACATCATGGTCTGAGGACGTCATCCTAGCCGTCCAAAGACAGCATTCACGGTCCGACGGGAATTTGCATCATGTTTAAATTTATAATATATGCCCGTATTTACATATTCGCAGGTAAACCGGAGAGAAACAGCTATCTCAGCAGGAGCGATCCCGCTCCAGTTCCCGCAGCCCTATTATACCTTAACTATTCATCCCAACCTGAATACTGCGTCCGTTGTTGAAAGTTTTCCAACGGCATACTCCGCCGACGGATCCCGAACTACGTATGGCGTGATTCCTGTAAGACCAGGGATATGTAGGCAGCTCAGAAGCCGGAGCACGGCCAAACCTCTTCAAGTTGTTTCATCTGGTCAAAATCGGTCATCATATCTTTACCCGATAACTCTTTCATCATTCTCGGGTAAAGAGGGGCAGCTGTTGATACTCAATTTTTCCCTGTATTTTACATATTCAAAATACCTTCAAAATAATCTATATATGCATATATAAGCATATTCCAAGGTTTCAATATTTTTCTTTAATTTTTCCAAGATTTTTAAATCAATTTACTGCCCTATTTTGTCAAGAAAAAACCAATAATTGTCCCCAAAATTATCATTTTTTGGTGATTCGTTTATTGGATTCTCATGTTTATACTAAAGTATAGCTAAGACATTTTTTACGTATTTTTACAAATTTATTTTAGTATTTTAAGGACAAAATTGCATAATTGCAATATTAGCCATTTTTTAGGTTTATATTCGTCTCATGTTTATAAAATAGGATTTTATACTTTTAAATTGATAATTATACACTAAATCATTTTACTACTTTTAATTATTTTTAAAAAATTTATTTACTATTTTTATAAATTAAATGGGAAAAAGGGGCTATTTAACTTATAGCCAGATTTTGTCTCCTAATTTATCCTAATTAAACCCAATACCCCAACCCAATTAAACCAGCCCAATAGAACCAAGCCCAATTCCAGATCTACCCGACCCAATCTGATTGAATCTTGGTCGTTGATCAATTTTGATCAACGGTCCGGATTCTTTCTTTCCAAATTAAACCAAACGACCCCCACAAACCCCTCTCATTCCTCACTCAACCGACCCTCTCCTCTATCTCTCTATCTCTGGTTCTCTCTAGAACCTTCCCTCTCCCCTTCAGCTCCGATGAGTCTCACTCACCTTCTCTGGCCACCTCCTTGCCTGAATCTATGGTGGTCTCACCACCTACCGGCCCTCTAGGGTTCCTACACACCTGTTTGCTGAGGTTTCATGGTCTGAATACGAAGAGCTTCATCCAGAACTTGTTGGTTCAAGCTTTTTATGGCCATCTCCGGCCTTGCTCCGGCAAGCCATGCCTGTTTCGAGCCTGGTTTCGACCCCTCCTGCTTAGATCAACAGCTATCCTAGCCTTTCTCACCGTTTGGGTTCCCCTGAAACCCTAGCTTTTGAGGTTCTTCTATTTTTCTTTAGATCTATTCTAGATCCGTGTTTTCCCTAAACTTTTAAACGATCTCTTGGTATTTCTTTCAAAAGTTATGCTTTCAAAACCTTTATATATTTGCGATTTAGGTTTTTTCTTTTTGAGTTATTTAGATGTTTTTCTACTGTGTTCTTTATATGTTCCTCTATTGTGTTCTTTATATGTTTCTTTTGAGTTCTTTATATGTTTCTCTACTGTGTTCTTGTTAAGTTTCTGTTACCATGTTCTTTGTGTGCTTCTTTTACTGTGTTCTTAATAAGTTTCCTCCTACCATGTTCTTTGTGTGTTTCTCCTGCTGTGTCCTGATTGGTTTTCTTCTACTATGTTTCTTATCAGCCTCTTCCACTATGTTTCTTTGAGTTCTTTTTCTGTGTCTCGCATGTTGTTCTTGTACTACGCTTCTCATGAGTTTCTGCTACTGAAAGAACGTGTTAAAGGTCTCAGTTCCTTTCTGAAACCTTTGAGTCAGTTTCGATTAGTACCCTTTTTCTTGATTGCTTGTCCTCTCATCTCTGTTCTCGATTGATGGTAGAAACCCTAGAATTTGGGGGTTCTTCCGAGTTTTGAAACCATTGGCTATGTGATTTGCTCGAATTGGTTTTTGATGTTCTAAACGTCAATACCACACAAGAGGAGGGGTGATTTGTGTGGTACCCAATTTTCGCTCTAGAAGAACCTAGTTCTTCTAGGTGTACTTACCACTACTGTTTGCGGAATTAAGAGTACATAAAATAAAGAACACAGAGATTTTTACGTGGAAAACACCTGGCTCAAAAGGTGAAAAAACCACGACCTACTACTCAGTAGGATTTTCCCAAACTTCCACTAAAATCACTGAGCCAAAACAACATTTACAAAACTCTTGTAAACCAAAGGATTAAACTCTAATCCCAGTGTGGCACACAGCCTCAACTGTTGCGATACCTTCAAGTTAGCCTATAACTTGAATACTCAAAGTACCTATTACAATTGCTTCTACAAAAGCTGGAAAGGTACAACTTTAAACTACCTACTACAATTGAACTAGAATAAGAATAAACACAATGGAATTGGTTCTTCTATCTTGTCCAAGTAGCTTCAGGAATGCACACTTGAATCTCACATAAATTGCTTGCAAAATTGCCTCGCTCTTTT
>NC_031989.1:21984539-21995139 GCF_001879085.1 Nicotiana attenuata
TTCCCCCTTGAGTTGTCCGCTCAAGGGTACCAGTCTAAAACCCCATAGAAACCTTACTCCGTTTAAACTGTGCATGCATCATGGTCAAACCTAGTTGGATCAGTTATGTTGTCCACATAATGATCCTTTAAGATAGCCTTTTCCAAAGTCCACTGGGTTTCCCTAAACCCAAACGGACATCACCACGTTCTGTGCATTTATTTGGAGAACTAAAAATGCGTCATGCTAATTGCTGATATTAAATAGTTGAGTCTGGTGGGGGTAAGGGCCTAACCTTATTTGCCTTGCAGGAATATGAGGTACGAAGTCCCCAGATTCGGCATGGTCACCAACATCCACCCAAGATTGCTAAGCTGGTGAAAAGATTTACACTCTAGTGACCAAAATCGTTCCTCAAAAGGGTCGAAGACTGTCAGAATGGTGTGGGAAACGAAGGCGGACATCTAGCCAGAGCCTACCTATTGCTGGGACTTCGCAAGCTGGGGAAGTTATTTGACGGAGCCAAGGATGCCGAATCTGGGGAAGGTCCTTCAGGGACCAAGTAGATAGGAATTTTTCTTTGCGCTTTATAAAATGTAATAAGGCCAATGGCCATTAGTAATTTTTATTTCTTGCATATTTAGTGTCGTTTTGGGATTCGTCTATTTTTTATCACTAAAATGACGCATTTAGCATTCCAAGTTCTCCAAATCAACTTGTCGCTAGGCCCACCTCGGGCACAAAGAGGTCCCCAAATTAGGACACGCTTTACATTCCCGCACTATGTGTTTAAATATTGCAACATCTTTTTATGATCCTTACTAACTTGTTACCTTTTTGTTTTTACTTTTTGTTTATTTATTCCCCTCCCCAAAGATTAGTTCGAGCACTCTGGCAATATCATCCTATTCCACAAGATCCAAGGGCCCTCCACCCACTCCTCATCTCAGCCCCGTCAAAAACAAGAACAAAGGAAAGATGGAAGATTTGAACAATGCCAGAAAGGAGAACTCAATTGAACGGGTAGAGGTCACTCACGGTCATGGTACTTTGGTCCCCAAGGAGAATGCCTCCCAACTGCAACAAAAGCTGCTGAAATTTCAGGAAGAACTTGATCAGGTCCGGAATCTGGCAAATCTGTCATTTTCCCTCACTATTCCAGATATCAATTTCCCAAATGCTTAGAACCCCACACCTCCACAGAATATCCCAAAGCAACAAAACCACACCGCTCCTCACCACCACTGCAACACCTGCCATGCTTCCAACAATACCCCGTTGCTCATCCCAGAACCATAAAACTCCACAGATGATCACTGCCACACCCACCATAATACCCACATCTACGTGGAGACTGTGCCGCACTCCACCCCACCCATCTCAAACACACCCGAGACTGATGAAAAGGATATGTCTGGCCGAAGAGCTTAAAAAGTTGACTAGCAGAATTCAGGGTGTTGAAGGGAGTAAGGGAATTGAAGGGCTGAACTACGAAGATCTTTGCATACAGCCCGATGTCGAACTGCCCGAGGGGTACAAACCTCCCAAGTTCGAGATGTTTGATGGTACAGGGGATCCGAGAGTCCACTTGAGAACATACTGTGACAAGCTGGTCGGAGTGGGAAAAGACGAGAAAATCTGCATGAAGCTTTTCATGAGGAGCCTGAAGGGAGATGCCTTGTCTTGGTACATTAGCCAAGATCCAAAGAAGTGGCCAAACTGGGTAAGCATGGCGTCCGACTTTATGGACAGGTTCAGGTTCAACACGGAGAATGCGCCGGATGTGTTCTACATTCAAAATCTAAAGATGAAGCCCACAGAAACCTTCCGCGAGTATGCTACTCGTTGGAGGCCCGAAGCAGCCAAGGTTAGACCTACCTTAGAAGAAGAACAGATGAACAAATTCTTCGTTCGGGCCCAAGACTCACAGTATTATGAGAGGCTGATGATGATCGAGGGCCACAAATTTTCTGACATTATCAAGCTAGGAGAAAGGATCGAAGAGGGCATCAAAAGCGGTATGGTTACGAATTTCGAGGCCTTGCAAGCTACAAACAAGGCCTTACAATCAGGAGGTGTGTCCAAGAAAAGGGACGTAGGAGCCGTAATGGTTGCACAAAGAACCGGGCCTCCCATCAAATACCAAACCTACCCAATGCCTCCACTCACATATCAGCCCACTCCAAACTACCAAGAACCCTCACCCACCTATCCATCACCTCCCACATATCAGCCTACTTTACCCAAATATCCCCAACCAGCACACGTTTACCAAGCCAACAACACTCAACCATCCCACTACCAGTCCCCTCCTCCACGCCAAAACTTCCCTAGACCTCGACCAAATTTTGACTGAAGGCCTCCAAAACAGTATACGGCTATTGCTGAACCTATCGACCAGTTGTACGAAAGACTTAAAACTGCTGGGAAAGGGACTGCATAAGATCAAGGACGGGGCCATCAACGTCAAAGCTTTCGACGGTTCCCAAAGGTCCACCATTCGGGAAATTAGCCTGTGTTTGCAAATGGGGCCTACTTGGTTTGATGTTGACTTTCAAGTAATAGACGTGCCGGCATCTTACAATCTCTTGTTGGGACGACCATGGATTCACGCCGCTGGGGCTGTGGCATCAACATTGCATCAGGCAGTGAAGTTTGAATGGAATCACCAAGAGGTGATCATTCACGGCGACAACAGTAATCCTATATACAGTCGCCAGACCATCCCGGCAATAGGAGGCAGAAGAAAGATAGGCGGGGAGACTTATCACCACATCGAGCGGGTCAACGCCGTTGATAAAGACAAATGGTGGGACAACAAAATTGAAAGCATATTGAACTGGAGCGGATATGAACCTGGTAAGGGACTTGGCAAGAACCTCCAAGGAATCGCTAAGCCTATCAAACTCAAGAAACATGGCACCACCTTCGGATTGGGATATGAGTATACTTGGGAGGAATTCAACCACTGGTCGCCACCATGGCGCGGCCCTTACTATCCATTGGAGCAGCCAATACCACGCTTGGAATAGACTTTCCAACCGGCCGAGGTTATCTATGGGTCAGAAGAAGAGGAAGCACTGGCAGCAGTGAGGAATTTGTTCCTGGAAGACGATGATATGGATTGTTGTGTCATTTTCGATGAGGAGGGGGAGGAAGGCCCTTCCATACAGGCAGTAAGTAGAGGATCATGCCTCAATAACTGGACCATCAGAACCACCAGAGCTCGGCGAGCCTCGGGTTAGCAAGGCTGAACAAGCATCTTGCACTATCTTTCATTTTTACTAGTTGACTTTCCTTTCGCATTTTAAATTTCGCAATAAGATCTTCAATGTTCAAAACAGTTATGGAATTTACCAAAGCATTTCGATTTTCCTTATAAATCAATACTCTTATTATTTTTCCTCATTACTTTACTTATACAGCATTACTATTACTTGTCTTGATGAACCAATGACTGTGACATGCAATGAGACAACGCAACAAACAGACATAGACTCAGAGGAAGATGACATACCGGAAGAGATTGTTAAGGAAGTCGAGAATTTTGAAAATAGGCCGAAGTCCAACCTGGACGAGACTGAGATTGTTAACCTGGGAGATGAAGAGAATGTCAAAGAAACACGAATCAGCGTTCACTTATCGTCATCAAAAAAGAAGAATACACAGAATTTCTAAGAGAATATGAGGACATATTCGCCTAGTCGTATGATGACATGAGTCTGAGTACATCTATTGTGGCACACAAACTGCCAACTGATCCGACATGTCCGCCGATAAACAGAAGCTCAAAAAGTTCAAGCTAGATATGAGTCTTAAAATCAAGGAAGAAGTCACCAAGTAGGTCAAAGCCAAAGTCCTCAGGGTAGTGGAATACCCAACATGGTTAGCTAGCATTGTGCCAGTGCCAAAGAAGGACGGAAAGGTTAGAGTCTGTGTCGACTACCGGGATCTCAACCGGGCCAGTCCGAAAGACGATTTCCCCTTACCAAACATACACATCCTGATCGACAACTGCGCCAAGCATGAGCTGTAGTCATTTGTGGATTGTTTCGCTGGTTATCATCAGATCTGGATGGACGAGGAAGATGCTGAGAAAATGGCTTTCATTACGCCGTGGGGAATGTACTGCTATAAGATGATGCCATTTGGGTTAAAGAATGCAGGGGCCACCTATCCATGACCACCATTTTTCATGATATGATACACAAGGAGATCGAGGTGTACGTAGATGATGTTATCATCAAGTCCAATAAGGCCACTGATCACATGAAAGATTTGAGAAAGTTCTTCAGCGGATTGCGGAGATACAACCAAAAGCTGAATCCCGCAAAGTGTGCATTTGGGGTTCCTGCTGGAAAATTACTTGGGTTCATTGTGAGTCGCCGGGGAATAGAATTGGACCCGTCAAAGGTCAAAGTTATCCAAGAACTACCACCGCCAAAGAACAAAAAAGACGTGATAAGTTTCTTAGGAAGACTCAACTACATCAGTCGATTCATAGCACAATCTACAGTTATCTGTGAGCCTATCTTTAAGATGTTAAAGAAGGATGCCGCCACCAAGTGGATCGATGAATGCCAGAAAGCTTTCAACAAAATTAAGGAATACTTGTCCACACCACCGATCTTAGTCCCGCCTGAGCCAGGTAGACCTTTGATACTCTACATCACAGTATAAGATGGAGCTTTTGGCTGCGTTTTGGGGCAGCATGATGAAACAGGGAGAAAGGAACAAGCCATTTACTATCTCAGCAAGAAATTCACTCCGTACGAGGCCCGATATTCTCTGTTGGAGTGCACCTGTTGTGCTTTGACTTGGGTAGCCCAGAAGCTGAGGCACTACTTCTGTGCCTATACTACCTATCTCATATCAAGGATGGATCCCTTGAAGTACATTTTTCAGAAGCCCATGCCCACCGGCAAGCTAGCCAAATGGAAAATCTTATTGAGTGAATTCGACATTGTCTACGTAACTCAAAAAGCAATCAAGGGACAGGCGCTAGCAGATCATCTTGCCGAAAACCCCGTGGATGGAGAATACGAACCCCTAAAGACGTATTTTCCTGATGAAGAGGTATCATTCATAGGAGAAGACATTGCAGACTCCTATGATGGGTGGAGAATATTTTTCGACGGAGCAGCAAATTTCAAAGGAGTTGGCATAGGAGCAGTCCTAGTATCAGAAACTGGTCAGCATTATCCGGTGTCCGCCAAACTCAGGTTCCCCTGCACCAACAATATGGCCAAGTATGAAGCCTGCATCCTAGGGCTCAAGATGGCCATTGATATGAACATTAAGGAGTTGTAGTAATTGGAGATTCAGACTTACTCATACATCAGGTACAAGGAGAATGGGCAACCAAGAACCCTAAGATACTCTCGTATCTGCATCACGTGCAGGAACTGAGGAAGAGGTTCACAAAGACGGAATTCCAACACGTTCCCAGAATCCAGAATGAGTTCGCCGATGCATTGGCTACCCTGTCATCCATGATACAACATCCAGACAAAAACTTGATTGATCCCATTCCAGTAAAGATCCATGATCAGCCAGCTTATTGTGCCCATGTTGAAGAAGAAGCAGACGGAAAACCTTGGTTTCATGATATTAGGGAATATTTGACAAAAGGAGAATACCCAGAATTTGCAAATACTACTCAGAAGCGCACACTGCGAAGGTTGTCTAACAATTTCTTTCACAGCGGAGGAATCCTGTATAGGAGGACTCCGGATTTGGGATTACTAAGGTGTGTCGACGCAAAGGAAGCATCCAAGCTCCTAGAAGAAATCCATGCTGGGACCTGTGGTCCACATATGAACGGCTTTGTCTTAGCCAAGAAGATACTCCAGGCTGGTTACTTTTGGATGACTATGGAAACGGACTGCATCCAGTACGTTCAGAAATGCCACCGTTGTCAGGTACATGCAGACATGATAAAGGTGCCTCCCAATGAGCTTAACGCAACAAGCTCACCATGACCTTTCTCCGCTTGGGGAATGGATGTTATTGGACCAATTGAGCCAGCCACTTCCAACGGGCACAGGTTCATCCTAGTAGCCATTGACTATTTCACCAAATGGGTCGAGGCAGTATCTTATAGAGCAGTAACTAAGAAAGTCGTGGCAGACTTTGTCCGCGACCGCATCGTTTGTCGATTCGGGATTCCGGAGTCAATCATTACTGATAATGGCTACAACCTCAACAGTGACTTAATGAAATCTATGTGTGAAACCTTCAAGATCAAACACAAGAATTCCACAGCTTACAGGCCTCAGATGAACGGAGCCGTAGAAGCCGCCAACAAGAACATCAAGAAGATATTGAGGAAAATGATAGAGAAGCATAAGCAATGGCACGAAAAGCTATCATTTGCTCTATTGGGGTATCGCACCACTGTCCGCACATCAACCGGGGCAACGCCCTATATGCTAGTTTATGGTACAGAAGCCGTCATTCCCGCCGAAGTAGAAATTCCTTCCTTGAGGATCATACAGGAAGCTGAGCTCGACGATGCAGAATGGGTGAAGAGTCGTTACGAGCAGCTAGCTCTTATAGATGGAAAGAGAATGAATGCAGTTTGCCATGGTCAGCTTTATCAGAACAGAATGTCCAGAGCCTTCAACAAGAGAGTCAGGCCGAGACAGTTCACACCGGGGCAGCTGGTGTTAAAGAAAATCTTCCCGCATCAAGATGAAGCCAAAGGGAAATTCTCTCCCAACTGGCAAGGTCCATACATGGTTCACCGGGTTCTGACAGGAGGAGCCCTTATACTTGCAGAAATGGACGGAGAAGTTTGGCCGAAACCAATCAATTCAGATGCATTCAAGCGTTACTATGTGTAATCTTTATTGTTTTCCCTATATGATGTAATTGAACTATATCTGACCTGATTCCCGTTTAAGAGGGGATACGTAGGCAGCCTTATGGGTTCGGTCACAATTCAATAAAATTTTCATTTCCCCCTGCAATTGAAAACTGTGGCAGAATTTTGAGGAGGACCCTCAAAATTCCGAAGTAATTTTAGCCAATCATCATGCAGCCGTCAGAAGTATCAACCCGTTAAACTGGGGCAGAATTTTGAGGAGGACCCTCAAAATACCGAAGCAAGAGAAGTTGCAATGTTTTAAACCACGTCACAGTCGTTGGTTCATCTAAAAGTTATTTCTTAAATATATATATTTATGCCATATTTTTACAAACTCATACATGTTTATTATCGAAATTGCTTTGTTCAGCAACGCTACCCCAATGATACATACCATATCACCAGATCAAAGCCGAACAGGTCGAGCAAGGCCAGCAGGGATGCGAACTAACCTCCCCTCTGCAAAACTCACGATTTTCTTTGGATGCAGGCATTTGGGTTGCGAAAGCATCTGACATACTACACACCCACAAGACGAACATTGTTCATGAATACAACTCTCAGAATTGTTGCATTTACCAGCATTTGCTATTTACGCACGCCGGCGACATTCCCTATATCGCAATACCCCCAGCAGTTACATTATCGCAACCTACTATCAGCTAAGAAACTCTATTACCAATTGCCATTTTACTTTATTTATGCATGGCATAAGGCTACCATTCTGCCTTCCGAGACTAAACACTGTCTCCATCTGCATTTTTCTACATTGCATAAGGCTACCATTCTGCCTTCCGAGACTAAACACTGTCTCCATCTGCATTTTCTGCATTGCATAAGGCTACCATTCTGCCTTCCGAGACTAAACACTTTCTCCATCTGCATTTTCTGCATTGCATAAGGCTACCATTCTTCCTTCCGAGACTAAACACTGTCTCCATCTACATTTTCTGCATTGCATAAGGCTACCATTCTGCCTTTCGAGACTAAACACTGTCTCCATCTGCGTTTTCATGGCTGAAATATCGCCACTTCATTTATATTTGCATGGTTGAAATATCGCCGCTTCATTTACATTTGCATGGCTGAAATATCGCCACTTCATTTACATTTGCATGGCTGAAATATCGCCACTTCATTTATATTTGCATGGCTGAAATATCGCCACTTTATTTACGTTTGCATGGCTGAAATATCGCCACTTCATTTACATTTGCATGGCTGAAATATCACCACTTCATTTATATTTGCATGGCTGAAAGATCGCCACTTTATTTATATTTGCATGGCTGAAACATCGCCACTTTATTTACATTTGCATGGCTGAAATATCGCCACTTTATTTACATTTGCATGGCTGAAAGATCGCCGCTTCATTTACATTTGCATGGCTGAAATATCGCCACTTTATTTACATTTGCATGGCTGAAAGATCGCCACTTTATTTACGCTTGCATGGCTGAATGATCGCCACTTTATTTACGCTTGCATGGCTAAAATATCGCCACCTATTGCATTTCATGGGCTGAAAGATTTCCACCTACTGCATCTCATGGGCTGAAAGATCGCCAAATTATCTGAGGGCGTCATTGTTCGGAGGCACCATTTACATAGCCCGAGAATACCATGTCATAGCCTGAAGATTCCTTTACTCTTTTTTGCATATCATTATTCAAAGGCATCATGGTTCGGAGGCATCATTCTTATAGCCCGAGAGCATCATTTCATGGCCTGCAAATCCTTTATCATACGCATCATAGCCCACGACATCATGGTCTGAGGACGTCATCCTAGCCGTCCAAAGACAGCATTCATGGTCCGACGGGAATTTGCATCATGTTTAAATTTACAATTTATGCCCATATTTACTTTTTTGCAGGTAAACCGGAGAGCAACGGCTATCTCAGTAGGAGCAATCCCGCTCCAGTTCCCGCAGCCCTATTAGACCTTAACCATTTATCCCAACCTGAATATTGCGTCCGTTCTTGAAAGGTCTCCATCGGCATACTCCGCCGACGGATCCCGAACTACATATGGCCTGATTCCTATAAGAACACGGATATGTAGGCAGCTCAAAAACCAGAGTGCGGCCAAACTTCTTCAAACAGTTTCGTTCGGTCAAAAAATTGGCCATCATATCTTTACCCGACAACTCTTTCATCCTTCCCGGGTAAAGAGGGGCAGCTGTTGATACCCAATTTTTCTCTGTATATTTTATATGAAAAATACCTTCAAAATAGCCTATATATGCATATATAAGTACGTCCAAGCATTTTACTATTTTTCCCATAATTTTTAAGGTATTTTTTAACTGATTTATTTCCCTTTTTCATCCATAAAAAAAACCAATAATTATTTCCAAAATTATTATTTTGGTAATTCAGTTATTGAAATTTTATATTTATACTAAGATATAGCTAAAGTAATTTTTGCATATTTTAACAAATTTATTTAGTATTTTTTAAGCTAAATTGCATATAATTGCAATATTAGCCCTTTTTAAGGTTCAATTGTGTTTTATATTCATAAAATTGAGTCCTGTATTTTTAAATTGTTAATTATATATTATAAATCATTTTAGTGCTTTCAATTAGTTTTTAGAAATTTATTTACTATTTTTATAAATTAAATAAAAAAAAAGGCTATTTAACGTATAGCCAAATTTTGCTTTCAAATTTAGCCTAAATCAAACAGACCCCATCCCAATTGAACCAGCCCAAGTCACCTAACAGACCCTAACCCAAGACCTAGGCCCAATCCTAAGTCTACCCGACCCAACCCGGATCAAATCTTGACCGTTGATCAATTTTGATCAACGGTCTAGATCCGCCCTTACCTTTTTTAACCAAACGACCCCCCCAAACCCCTCTCATTCCTCACTCAACCGACCCTCTCCTCTATCTCTCTATCTCTGGTTCTCTCTAGAACCTTCCCCCTCCCCTTCAGCTCCGATGAGTCTCACTCACCTTCTCCGGCCACCTCCTGCCTGAATCTATGGTGGTTTCACCACCCACCAGCCCTCTAAGGTTCCTACACACTTGTTCGTTGAGGTTTCATGGTCTGAATACGTCGAAGCTTCATCTAGACTTGTTGATTCAAGTTCTATGGCCATCTCCAGCCTTGCTCCGGCAAGCCATGTCTGTTTCGAGCCTGGCTTCGACCCCTCCTGCTTAGATCAACAGCGATCCAAGTCTTTCTCACCGTTTGGGTTTCTCTGAAACCCTAACTTCTGTGGTCCTTATGATTTCTTTAGATCTGTTCTAGATCCAGGTTTTCCCTAAACTTTTAAAACGATTTCTGGATATTTCTTTTAAAAACCATGCTTTCAAAACCTTCATTTTTTTCCGATCTAGGGTTTTTAGGTTATGTTTCTCTGATTTTCTTTTTCTCTTCTGTGCTTCTCTAATTTTCTTTTCTCTTATGTGTTTCTTCTACTATGTTTCTCCTACTGTGTTCTTGTTAAGTTCTTCTACCATGTTCTTATCAGTTGCTTCTACTGTGTTATTTGTGTGTTTCGTCTACCTTGTTTTCTCCTACTGTGTTCTTGTTAAGTTGTTCACCATGTTCTTATTTGTTTCTTCTACTGGTTTCGCATGTTGTTCTTTTACTATGCTTATCATGAATTCCTACTACTAAGAGAGCATGCTAAAGGTCTCAGTTCCTTTCTGAGACCTCTGAACCTGTTTCAGTTAGTATCTTTTCCATTAATCACTTGCCCTTTCATCTCTGCACTCGGTTAATGTCAAGAACCCC
>NC_031989.1:21995207-22010948 GCF_001879085.1 Nicotiana attenuata
TTAACCATTGGCTATGTGATTTGCTCGTAATCGGTTTTAATTTAAAAGAACCTAACTCTTTTAGACCTATTTCGAGTTTCAGAACTGAGCTTTTGAAATCTCTGCTTCTTTAAGCAATTCTAATTCTCTACTAAACTCTTCTAAGGTCCTTATACTGGACCCTTTGTATTCTATTTGATACTATTTCTTCTACATTACTGACCTATGTGACTACCTACTGATTTTGCAATAGCATGACATTTTTCTTTGCCTAGCATGTTTGTATACTCTTTATACGTGCTGAACTTCCCCTAAAAATGGCTTTCAATTTCGATTGATTTCAGACTTCCTTGTGTAAGTTTGATTGATTTCTTTCCTTGTTTGCTGATTTCCCCTGTTACTCGATTTGAGTCAAAAACTTTCCTTAGCCTATTCATGAGCCAGTAATTTCAAACCTCTGACCCCTTGATTTACTGAATACTCGTGGATCCTTACCTTATTTGTTTTAACCGTGTATTTCAAAATTCTTCCCTTAATTAAAACCCCTATGTATTTACCCCTAATTGCCTACTTTGCACAAGATGTTTATTTAATTTGTTTCCTTAAATAGTTTTACCGTTTGAGTCTGAATTCCTTAATTAAAGGAAGTCTTGTATTGATTGATTTTTTTTAATTGATATTCAGTTCCTTAATTGTTTTCTTACCTTGTTTCTGCCTGTTCTTCACACTATAAATGCACGACCCTTTCATTGACATACACACACAATCACTGATAGTCTTTCTGAACCTACACTTATACTCAAAAGTATTCTCTCTTGTTTGCTTATACTGTGGCCTATTACAAGACCTGTTGCTTGCTTTCTCTCTATTTGTTTCTTTGAAACTGGTATGTCCTAATTTAAGTTTCAGCACCACAACAATGTGTTTATTTACTGCTTTTGTATCCCTGTTTACTGCTTATGTATAGTTCAACACTCATTCTAGCTTATTAATTTCTTTCTACCTGTTCTATTATGAATCCCAAAACCCTGCCCCCCTATGTGTTTAAGCTATAGTTTGAGGCATGGCAATATGCAAGTTATTGTCCGTGAATTGAACTTGATCCCCTGGGGATCTTAGCCTCTAACAGTATGTATTCTGGCAGGATTATAGGTGTGCTAACACTCCCCATTGCTGGGCATGCCTAAAGTCTGCCTTTGCCTAAGTGACAAGCTCTTTACAATCCCCTATTCCCCTGAATCCCCTTGTGTGTGCTTATCTGTAGTTGATTCCCTCTTCCATTTCCCTTTTAGCATTCTGATCTGCACTTGCACACCTTCTTAGTCTTTAAGTTCTGCCCCCATCTTGTGAGCCTTGCCTTGGGACCCTTTGAGTTCCCTCTGAACTTGGACACTTGAGGGTTGGCCTTTCCACATTGCACCCATCCCCTAATCTGGCAATATATTTGGGTGTGAGCATTGCCCGGAGTCCCTCTGCACTTGCACACCTTCTTAGTCTTTAAGTTCTGCCCCCATCTTGTGAGCCTTGCCTTGGGACCCTTTGAGTTCCCTCTGAACTTGGACACTTGAGGGTTGGCCTTTCCACATTGCACCCATCCCCTAATCTGGCAATATATTTGGGTGTGAGCATTGCCCGGAGTCCCTTTGAGGCTCTTAGGGAACTTTGACACACTCAAATAGGAGAAAGGCTTTGGATCGTGATCTCGTGGAGTTGGTTTACCTCATATTTCAGACATGAAGTCTGAATCAGGCTCGCCTTAGTTGTACTTTTATTTATATTTTTTCTGATGTATTTCTTTACTTTAATCTGGGCTGTAATAATTTGTAATAAACTCTTGGGGATGTCTAGTGAAAAGGGCGGGTAGCTATGTATGCAAACAGGGTAGATACCATGCCTATAGGAATTTTGAATTCTGCATATGCACATAGAAATCATGCCTATTAAATTCTGTATATCCATCTGCATTTAGAAATCATGTTCATAGGATTTCAAATAATTTCTGCACTTAGATATCATGTTCATAGGCTTTCAAATAATTTCTGCATTTAGAAAACATGCTCATAGGTTTCAAATAATTTCTGCACTTAGAATCATGTTCAAAGGTTTTCAAATAACTTCTGCGCTTAGAAATCATGTTCATAGGTTTTCAAACAATTTCTGCACTTAGATATCATGTTCATAGGTTTTAAAGCAATTCCTACACTTCGATACCATGTTCATAGGCCTTAAACAAAATTTAGCACCTAGATATCATGTTCCTAAGTCTTAAAACAAGTTTCCTGCATTTTATACCATGTTCAAAATCAACTACGCGTAGAAAGCATGCCTATAGGAACTCCTAATCGAATCTGAATCGCTTCATTCACATATGGGACTAAAATCAGTAACAACGGGTACTGTTAGCTGTTAGCTTATAATCTTCGTAAAAACTGGCCTTTCTTTTAACAAAATCTGACTCATCTGGTAATCATTATGTGTCCAATTTACTTTAAACCCTGTTATTTCGTTGCTTTCTGAATTCAATAGATACCATGCCTATAGGATCCTTGTCCAACACATAGGCAAGCCTTAGGGTAAAGTTATAAATTAAATCACTTCTGTTAATAGATACAACCAGCTGGCAGGCTTGATTCGGGCTTCTTATCTGACTTGTGTAATAAATCAGTCTGCCTCAACCTTTAAGCTCTTGCATGTTCAGTACTTAATCAGACCTCAACTAGTATGTGTAAGTCATGCTAATTACGTGTTTCTTTGTTCAAGGAGGTATGTCTGAGCCTCTGCTTGTTATGTGCTTTCCCCCAACTTGCTATACATGTTTTGTATTTCGCCTTAGAATTTTTGCCTTTGATACCATAAATAAGCCTAACATTCCTTTCCTTTAGGATTAGTAGTCCTTATGCCTCCAGGACTGATAGGATTGGGACGGGTAGTAGCATGCAATAGGTAAACGAGACCATTTCGCGCTTTAATACCTCAACGGGGTGGGAAGGGTAGATATGGATATGATGACCATGCGATAATGTCACGTGTAGCCCCTCATTGAGGAGTGATTATCGGGCATTGTGTTGGGTGATCCATATTATTAGTAAGCCTAAGACCCCTTTCCCTTATTTCTTATCTCTTTTAAAAGAATTTCGAACTCTTTCTTTTAAGAAAAAAAAAATTAGCTTTCTTTAGTTCTTTCTAACTTTGTTTATTTGTGAACTATAATGTGAAAATCCCCTCTTATTTGAAGCTTTATTTGTCTACGTGTTATTTGCATCTAAATTCACAATAATAGTCTGGCCGGGAACCACACTAGTGGATTTTGAGGGGTGCCTAACACCTTCCCCTTAGAATAATTTCAAGCCCTTACCCAATCTCTGGTTACTCAAATCAAACCTCCTTGGTGTCCTAATGCACCCTAATCATTAGGTGGCGACTCTTTAAATCAAACCCAATTCCCAAAAGGAATGAGTTGTCCTCGCAAATGTCATAAACCCGATTTCGCGAGAAAAAGGGGGCGCGACAGTAGCTGTAGGATTACTTATTTAGGCGCGCTAAAATTGGGGAATTAAATATTCTTCCAGATCTTCAACAACGCAAATCACACACATTCATAATTATCGTCGGATTCGTTTCAAATTTTCCATACTATGTTTTTGCGATACACTCTGTTTCAACCTTTTTTCTGATTTCACAAATCAAAAACGACTAAATCTTCTACAATTCTTCTGCAACAAACGCAATTATGTCCAAATTTCAGTAATACAAAGCAAAGGAAAAGAGAGCAGCAATTCCACCATTGACATCCATTAAAAAGCTTTGAAGCTTTGAATTCAAATTTGGGTTTTCAAAACTCATTATTTGTTTGGATTGGGTGTTGTTAAAAATAATTGGGAATATGGTTTGGAGTTTATATCTCAACTTTGAGGGGTTTTGGTGAAGATTAGACTTGGTTTTGGCTGAATTTCGGATTGAAACTCGAAGAAGAAGAAGAAGAAGACATGACATACATTATATTGCAGAAATTGTAGAAAAATTGTAGAAAAATTGTAGATAGTTGTTTATTTATTTTTCTTTTATTCATTTACATATTGTATGAAAGTTGAACAATATTGTATAAAAATTATATTTAAGTGGTATTATATTGTAGTTGTATATAACTTAGTAGAAATAATGTACGAAAATTATAGATAATTTGTAGATAAGTTGTATAATATATAATTAGTTGTATGAAAATTGTTTTTACTAGGTATAAATCAGATACAAAATATACAAAAGACATATTGTATAAAATTTGTATGTAAGTTTTATGTTATTGTAGTTGTATTTCACTGGGTGGAAATAATGTGTGAAAGTTGTAGAAAATTGTAGATAAGTTGTATTCCTCTATAACGGGAGATGTTGGCATATCAAGTAACGTTCCAGACGAACATGCATGAAAATAAAGATAAATTCTGTTATGAACAGTTTGTAGAAATTTTGTAGATAATTTGTAGAAACATTGAAATTCTGTATTTTCATATTAATTTTTCAAATGATATGTAGTTTTATTGTAGAATAAATATAGAAAACAAGCCATTGTGAGTCTTATTTGACTCATTCCTCACATTCAACCTATTCTACAAATTCACGCCTCTTTAAATACAATACAACCATACTTTCTTGAATTTAAAGGTATAGCAATATATATATAACTTAAAAAACATCTTCTCCTCTGCACAAGTTAGCTACAAAACAGACGAAGTGGAATAACAAGCTCCCATCATAACTTTTAACACAAAAACACAAAGCTCAAATTTTATGTTATTGTAGTTATATTTAACTGGGTGAAAATAATGTGTGAAAATTGTAGAAAATTGTAGATAAGTTGTATTACTCTATAACGGAAGATGTTGGCATATCAAGTAACTTTAGTGTTCCAGACGAACATGCATGAAAATAAAGATAAATTCTATTATGAACAGTTTGTAGAAATTTTATAGATAATTTGTAGAAACATTGAAATTCTGTATTTTCATATTAATTTTTCAAATGATATGTAGTTTTGTTGTAGATTAAATGTAGAAAACAAGCAATTGTGAGTCTTATTTGACTCATTCCTCACATTCAACCTATTCTACAAATTCACGCCTCTTTAAATACAATACAACCATACTTTCTTGAATTTAAAGGTATAGCAATATATATAACTTAAGAAACATCTTCTCCTATGCACAAGTTAGCTCCAAAATAGACGAAGTGGAATAACAAGCTCCCATAAAAACTTTTAACACAAAAACACAAAGCTCAAAAAAAAAATAAACACAATCTACAATTTTTCTACAGTTTCTGCAATATAATGTATGTCATGTCTTCTTCTTCTTTTTCATCGAGTTTCAATCTGAAATTCAGCCAAAATCAAGTCTAATCTTTACCAAAACCCCTCAAAGTTGAGATATAAACTCCAAACCATATTCCCAATTATTTACAACAACACCCAATCCAAACAAATAATGATTTTTGAAAACCCAAATTTGAATTCAAAGCTTCAAAGCTTTTTAATGGCTGTAAATGGTGGAATTGCTGCTCTCTTTTTCCTCTTATATTACTGAAATTTGGGATTGCGAGATAGAGAGACGTAGAGAGAATTCTCAATTCTTTGCAACAACATCCAATCCAAACAAACAATGTCTTTTGAAAACCCAAATTTGAATTCAAAGCTTCAAAGCTTTTTAATAGTTGTCAATGGTGGAGGGGTTACAGATTTTCGCTGGTTTTAGAAGAGGAAATCGTGGGTGTTTGAAGAGGAAATCGTGGGGATTTGGAGAGAGAAACTTGGGGGAGTGGGAATATAAGGTTGAGTAAAATTAGGAGACTAATTAATACCATCAAAATTCTAAAATGGTACATAAATGGTAATTAGTTATATAGAAGGTAATTATATTAAAAGTTAAGCATGGAGGATAATATAGTTTACTATGGCATAGGAATGTAAAAATTCTTTCTTCTATATAGCATTGGGCCAAATAAAATCCATTTCTTGGCCCATTTTTAATAATAATTCAGCTAGCCCATATTTTTAGTAATGCCAGATGGGCCAATAATTTTCTAGTCCACTAGCTTCCCATTCTCTAATGAATCATTAAACTAACTCAGCGCCTTGCAATAGCCAAATCTAAGGCTACCCTTTTTTTTGTAAATTGATACATCCGCCCAACTTTATTATCTATAAATATTTGTTTAGTCAACTAACCTCGATAAAAATCAAGAAATTTTTTTTACGAGATAACTTAGTCCTTTTTTTATAATTAATTTAAATGGTAGGCAATTAATAGGCATGTTTTAACTTCACGGAATCGCTTGCGTAGCGTGATGTTTAACATTTAATAAATTAATTCAACAATCTCATGCCATATCCATTAGTTTTAGTTAATTTTTTATTTAATCAATCCTTGGCTAAAATTGCGGATTCGCTTGCGTGGCGCGATAGCTAACCTTCCTTTTAATAATCTTCAAGAATTAATTTTCTCAAATGTAGTAATTTCTTTAAAAGTATTACAAATAATTGATTGTCATGATTTCGGATTCGCTTGCGAGGCGCAATTATGACAAGTTAATTAATTATTTTTTATTCGATCACGCATTCGCTCGCGTAGCGTGGTTATGACAACATAATTAATCCAAAAAATCATTTTTTCTTAATAAATCTAATAATCAAGAAATAAAAGCGGATAGGTAAAACATAAAAATTAAATAAAGCACAGTTTTTCCAAAATTAATTCAAGCCAATTTTAGTCAATAAAAGCGACCGTGCTAGAACCACGGGACTCGGGGAATGCCTTACACCTTCTCCCCGGTCAACAGAATTTCTTACCCGAACTTTATTTTCGCAGACCGATAAAAATATAGTCAAACCTTCCTTTGACTAGGGATTCAAATAAATGGTGACTTGGAACACCCAAAAAATCAATTCCAAGTGGCGACTCTGAACAATAAAATAATCCCTATTTCAAAATTGTCACTTTAATTGGAAAAACTCTTTAACCCACTACAATCCATTACATCTATATCTTTTTTTTGGGGTAGAAAAAGGGGTGTGACACATGGTTCTTCCACATTTTGCTAAGTCATGTACCACTATATTGTTTTTCTTGAATACATGCTTCATCCTCTAATTTTCTACCTCAAGCATTAACAACCTACAATCCTAACTAATATCCGAGTAATGATTGTTGCCATTTTAACATGTGTAACTATTTCTTTGCAATCTATTTCAATCTCAATTGGCAAGAGATTTTTCTATAGAAACTTAAATATAACTCTTCTTTAAGACTAGAATTTATGCCTGTATGTTTGTAGAGTAGGAAATTATTTGCTTCCTAAGGCCCAGGATTACTTTTGCATGCACCATCTGTGTTCAGTTAAATTGATGAATATGATTCCCATTTTAAAAGATGATATGCACACTAGGATTCTTTCTGTTATGCTTTGTCAAAATAATTGTTAATTTTGAGATCTGTAATTGACATTATTTCTTCTATATAGAACTATTATATAAAACATAAAGCAAACGACAGTTTTAAAAACATTAACAGAAAATAGGGTCAACATTAATCTTTTCCTTGGCTTTTCTCTCCAAATCCATTTAACACCTCCGAGGTTGGGCCAGTCTGTCACGACCCGGATTTTCCACCCTCGGGAGCCGTGATGGCGCCTACTAATGAGAGCTAGGCAAGCCAATTAACAACTACCTCTTTTAACGAACTTTGACAATATTAGGAACAATACAACATTTAATAAATAAGCGGAAGTCTCAAATATGATTAACTGAAAGAAATGCGGAAGTTTAACAAAATCCTCTACCCAAGACTGGTGTCACTAACTCACGAACGTCTACAGAATACTACATACAAAGTCTGAACAAAGTACAATACTGTTTGCTTTGGCACAAGTGATAACAAACTGAATAAAACAGAAGGGACCCCGGGCCTGCGGACGTCAGCAAGGCTACCTCGAATGTCCCTGGGCTGAAAGCTCGCTCCCAGAATGCTACTGCTACTCAAAAGCTGCTCCAACACCTGGATCTGTGCAAAAAGATGCACAGAGTGTAGCATCAGCACAACCGACCCCATGTGCTGGTAAGTGCCTAGCCTAACCCCGGCGAAGTAGTGAAGAGGCTAGACCAGACTACCAAATAAACTTGTGCAGATATATATATGCAAGTACAACAAAATAATAGCGAAAAATAACAATTTAAACTGGGAGGGGAACATGCTTATGGGGTAGCAGATAAAACAGAATATCAGGAATAACAAGGAAACTACATATGATTACGTCTAGCACAGAATAAGGGAAAACAAACCACTTTCACTTGTTTCAATTTCCTCTCGTTGCAGGCGTGCAACCCGGTCCCATTTCATAATATCTCGTGGTCGGCGTGCCACACGATCCCATGTCATAATATCACGTGGTAGGCGTACCACTCGATCCCATTTCATAATATCACGTGGTAGGCGTACCACTCGATCCCATTTCATAATATCACGTGGTCGGCGTGCCACACGATCCCATTTCATAATATCTCGTGGTCGGCGTGCCACACGATCCCATTTCATTCAGCACAATACACAATATAATCCCGGTAAGGGAGAAAGATGTTATAATAAACTATCCCGGCAAGGGAACAAGATAATATAATAAACTATCCCGACAAGGGGAATCCAGCTATAACCCAACTCATTCAATCTCTACTTAACACAATTAAATCCACACTTAGTCTCAACAATTACTGTCTCAATGTTAAAGATTTCCAACCAATTCTTCATAAATAACAATTACCAATTCGACAATTTAGCAAATTAGGACTCACGGTCATGCTCGACACCAGTGTATAGATACTCGTCACCATGCCTATACACCGTACTCGACAAGTAGCAATTAACAACATGGAACTCTACTCCTATTCCCTCAAGCTAGGGTTAGACCAAACACTTACCTCGAATGCTCCAAACTCAACTCAAGCCTCTAGTATAGCTTTACCCCTCGAATTCGGCTCCAACTCAGTCAAATAAATGATTTGGGATGAAGTTTGCTCTTGAAAAATCGCCTATGGTGTTTGGATTTTGAAAGAATGGTTAAAAGTGATGAAAATTCGACTAAGTATAAAATTTGTTGGGCCTCGGATATGGGAGTTGCGAGCCTTGGTTCGCATTTGCGAACAAGACAGGGCTGGGAATTGCGATCGTTGGTTCGCAAATGCGAAGATACCAGAACTGGGGAATACCAGCTTTTCAAAAATGAGGAAATGCAATCCAATGCCTATCCAAAACTCACCCGAGCCCTCGGGGCTCCAAACCAAACATGTACACAACCTCGAAAACATCCTACGGACTTGCTCGTGCGATCAAATCGCCAAAATAACATCATTTACATAGAATCAAGCCTCAAAGCACATGATTTTTCATTATAACTTCATAAACTTCAAACTATAGATATTTAGGTCCGAAACACGTCAAATGACGTCCGATTTCGACCAAACTTCACAGAAAGTGCTTACCACATATTTAAGACTTGTACCGGGCGCCGGAACCAAAATACGAGCCCGATACCATAGTCTTTTAATCAATTTTCATTTCCATTTTCCTTAATAATTTTAGAAAAACAATTTCACAGAAAAATTCTTTCCTCGGGCTCTAGGCCTCGGAATTCGATTCCGGGCACATGCCCGAGTCCCATATTTTTCTACGGACCTTCCGGGACCGTTGACGAAAAATGTTGACCAAAGTCAACTATAATCATATTAATATCAAAATTCTTCAAATTTTTCACGAAATTCACATATTTCAACATAAAAGCTTTCCGGCTACGTGCCCGGACTGCATACGCAAATCGAGGCAAGTAAAAATGAGGTTTTAAGGCCTCGGATGCACGGAATGGATGAGGAAATAGGTAATGACCCTTTGGGTCGTCACATCCTCCACCTCTAAAACAACCGTTCGTCCTCGAACGGACAAAAGAAAGAAGTACCTGAGTCAGGAAATAGATGTGGATAACGGCTCCGCATATCAGACTCGGACTCCCAGGTCGATGCCTCAGGGGGCTAACCTTTCCACTGAACACGAACAGAAGGAAAACTCCTAGACCTCAACTGACGAACCTGCCGGTCTAGAATAGCTACCGGCTCCTCCTCATAAGATAAATCCTTGTCCAACTGGACAGTGCTGAAATCTAACACATGGGTAAGATCGTCGTGATACCTCCGAAGCATAGACACATGAAAAACTGGATGCACGGCTGATAAGCTAGGTGGCAATTCAAGTCTATAAGCCACCTCTCCCACTCGATCAAGAATCTCAAACGGATGTACCTAGGGCTAAGCTTGCCCTTCTTTCCGAACCTCTTCACGCCCTTCATAGGCGACACCCGGAGCAATACCCGCTCACCAACCATGAAGGCTACATCTCGAACCTTACGATCTGCATAGCTCTTTTGCCTAGACTGAGCTGAACGAAGTCTGTCCTGAATGACCTTGACCTTCTCCAAGGCCTCCTGAACTAAATCTGTACCTATCAACCGAGCCTCTCCCGGCTCGAACCATCCAATCGGAGACCGACACCGCCTACCATATAAGGCCTCATAAGGAGCCATCTGGATGCTCGACTGGTAGCTGTTATTGTAGGCAAACTCCGCTAAAGGCAAGAACTGGTCCCATGAACCTACAAAGTCAATAACACAAGCCCGGAGCATATCCTCCAAAATCTGAATAGTCCGCTCGGACTGACCGTCCGTCTGAGGATGGAACGCTGTGCTCAACTGGACCTGGGTACCTAACTCCTGCTGAACCGCTCTCCAGAAGCGCGAGGTAATCTGCGTACCCCGATCCGAAATGATAGATACCGGCACTCCATGAAGGCGAACAATCTCCCGGATATAAATCTCAGCTAACCTCTCGGATGAATAGGAGACTGCCACTGGAATGAAATGCGCTGACTTGGTCAGCCTATCAACAATGACCCAAATAGCATCAAACTTCTTCCGAGTCAGCGGAAGTCCAGTAATGAAATCCATGGTAATCCTCTCCCACTTCCACTCGGGGAGCTCAATCCTCACAACCTCTTAAACCAAACCGCCGGGTCTCTTGATGCTCATACTTGACCTGCTGACAGTTCAGACACCGAGCCACGTACGCAACAATATCCTTCTTCATCCTACGCCACCAATATGCTGCCGCAAGTCCTGATACATCTTCGCGGCGCCCGGGTGAATAGAATACCGAGAACTATGGGCCTCGCTAAGATCAACTCTCGAATCCCATCAACATTAGGCACACAAAACTCGGCCCTGCAATCTCAAAACACCAATCATCATCCAAGGTCACCTTCGTGGCACCTCCACGCTGCACCGTGTCTCTCAGGACACACAAATGGGGATCATCAAACTGCCGATCACGGATACGCTCCAATAGAGAAGAACGAGCGACCATGCAAGCCAACACTCTCCTAGGCTCAGAAATATCTAATCTCACAAATCGGTTGGCCAAAGCCTGAACATCTAAAGCAAGCGGTCTCTGGCTGACCGGGATATAAGCAAGACTACCCATGCTGGCGGACTTTCTACTCAATGCATCGGCCACCACATTGGCCTTACCCGGGTGATATAAGATAGTGACATCATAATCCTTCAACAACTCCAACCACCTCCCTCTGCCTTAAATTCATATCCTTTTGCTTAAATAAGTACTGTAGACTCTTGATCAGTGAACACTCGCACGTCACGCCATACAAATAGTGCCTCAAATCTTCAAGGCGTGGGACAATGCTGCCAACTCCAGATCATGCACTAGATAGTTCTTCTCATGAATTTTCAACTGCCTCGAAGCATAGGCAATGACCTTGCCATCCTGCATCAACACTGCTCCAAGCCCAACACGGGAAGCATCACAATAAACAGTATAGGGCCCTGAACCTGCGGGCAGAACTAACACCGGTGCCGTAGTCAGAGCTGTCTTGAGCTTCTAAAAGCTCGCCTCGCACTCCTCTGACCATCTGAACTGGCACCCTTCTGGGTCAATCTGGTCATCGGGGCTGCAATAGAAGAAAACCCCTCCACGAACCGACGATAATAACCTGCTAACCCCAAGAAACTCCGAATCTCGGTCACTGAAGCTGGTCGAGGCCAATTCTTGACTGCCTCAATCTTCTTCGGGTCCGCCTGAATACCCTCTGCTGATACAATATGACCCAGAAATGCAACCGAACTCAACCAGAACTCACACTTCGAAAACTTAGCATATAACTGACTATCCTTCAGAGTTTGAAGAACCACTCTGAGGTGCTGCTCGTGCTCTTCCTGGCTGCGGGAGTACACCAGAATTCATCTATAAAGACAATCACGAATAAGTCTAGATATGGCCTGAACACTCGATTTATCAACTCTATAATTGCGGCTGGGGCATTGGTCAACCCAAATGACATGACTAAAAACTCATAGTGCCCATACCGAGTGCGGAATGCAGTCTTAGGGACATCAGACGCCCTAAATCCTCAGCTGATGGTAGCCAGATCTCAAGTCTATCTTTGAAAACACCTTTGCTCCCTAAAGCTGGTCAAACAAATCATCAATCCTCGGCAGTGGATACTTGTGTCTCTATCATTACTTTGTTCGATTGCCGGTAATCATACACATCCTCATCGATCCATCCTTTTTCTTCACAAATAACACTGGCGCACCCCAAGGAGAAACACTAGGCCTGATAAAACCCTTATCTAGCAAATCTTGCAACTGGTCCTTTAACTCCTTCAACTCTGGCGGGGCCATGCGATACGGCGGAATAGGAATGGGCTGCGTGCCTGGGGCCAGATCAATACAGAAATCATATCCCTGTCGGGCGGCATACCCGGCAGGTCTGAAGGGAAAACCTCGGGAACTCCGATCAATAGGAACAGAGTCAATGGAGGGGAACTCTTGCGCTGGAATCGCGAGCATACGCCAGATAAGCTAGACACCCTTCTCGACACGGCGTCGAGCCTTAACATATTGAATAACACTGCAGGTGGTATGACTGGGGTCTCTCCACTCACTATCGGGGTAAATCTGGCAAAGCCAAGGTCACGGTCCTTGGCGTGACAATCAAAGATAGCATATACGGGGACAACCAATCATCCCTAATATAACGTCGAAGTCCACCATGTCAAGAGCAATAAATCAACACGGGTCTCAGACCCTCAAACACTACTACGCAGGAACGATGCACTCGTCGACCATTATCGAATCACTCACCGGTGTAGATACATGAACAGGAATACTCAAAGCATCACTAGGCATGACCAAGTAGGCAAAAAATAGGACGACACGTACGAATACGTAGACCCAAGGTCATATAGCACTGAAGCATCTCTAATACGAATTCAGAATGGTACCTGTGAATGTCTGCATCTGAAGACTCAGCCTCTGCTGGTTGCTGGCTGGCCTCTACTCTAGCGCACCTGAACTCCACCTCTATGACCTCTACCTCACCTCTAACACCTCTGCCACCGCCTCTACTGGCTGGGCGGCTGAGGAACCTCTGGTGCCCGAATCCCAGTACGAGAACTATGATGCTGAGAGCTGCTCAAAGCTCGAGGGCAAAATCTGACAATGTGCTCGGATCACCACAAAGCATGGCAAGACCTGTCTGCTGCGGCTGAGAACCCCTCAACCTCGGGCAAACCCTCCTGTTGTGACCATACTCACCACACTCATAACATCTACACAAACGCTGCAGCTGAGGAAGAGTCCTGTGACAATGACCACCTGAAGTACCATGAGCGCCTGGGGGAGCTGACTGAAAGGGCCTAGGAGGATGGCCTCTACCATAAGAACCTTTACCTCCAGACGAGGTACACTGAATTGCCTGCATGACGTGGCCTCTTAATCCGACCCATGACCACCTCCTGTGGCAAAACCCTCTCAACTCTACGGCCACATCGGCCGCCTCCTGAAAAGTGATCTCACTCCGGTCTGAGCCACTGTACCGAGCTGACCTGCCACCGTTGGCTGAACTCCTGGAAGCAAACCCGCTCGAATGACGCCCTCCACAAAGCCTACCAACTGACCAACGGTCTCTGAAGAACTGGGATGGCTATTGAACCCCTCTGGGACCTGACTGGGCCCGCCGGAGCTGCTGGAGCTGAGACCTCTCTTCATAACCAATCTGAGGCTCCACCTCTGGGCTGCCGCTCGGGCTCGGGCTGCTGCGCGGGTAGAAGAGGAAGCACGTGTTCTCGCCATCTGCGAAAGAACAGAGTAGAAATTCAATCGGTACTTGAGAAATAGAACCGCACGACAAGAAAGAACAAATGTGAAACTTTCTTAACTCTGTAGCTCTGGGGGAATAAATACAGACGTCTCTGTACCGATCCCTCAGACTCTACCGAGTTTGTCGTGAGTTGTGAGACCTATGTAACCTAGTGCTCTGATACCAACTTGTCACGACCGAATTTCCCACCCTCGGAGCCGTGATGGCGCCTACTAATGAGAGCTAGGCAAGCCAATTAACAACTACCTCTTTAACGAACTTTGACAATATTAGGAACAATACAGTATTAATAAATAAGCGGAAGTCTCAAATATGATTAACTGAAAGAAATGCGGAAGTTTAACAAAATCCTCTACCAAGAGTGGTTCACTAACTCACGAACGTCTACAGAATACTACATACAAAGTCTGAACAAGTACAATACTGTTTGCTTCGCAGCAAGTGATAACAAACTGAATAAAACAGAAGGGACCCCGGGCCTGCGGACGTCAGCAAGGCTACCTCAAATGTCCATGGGCTGAAAGCTCGCTCCCAGAATGCTACTGTTACTCAAAAGCTGCTCCAACACCTGGATCTGTGCAAAAAGATGCACAGAGTGTAGCATCAGCACAACGACCCCATGTGCTGGTAAGTGTCTAGCCTAACCCCGGCGAAGTAGTGAACGAGGCTAGACCAGACTACCAAATAAACTGTTGCAGATATATTAATATATATATATTATATATATATACATATATATATATATATATATGCAAGTACAACAAAATAATAGCGGAAAATAACAATTTAAACGGGAGGGGAACATGCTTATGGGGTAGCCAGATAAACAGAATTCAGGAATAACAAGGAAACTACATATGATTACGTCTAGCACAGAATAAGGGAAAACGAACCACTTTCACTTGTTTTAATTTTCCTCTCGTTGCAGGCGTGCAACCGGTCCCATTTCATAATATCTCGTGGTCGGCATGCCACACGATCCATGTCATATATCACGTGGTAGGCGTACACTCGATCCCATTTTATAATATCACGTGGTAGGCGTACACTCGATCCATTTCATAATATCACGTGGTAGGCGTACCACTGCCATCTGTCATAATATCACGTGGTGGCGTCCACTCGATCCCATTTCATAATATTCACGTGGTAGGCGTACCACTCATCCCATTTCAAATATACGTGGCTGGCTACCACTCGATCCCATTTCATAATATCACGTTCGCACTCGATCCCATTTTCATAATATCACGTGGTCGGCGTGCCACACGATCCCATTTCATTAATAATTCGTGGTCGGCGTGCCACACGATCCCATTTCATTCAGCACAAACACAATATAATCCCGGCAAGAGAAAGAAATGTTATAATAAACTATCCCTGGCAAGGGAACCGGATAATATAATAAACTATCCCGGCAAAGGGAATCCAGCTATAACCCAACTCATTTAATCTCTACTTAACACAACTAAATCCACACTTAGCTCACTCTCTCTCTTTTT
>NC_031989.1:22012183-22022459 GCF_001879085.1 Nicotiana attenuata
GTCACACAGTCATTGACCCGCATATTTGTTGAATTCAGTCCATCTTGATGCAACCCATCTCGAGTCACTTTACACAAATAGCTTATCATATTTATTGTTTACTTTTTCTAGCCATATACATAGTTTATATATTGCTATACATAATTATACACATATAATATATAAATCATGCATATATTATACCTACAATGGCTATTTTTAGTTTAAGCGGTTGGGTGAGCGGCTATTTGGGTTAATTCTTCTTTAAAGTTGGCTGATTTTAGCCCACATTAGTTCATGAATAACTTTGCTAAAATATCTTTAAAATAATTATTTTTTGTTTGATATATTATATATGACCATAACAAAAATAAAAATAGTCTTAATTGATAATTAACAATTAATAAGAAAATAACACATTACTTAAAGTTTGGTAAGAGTTGGATAGGTTGGGTAATGACCCAAATTTTAGGTAGAAATGGCATGGGCTAGCCACTATTTAAGGTGATATTTATTTTTTATCCAGCAATTCTAATGTTGAGTAAAAATAGCCACTACTCTATTAAAATTAATATGAAAAGATATTTTTACCCTTTCTTCCCTTGCTTTTCTTCCCAAACCCTCGCTTCTCTCTCTCTGCATCAAATACATTGAAAATACTGGGTACCGTTGTGGAACTCCTGCTTCATATAGAGCATAAATGAGTTAAGAATCCAAATAGCGGCTGGTAGGAGAGATGAATGTAATGTAATAGCAAAAATCTTCCTAGAAAGTTTCTTTTTTTTTTTTAATAAGTATTGTCCTAGAAAAATTTAATATGCACTATGATAAGATTCTTTCTTGATAAGAACGCCAATTGCAAATCTTGTCTATAACTCCCATATAAAGTTGCTAATCTTGATAATTATTTTCAGTGAGCTAGGTCGAAACCAGGACTCTATAGCATTTTCCAAAAAGGTTCACACCAAATCTAGAATCTAGATGCAACCCGGAGATATTGAAAATATTGCTTTTGTGCTACATGGAGATTGACTTTAAGACAGTATTTTCTCCCTGTTCTATTCCTGGTCAAACTTTAACTAACCTACTGTACTCTCATGTCGTTTATTTATGCTTTTACAGAACGAGGAGAAACATGTAAAAAGGAAGGAGCTTAATATTGAAAAAAAAGACGGTATAGGAAATTAAGGAGCTCAGTCATCATTACTTTTAGGCTACAGCTATGAAACAACACCCTACTAGCTTGAAAATGAGTGAGTTTTAGTTTCCTGAACTTAGACTAACAAGCTCAAAAGTTAAGGACAATAGGTCCTGAACTTACAGTTACAAGTTCAAAAGTTAAGGACAATAGGTTCTGAAGTCCTGAACTTAGACTAACAAGCTCAAAAGTTAAGGACAATAGGTCCTGAACTTAGGCTAAGAAACGCAAAAGTTAAGGACAATAGGTCCTGAACTTAGGCTAAGAAGCCCAAAAGGCAAGGACAGGTCCTGAACTTAGACTTACAAGCTCAAAAGTTAAGGACACTTGGTCCTGAACTTACAGTTACAAGTTCAAAAGTTAAGGACATGTAGTCCTGAAGTTAAGTTCAAAAGTTAAGGACATGTAGTCTTGAAGTCCTGAACTTAGAGTTCCAAGTTCAAAAGTTAAGGACATGTAGTCCTAAAGTCCTGAACTTAGAGTTCCAAGTTCAAAAGTTAAGGACATGTAGTCCTGAAGTCCTGAAGTTAAGTTCAAAAGTTAAGGACATGTAATCCTGAAATCCTAAACTTAGTGTTCCAAGTTCAAAAGTTAAGGACATGTAGTCCTGAAGTCCTAAAGTTAAGTTCAAAAGTTAAGGACATGAGCAGAAGGGTATTTTCGTCCGGGCAGTTAAAGTTTATTAAAGCAGTGGCTAAAGACTAAAGACATTTTAAACAGTGGCTTAAAAGTAAATACATGTGTTATTAGTGGCTAACCGTGCACTTCCCCCAAATATTAGTCTATCTTGACTCAGCTCATCTCAGCCCAAGTATATTTTGAGCAGGTCAATGGCCCGCCCATTTATTGATTTAGCTTATTTTGACCCGTCCAAAATCAGCCCAACACCCACCCTGGTTGAAGTTCTTCTCGCGGTGGTGCTCTTCTTCTTCGAACAAAAAACAAAGTTACGAAAAGGCTTAAATTTGATGAGATGTAAAAAGAAAGCTGAAAGCTACCTGCTTTTAAATAAAGAATAGAAAAAGGAAACTACAACAGATTTCATATGCAATAAACTGGTAACTGAATATGATAAATTTACGATGAATCATACATGCATGAAACAAGGTATTTCCTGCCAATCCTTGTAGCGGAGTCCATTATTATTCATGAGAAAAAAAGCCACTCACTTGACTTCTTTATTATTCGTACATAGTATCAAAGACAAAGAAATAAGAAAGGAAATGCTGAAATAATATGAAAACACTAATGCATAATATGGATTTAATAGCTAAAGTTCATTGTCACTGCACACTACCTACACGAAACATAGAGATTCATCGTAAACAGGCGACGCACGACAGGTACAACAAATTATGCAGTCACCGCAATCAACGGTTGAAATACAAAGTCTCCCACAAGTATTAAGTTGCGGCAGTATCCTCCTCTCGATTCCTGAGATATCGTAATCAACATCCCGTGCAGAAACGACATTTGTATTTGAGGACCATGGCGCATTCACTGAAATATTTCATCATATCAAATAAGAGAATGATCGATAAAATATGAAAATGAACAACAATTAAACGTCATGCATAAAAATACATGTACATCCTTACAGGCATACATGCGTATGAAACTCGTGTAAACTTGTATAAGTATAATTATATATATATGGCCAATGCAGCGATGTAAAAGTACAATTCAAAGATAAATAGAGATCTATGAGTATGGAATACTAACTAGTGGCTGCGATGATAAGAGTGGCCAGAATCAAACTCAGCTTAAGGAATGCCATACTAAGAAGAATACTTCAATTCGCTCTTTATGAATATTTGTATAAGGATATCTCATTCCTTTCCAAATGCCACAATTTATAGACCTCTCCAGAAAATGCATTTTGATTCCTTTTTTAAAAATATTTTTTCTTGTTGCTTAATTTTTCGTTGGGGTCAACTCTTTCAAGTGCTAGTCTTCGTTTTTAATTATAAATGAAATATATTATTTAAAGTTTCTTTTACTCTCACATCTCCCAACAAAAATATTTAAACTAAAATAATTTGACCAAGAAGTATTCTAGTAATTCCAATAAAAATAATGATCTGGCCTGATTTAAGATCCATTATTATTGTGAGATGCATGTGAAATTTATGATGGCTCCGTGGTCTAGTACGTAATTCGTAATATGCATATGGCTACTAATAATTTCTATTAAAGTAAGTGTTATTCTTTGATTAAAGGAAACTATATACTTTTTATTATATGACTAGTGAATTTGTTTGCATTTCACGTGATTATAAAAGATTTAGGTGAATTTATGAAATCATATTTTTTCTAGTCAAGAATATTACAATCAAATGCAAATATCTCACATTCTAAAATGCATATGTCAAATATATCCATATTTATTATATTAAAGAAATATTATAATTATTTATTGAAGAGATCAACCAAGGAACCTTAGTCACAATCTACAAAGTAGTGCCTTACTATATTTTTGTAAATTTTTAGAGTTTAACTATAGAGTTGAACGATCACTCTTACTCTATTACATGCAAACTTGCTCACATCATCTAAATTAGTTAACATATTAAAGTTTAAACCCTAATCGATTGGATTTAATATTGTTTGACTCAAAAGTTGTTTAATACCTTTTTTGCAAATCAATCAATATAGATGAAGGGGCAAATCGTAGTCAACATTAATTAATACTGGATCAAAGAACATAATCATAAAGATAGAAGAATCAAATGAAATGACACCTGGGAGGTTTTTATTGATTATATAAATTCGGCCTGCCTCTCCTTGGAGAGGTTTAGGAGATTACAATCAAGTTCTTCTTCCTCCCATTCCTCCTTTGGATGGTGGAAATCTCTCTCCCTCTCTAAGATTGTTTTGTCTCTCTCTCATGGAGTTCTTCGGTTTCCCTCCCCCCCCCCCCCCCTTAAGGGGTTCTTCTGCCTTCTATTTATAGCCCAAAACTCCTCACGCTTATCATATTTTGTTCGGGCCGGATGGGGGAGGTGACCTCGACACTCGTGTCATAAATAGCAGTGATTAGGCGAAGTCGAGTTTGTTGATTGCTGCTCGCGGGGTAGTCGGGACGGGTCCTTGCTTCTGTGTCGGTGGTAGATTCTGACCAATACAGTTAGTCCCTCCGTTCGTCGGGTCGTATCTTACCGACTCGCGACGATAATGTTTGTGACGTAATCGTGGATGGAGTCAGATCGCGTGTTTTTCTTTGGTCGCGTTATAAATTTCGAAACTGCCCTGAGGCGTCTTTTTAATACTTCTTATGCCGTCACGACGGTTTTTCAAAACCGAGAAGCCGATGATTAAACGAAACGTAGCTTTTGTACCAGCGGTCACAGCGACGCACGTTCCTAAGGAGCTGAATCGTTTCATGCCCGGCTAGGTTCTGGCGGCGACTGTTGGTTTTTGTTGCCCTGGGAATTTGTGTCTTATAAATTGAAGGGTTTGTCACTCGTTCTCACACTTTACTGCTCATCTTCGAGAGAATTCCCAGAATATCTCCCTTTCTTATTAGTTTGAGCTCTTCTTGACTCCTTTGCTCGCGGCAATCTTGAGGCTTTCTCGCTTCTTCCTCAAAGTTCCTCCCTCCTCGTTGTGAGTTAAAGATGACAGGATAACTTCTTCTCACGATAATCTTCCGGCTATCTCTCCGGCGGCCGGGGACGTGCTCCGGCAGACGGAGAATAGACCCGATGAGTGTGATGATAGGCTATAATTACGTATTTTAGTCGATTATTACACTCTAATTTACTGCACTTTAATTGAGTTTGAGCTTTAATCGCTAGTATTTTGCACTAATGGTGTGTTTTATGCCTTGTAGGAGTGATTCCGAGCTATGTAGATGTTTATGGAATGAATTCAAGTGATTGGAGCTTTAAAGTTTGAGTAAAAGTTTAAAGAATTAAGCCGGGATCGTGTTTGGGGGTCAACGGATTGATAGTTAGAGCAAACGAAGACTCCAGTAGGCATATTGCGCACTGTCTAGTAAAATAGATATAACTTTTTTCTCAGAACTCCATTTTAGCTCCACAATATATGGTTGGAAACTAACTCAAAAGGGCTACAACTTTCATGTTTTACGTTTTTTCCAAATACGGAACGCAAAGGGTGAAACATGTGCGAACGCGCGAAGTCGCGCTAGTTAAGGAGCTGGAGGCAGAATGTCAGGAAAAAATGCGCGAAGTCATGCGCGAAGGATGCGCGAGCTCGCGCTAGTCACCCAGGAAAAATGTCCTTTTTCACATTGGAGAAGGTATAATTGTTTGGGCCCAACCCTATTGGTATATATACATGGAAAAACGGTATTTTGAGGAGAGGACGTTTTTGAGAGGAAAACACAAGCACAGAGCCGCTGTGGAGGCCGGGTTTCATCTTTTCTTCCACCAACTTAGTAATTTTTTTTATGTTTCTTTGTATGATTTGTTTTTTGCTACCATGTCTGTGTGAGCTAAACTTCACTTCTAGGTTGTGGTTTCTTTCATGACTATTGTTATCGAATATTGATTTTGATTGCTTAGTTTATCATATTGTTTATTTATTTAATCCTGCACTTAATTATTTGATTGCTTGATCACCAATTGAATACTATCTACGAATCTTGAATTGAACTCGAAAGTGGAATTCTAGATTGCATATAGGAGTTGAGTAGAGCAAGTTCTTGAACTGGCATCGGGGAACGGATTCGCGGTTAGGATAGACATATACCTAATGCCTTGCTTGGTTGATTTACAGGAATTATAAATGCGTTCTTGTTGATTCTAACTCCATAGACATATAGGCGTTAGGTTAGCTTGAATAGACGAGTAAGAACTCGACAGATTCTTATGAGCAATATTAACCCTGTCAACCAATAAGCTAGATAAATTAGTCAGTCAATTCAATTGTAGAGTACAATAGGATTGTTAGATAGCCCATAACCCTAGATCGTTTTCATTACATTGATATCATAAAAATCTGTTCTTGTTCTGTTTAAAGTTCATTATTTATATTTATTTATTTAATTAGTATAGAATCAAATACCTCTAGGTTTAATTCTTGTATAGATAATTAGGATAGTCTAATTTAGTTAATAGTTAATCACAAGTCCTGTCGTGGAACGATACTCTACTCACTACTTTATTACTTTGACGATCACGTGCACTTGGTGAGTGCGTTTGGCGCAATAAGTTTTTGGCGCCGTTGCCGGGGACCTAGAAATTAACTATTCTACTAGATTGGATTTTTACTTCTTGCCTATTCAAGTTTTTATTTTTTTTATTTTAACTTAATTTAATATTTTATTATCTTTGTTGATATGGAATATTGGAATGATAATCGGTGCGAATATTGATTATTCTTATTATGTGATCCTTGTCCATATTGTGGAGGACCACCATTGTGGCAAAATTGTGAATTCCTCAATCTTATGGTAGAATATTTGTAATATGTGTGGTGGTCAAGGTGGCCATTGGATGGTTGTCCTAATTCTTATTATCCTTCTCAGAGCTCTATATTATGATGTTTTAATAATGTTTATGAGTTTGATAGGAGCAATGAAGTACAGGATATGGAAACGTGATGCATATTTTTGGGATATTCTGAGGCAAGTAGTCGAGCTACAAGATGAAATCGAAAGGCTGCACAAAGAATTAGTGCAGCAATCATGAGAATGAAGGCCGAGGCGAGGAAGTGGCTGAAGAGAGCGAATCCACCAGAAAATAATTTTGAAGAAGCAACATAGTGAGCCAATCTTGGCTAGAGGAACAAGCTCAACTTATAAAATCTCATGAGTTTCTCCGTGATGGTTCGTTCAATATGACAGAACAACTAATAGAAGCAAGAACTGAGCTCAGGCAAGAGATAGACCAATTTTGCTTAGATATCCATGACTTGCATGATCAATTGAATAAAAAGTTGAGGCGTCTGATGCCCCACAACCAATTTTGTGGATACTGGCCAGTTTATGGAGCGGAAAGAGGAACTTCATATTGCGACCAAAATATTATTAATGATGCCAAGGTTGACGAAGAGTGCGAAATTAAGGATGTCAAAAATAATACAATTTTGGAGTTAGAGCGTATTGGACCTCATTCTAAACAATTTTCAAGTTGTGTTTGGTTGGTGACATGGGAAATGATCCATTCGAGCTTTATAGAGGAGTCAATGGATGAGGAACAAAGGTTTATATTCTGAAATTTTGCGATGCCAAGGAGACAAAACGACATTCCTCACTTAAGGGCCAAGAGTGCAAGATGCGATATCTATTGCTTGGTTCCTTTATTTTCACACCACCGCCTTCATGAACGTGACAGAAAATTGATGCAAAGTTGGGAGCGCAAATCTATCTTCAAAGTGGAAGGAAAAGTGGTGAAAGTGATGGCGTCGTGCCGCGACGTTAAATCAAGCGCTTGTTGGGAGGTAACCCAAATCTATTTTTTTTTTTTTTTTTTTTTTATGTGATATATTGTAGTGTTGTTTTGTGTTTGTAGGAGTAGGAGCATGGAGTCAAAGCCAATAGGCGAGTGCAAAAACCAAGCATGTGTTTGAAATTGAGTGTGAGGTAACCGCACAAAGGATCGTACCTGGGAGAAGTCTGAGTATCCCGTGAGCTGCTAATGCTTCGGCCTTTGGCCTACCGGGGAGTCTCTTTTTACCCTCTTTGTTATTTACAGTGTGCATTGAGGACATTGCACAATTTTAAGTGTGGGGTGAGGAGATTGTCTGGGTGATTTTCTATCTATGTTAGCTTAGTTATAGTACTCTGTTCTTAGTGTGTAATTTAAAAAAAAAACTAAAAAAAATAGAAAAATTTGGACTTTTCCCGACGAATGGATTTTGTGGACAGCTTTCTTGAGGATTAAGTCCAATAAAAAAAATGAAAAAAGGGTGAAAAAATAGAAAAAAATCCAAAAATGTGTCTTTTATTTTTTTTAGGTAGCAATAATCCCCCGTGGTTTCTCTTGTACAACGGTTCTTTTCCATGGGATGTAGTTTGAACCGGGTAGTAGTATTTTTTTTATTTTTTAGAGTAATTAGAATTTAGGGAATAAATGGAGGAAGAAAATATGAACCTAGGCGCCCTTGACTTGTTTGATAGTAGCATATATTAGCTTTGGCATGTGTAGTATCTTCCCTATGATTGAAATTATTTATGATGCCTTGCTTAGTTGGATAGCATGTTTGGGATGCCTATGTCTCGTGTATCTTGACTTATGTTCACTTTGTGTTTCATGCTTAATATCTTGTGGCTTTGTGAATACTTGCATTAGTTGAGAGTCGGAATGAACCGTCCTTAGTGAGTCATGTGCCATGTGTGGTGAGATTTTTGTGTAGTCATGTATTGTACTTGTGTCTAGAACTTGCCCGGTATGTGAGTTGAAGCAAAAATATTTAGGTGATGTTCGGTTTGAAAAATATTTTAGGCTTTCTTTGATCTTTTTGAGCTTAATTGCTTACCACAAATAAAATCTTATCCCTAGTTAAACCCTTTTGAGCCTATAGACTTTTATTTGGCACCCACATTACAAGCATATACCCTTTTTGTTCTTAAATTGATAATGTTTTGATCCTTTTCCTCTTAAAGCACTTTAATTGTGAGCTGAATGCTAAAGAAGTAAGAAAGAAACTAAGTGTGGGGTGGCTTTTGAGTGAACCAATAAAGGAAGAAAGGTGCACTTGTTTTGTAAAATAATACCACTAGCGTAAATTGAAAAAAAGAAATAATCTAAAAAAGAAAAAAAATAGAGATAATAAATTGTTGTCTTGTTCTTGCTAGTGGTATAATTAATGTAGTGCTTAAAGAAAGAATGAGCATTTTTGTGGAGTGATATTGTTTGTGAATTGAAGTGGGTTGAAGAATTTGCGCTTAAAGTTGATTATGTTGGTGTTAAATGCTTAGGAGGTAGTCACTATTCCTAAATATATCCTACCCGTCCCTTAGCCCACATTACAACCATGAAAAAGACCTAATTGATTTTAGATCGAGCGACCTACATTAGTAGAGATTTACATTAAGGGCAAGCCTTTGGTACTAATTACATGCATGTGACTCTTTTGTGAGGGGTGAGCTATTTTCTTTTGTATATATATGAGTCCTTAAAATATATTTGATCATGAGATTCGAACGAGTGGATTCAACTTATCTCTTGCCTTGATTGGAGGGCACATGGTTTTCACGAAGGATATGTAACATTATTAGACTTTCTCTAGGATGTTGGGTGGTTCAATCCATGAGTGCATTGGACATTGAGTCGGTTTTGAGGCTAGGATTGTTGTGAGCAATTGTCTTTGTTTGAATATTTTATAAGAATAGCATAAGTAAAGGAAGTGTATGATGATTGCATATGCTAGAGTTTAATTGTTGCTATCAACCATGGTCATTGGTGAGTGTGCTCCAAATGGTTAAGATGTTAAGTGCTCATATATAGGTAAATTTTTGTTGACTCGAGGACGAGCAACGTTTATGTGTGGGGTGTTGTATAGGCAATAATTACGTATTTTAGTCGATTATTAACTTTAATTTACTGCACTTTAATTGAGTTGAGCTTTAATCGTTAGTGTTTTGCACTAATGGTGTGTTTTATACCTAGTAGGAGTGATTCCGACTTATAGATGGATGTTATGAATGATTCAAGTGAATTTGGAGATTTAAAGTTTGAGTAAAAATTCAAGTAATTAAGTCGGGATCGTGTTTGGGGTCATGATGATAGTTAGAGCAACAGAAGACTCCAGTAGGCATATTGGCACTGTTTCAGTGAAATTAGATATAACTTTCTTTTCTCAGAACTCCGTTTAAGCTCCACAATATATGGTTAGAAAGCTAACTCAAAAGGAGATACAACTTTCATGTTTTACGTTTATTCCAAATTCGAATGAACAGGGTGAAACATGCGCGAACAACCGAAGTTAGCGCGAAGTCGCGGCTTAGTTTAAGGAGCTCGAGCAGAATGTCAGGAAATAAAATGCGCGGAAAGGATGCGCGAGCTTTCGTGTAGTTCACCCGGGAAAATTCCTTTTCCATTGGAGAAAGGCTATAATTTTGGCCCAAACCACTGGGTTATATATACATGAAAAAATGTTCTTCCCTGTGCCCGTATTTTTGACTTTCGG
>NC_031989.1:22026718-22027957 GCF_001879085.1 Nicotiana attenuata
CTATGGGTGTTTGTTATTTGGGCCAATTTCATGGTTAATTTCTGAATTAGTGGTTGCAAACACTAGTTTGTGTTGAGTTGACTTGAGCTCTTCTTGAAAGAGAGCCTAAGTCTCCGAAATTGGTCCAACAATGAATTGGGGCGTACTCAAGAGATTGATAGCCCCAATTAAAGGGTTAAACCTCGAGAGAGTAATACCCGAATTGAACCCTAGTTGCTTGTGCAAATTCGCATACCCAATTGGTCTTGAGAAAGCCAATTCGGGCAAAATCACTCGAACCACCGAGAGGTGTAGAGTGGGTAAAGTCGTGCAACAGTTATAACATATTCCCCAAACATGTCAAACGTGCTTTAGATTCAAGTACCCGTCAATTGACCACCTAGGCGGTAGTCACTACCCTAGTGCCTTTTAAACCTATTCGAACAACTCGTAGCATTATAACTCTTAGCATAATTTAGTTGCAATTACCATTTGTAGTTTGATAATAGTAGAAGTAAACAAAAACCCCAAAAATGAATAGAAGTGTAATTAAGAACACATACACAATTCTACACTAAATAGATACTCGATTCCAAATTCTAGCTCTCTGTGGATTCGATCCCGACCCTAAATAGGGTAAAAGCTGCTCCGACCCTCTCTCGCTACTTAAATAGTAGTGCGGAGTAGGCCGCGATCACTTATCTTTTCACGTCGTCAGAGACAGGAAGCACCCAATCACATAATCATTGGGTGACAGTTCCTTCACTCTACAACCCTTGCCGTTTCTTATATTTATTGCATATTTATGATATTACATATTCTGTCAATCATAGCACATTAAGTTCACTGATTGGTGCTCCTAATCTCTTCTCGCTATACAAGAATTTCGTTCTATTTGGTCTGGAATTTATTAAGCTCAACTGGGATTCACCCCATTAATTTATTACTAATTGGTTTAGCATTTATTTGCTCAAACACTTTTGAGTGTGTCCATGGTTTCAAGGAACTTGTAAAGTGCCTACAATAATGAGAAGAAAACAATTAGCGGCATCTTGAACAATATACGGTACAACAACATACAAATTTAAAATAATTTTCGTAAAAATTTAATACAAATTTATATATATATATACACACACACACTACAACATACATACTAAAAATAAATTTCATACAACTAATTATATAGTATACACTTATTTACAACTTATCTACAACTTTCGTATATTATTTTTCCCTAATTAAATATATCTACACATC
>NC_031989.1:22030349-22031222 GCF_001879085.1 Nicotiana attenuata
GATACTCAATTTTTCCCTGTATTTTAAATATTCAAAATACCTTCAAAATAATCTATATATGCATATATAAGCATATTCCAAGGTTTCATTATTTTTCTTTAATTTTTCCAAGATTTTTAAATCAATTTACTGCCCTATTTTGTCAAGAAAAAACCAATAATTGTCCCCAAAATTATTATTTTTTGGTGATTCGTTTATTGGATTCTCATGTTTATACTAAAGTATAGCTAACATATTTTTTACATATTTTTACAAATTTATTTTAGTATTTTAAGGACAAAATTGCATAATTGCAATATTAGCCATTTTTTAGGTTTAAATTCGTCTCATGTTTATAAAATGGGATTTTATACTTTTAAATTGATAATTATACACTAAATCATTTTAGTACTTTTAATTATTTTTAAAAGATTTATTTACTATTTTTATAAATTAAATGGGAAAAAAGGGGCTATTTAACTTATAGCCAGATTTTGTCTCCTAATTTAGCCTAATTAAACCCAATACCCCAACCCAATTAAACCAGCCCAATAGACCCAAGCCCAATTCCAGATCTACCCGACCCAATGTGATTGAATCTTGGTCGTTGATCAATTTTGATCAACAATCCGGATTCTTTCTTTCTAAATTAAACCAAACGACTCCCCCAAACCCCTCTCATTCCTCACTCAACCGACCCTCTCCTCTATCTCTCTATCTCTGGTTCTCTCTAGAACCTTCCCCTCCCCTTCAGCTCCGATGATTCTCACTCACCTTCTCCGGCCACCTCCTGGCCTGAATCTATGGTGGTCTCACCACCTACCGGCCCTCTAGGGTTCCTACACACCTGTTTGCTGAGGTTTCATGGTCTGAATACGAAGAGCTTCATCCAGA
>NC_031989.1:22035475-22036314 GCF_001879085.1 Nicotiana attenuata
TTGAGATTAAATCTCATCCGTTCATACCACTTTGATCTAAGGGTTCTAATTCACTCTCCACTCCATGTATATAAGGCCTCAAGATCAGAAATTTGGCCCCCATTTTTTCCTATTCTCTTTTCTTCTTCCTCTCTCCTCACTCTCTCATCTCTTTGCCGCCCGTCGCCGCCCATCTCCGCCGCCGGAAATCGCCCACCGACGGCGGCCAACCTCCAAACCACCCCAAAATTTCACCACTTCTTCCGCTCAACCTCTTCTCCATGAATCCTAACCCCAAAATCCCACAACTCTTCTCAATCTCCGTAGATCTAAGCTTAACCGAAACCCTAGCCGCCGCCCACCACCCCAAACCTGTAAGACCAGGGATATGTAGGCAGCTCAGAAGCCGGAGCACGGCCAAACCTCTTCAAGTCGTTTCATCCTGTCAAAATTGGCCATCATATCTTTACCCGATAACTCTTTCATCATTCCAGGGTAAAGAGGGGCAGCTGTTGATACTCAATTTTTCCCTGTATTTTACATATGCAAAATACCTTCAAAATAATCTATATATGCATATATAAGCATATTCCAAGGTTTCATTATTTTTCTTTAATTTTTCAAAGATTTTTAAATCAATTTACTGCCCTATTTTGTCAAGAAAAAACCAATAATTATCCCCAAAATTATCATTTTTTGGTGATTCATTTATTGGATTCTCATGTTTATACTAAAGTATAGCTAAGATATTTTTTACGTATTTTTACAAATTTATTTTAGTATTTTAAGGACAAAATTGCATAATTGCAATATTAGCCATTTTTTAGGTTTAAATTCGTCTCATGTTTATAAAATGGGAT
>NC_031989.1:22036414-22040347 GCF_001879085.1 Nicotiana attenuata
GATAGCGAGCGTGGGGTAGAGCACCGTTGGGATTGTGACTTGGTCCTTCCTGATTGATGATTTTACCGCGTATTTTGACTGAAACTTATTTGTTATTATCATGATTTGGGCTGATTTCCATATTTGGGCTTCGTGCCAATTATCTGAACCCTTCGGGGATTTTTATCACTGTTTCCTCACTATTTTGATATACTACTTGAACTCAGTCCTGTTGATTATACCGTTTTATAAACTCAGCCGCTTTAATTGAACTTTGAGACTTAAATGATATTTCCACTGTTGTTTGGGCTGAGCACTACTATTTTGTTGATGCCTGAGGGGCTTATGATGTTTTCTGGACTGAGTGAGGCCGAGGGCCATATGTGAGGAGGCTTTCAGGCCTCGAGTGTGATGTGAGGAGGATTTCAGGCCTCGAGTGTGATGCGAGGAGGCTTTCAGGCCTCGAGTGTGATGTGAGAAGGCTTTCAGGCCTTATGTTATATGCCACAAGGTGGCTTGATATTGCACTTGGGCCGCAAGGGGCCCCTCTCGGAGTTTGCACACCCCCAGTGAGCGCCGTCGACGATCTATGGATCGGGCTGCACGCCGCAACGAGATGTGGATCGGGCTGCACGCTGCAACGGTTACTATATGATACTGTTCTGAGAGTGATCTGAGAGAGAGAGCCCGAGGGGCTGAGAGTGTTTCTGAGAGTGAGCCCGAGGGGCTGGTACTGTTTTGAGATATTGCCCGAGGGGCGAACTTTTATGTGCTCATCTTGCATATTTACTTGCCTTTTACCTGTTATACTGCGGTATTTGTGCCCGAGGGGCGGATTTTTCTGTGCTTATCAGCACTAACCGTTTTGAAATCGTTTCGTAACTGTTGAAAAGATCATTTTCAAAAGAGATTTAAACTGAGCCAATATATTTCTAAAGATTTCACAGCTTCACTGTTTTCTCAAAGGATTGTACCCTGCTTCTATACAGCATGTTAGTTGCTTTACGTGATTTCTTACTGCTCAGTTGTTATTTACCTTTATTACTCACTGAGTTGGAGTACTCACTTTACTCTCTGCACCTCGTGTGCAGTTGCAGGTATTTATTCACCCGGTAGCGGGTATTGGCTGTTTGGAGGCAGAGCTGTAGTAGTCTAGCGAGGTGTCTGCCAGCGTTCGTAGCACCGTTTCTTTCTATGTTATTCATTATTCCTGTTCAGTGTATTTTTAGACTTGTAAATGTAATTACATTCTTATAGATGCTCGTGACTTGTGACACCCCGATTAGGGCTGTGTGGGGTTGTATTTCCGCTAATTAATACTATTAATTCATATTTAAGCTATTTAATTATGTTTAACTACTTTTGAAAAGACGAGTTGGTTTAGTTGGCTGGCCTCGTCTTCACGAGAGGTACCATCACGACCAGTGCGGGATTTGGGTCGTGACAAGTTGGTATCAGAGCCTTGGTTACTAGGTCTCACGAGTCATGAGCAGGTTTAGTAGAGTCTCGCGGATCGGTACGGAGACGTCTGTATTAATCCTCGAGAGGCTGCAGAACGTTTAGGAAAACTTCACATTCTTGAATTCTTATTGTGCGTCCTTGATTCAGCTTGAAAAGAAACTCTTGAAATTCCTTCCACGCGTTCGTATGCGCGTATGAGCGCTCAGTATCTGATGTGCCTTGATGGCTTGTGATTTCCCTGATCGAGGGGCGAGATATGATCTCTGTGAGTTTGATGTTGGGCCAGTCTGGAGGACTTGAGGCCGGATCTTTGCCTATGGCTTGAGCACGGAGGTACATATTGTGTGAGCAAGTGTTTTGAACTGATACATTCGGTAGTGCTCTATTGGTAGAATTAATTACTGAATAGCTACGTGATGAGTATGTTATAACTGCGAGGTGTATTCATATGATTTGGAAACAACGAGAAGGGTCTGTTGGAAGATAGGAGAACTATTAGGTACTTGATTTTCAGTTCGATTGAAGGTATAGCTCCGAGTTATGGGTGTGAAGAATCTTTCGTGTCTCCTAGTTGGGAGTGAAGTAAATTTTATGTTGCGGTATGAGTTCAGAATCAGGAAGACTAAGTGACTGCGGGCAGTTTATGACGGTGGAAGATATACAGAAATGTTATATTGAGGCAAAGCAGGTGGGTTATCTCCTACGGAGTGATCTGAAGTGGTGTGATCCCTATGTGTATGTTAGAAGATCTCATGTGTAATTGAAAAGTACCTGTTGAAATCTGAAATTTCGGGTCGCTTAAGAGAGTGGGCTTAACTGTTGCGGGGATGAAATGCGATGTTTGTAGAAGATTTACAGTACTAGATGATTTGTGTTTTCACAAACTTATAAATGATTTGAGTTTAATCTCGCTATGGTATGGTGGCATCAATAGAGTAAAAGTGTTATGAGTTATTGAGCGTATCTTGATCTATGGCTTCGAGCCAAGTGGGGGAGTTTGCTGTGAGCAGTTGATTGCACGGTTAGGTGCTATGTTGGTTCCAGTTTGGGGCATGCGAGTGAATTGTCTATGGCTAGAGTAAAGGAAAATTTTGACAAAGGTTATATTATGCTTCATAAGGTATGAGAATCACGGAATGTCTAGAGTGTTGTTGGTAAAGAATGCTCGGCGCATAGAGCAGGAAGTTGCTTGGTTGTACTGGGATAAGGATTTCATTTTGCGGTATCGGAGTGCCAATGAGGCACGGGTGGTTCTGTTCGTTAGGTCAGGTAAGTTGTAGTTTGAATAAAGAGTGAATGACTTTCGAGAATGGTTCTAATGTGTTCAAGATTCTACAGGGAACAATCGGGTATTTTAAAGTTGCATGTGTGGTTAGAAACTGTGTTTTCATTGGAAGAGGTTCAAAATTGTGGTATTTCTATGTTAATTATGGTATTCTATGTATTTGTATCAGGGAGGTAAAGGTAACGGATTTAGGTTCGCGAGAAGTTCTTCAAAGTAAAGTATTCTGGAATATGGTGTTTCTGGGAATATTTGAGAGAGTAATTCAGTGGCTTATTGGTCCTAGACAGTGTGGTCTTGTGCTTGGGTCTCGTGTGAGCCTGGGATTGAGATATTGTGGTACTACAGCAAGAGGGAGCATCAAGTTGAAAATGAATCAGAAGGGAAATTCAGATAGATGGAATGGTTTGATAGTAGACCGAATCGGTATGGTAAGGATATGATCAATTCTTTGTATGAGTTCGAGGTAATGGGTTCTTACAGGTATTTTGCAACAATGCTCATGGGCTTTGATGGCTTGCTTAGCTTGGTCTAGTTAGAAGGATTCAGTCCTGGCAGTTTAATTTGTGCAAACGGAATTGGGAGAGTTCTTGTTGATTTCTACCGTGGCTAGAGCGGTGCATTTTCTACGAATATGAGAGGTATGAGATGTGTAATGATTTTTCTTCTAGATGGGATAAATGGAAGTTCTTGGCTAATTGAGTGCGTAGATGTCTGTGGCTTGGAAGGGAGATAAAAGTTTTCCTATTATCCTTGGATGTGTGGTATATGCGGTATGTTGTGGAGGATCGAGATTTGCGTGTATGAGGTTTCAGTTCAGTTCTGAAAGGAAGTTCATAACACTCTTAGGCAGCGGGTAGCCTCAGATGATTAAGGAAATGGTATTGTTATTTGGAAGTGATTTGACGAGAGTATAGGTTTCAGAAAAGGGGTAATGTGATTAAATTGATAGCACTTCGGTAGTATTGCGGCACCTTCTATTAGATCGACTGGTGATATTCAGGTTCGTTTGGGGCACAGGGAAATTTGAGAATACCTAACGTGGAATGATTGGGTATGAAAGGTGTGGAATATATTCGGACGGCGAAATTGGGATAGGATATGGTGATTCATGTGCCGTATGGAAGTGGAGACGGATGTTCTCATATTCAGGCTGTGTTGTGATTGTAGATCGTGTGTATCAGCACTGTTTAGTGACTACCGAGATTTGG
>NC_031989.1:22040923-22149897 GCF_001879085.1 Nicotiana attenuata
TACTAATAGAATATTATTAAGAGTTATTTTTTTTCATGTTGTAAAATAGAGTACTTTTTTTATTTCAACAAAATGAGTATATCTTTTCATGATGTAGAAAAAGTATTTTATTTCATTTTAACAAACTAAGTATTTTCTTTTCCTGAAATAGAAAAAGTATTTTCTTGTAACGACCCGACTGGTCGTTTTGAGCTTTTGCACTTTGATCGCCAGTTTCTGGGCATGACTTGCCTCGTGTAATGTATTATGACTGATGTAGATCGTTGGTTTTGGTTTCCAGGATAATCGGGATGAATTTGAAGGAACAGTCTCAGTTGAAAGCTTCGAATTTGAAAAGTTTGACCAAGGGTTGACTTTATTTGTATATGAGCTCGGATCGGGGTTTCTATGATTTGGTTAGCTTCGTTAGGTGATTTGTGACTTAGGAGCGTGATCGAAATTGGTTTTGGAGGTCCGGTGTAGAATTAGGCTTGAATTGGCGAAGTTAGTATTTTGGCGAATTCCGGTTGATAGGTGAGATTTTGATCAGAGGGTCAGAATAGAATTCCGAGAGTTGCAGTAGCTTCATTAGGTGATCTGGAATGTGTGTGCAAAATTTCAGGTCATTCGGAGGTGATTTGGTTGGGGTTTTGATCAAATGCGTGTTTCGGAAGTTTTAGAAGAACTTAGGCTTGAATCCGATGTAAATTTGGTGTTTTGATGTTTTGAGAGTGCAACTAAGTTTGAATGATCATATGTGACGTGTTGGTATGTTCGTATGCGGTCCCGAGGAGCTCGGGTGAGTTTCGGATAGGTTTAGGCTGCGTTGTGCTCGTTTTTCTTATGCTTCGACGTCGTTTCTTCAAGCATAAATGATATCATATTGAACAAATAAGCTCCGATTACTGTTTTGAATGAAGCATTAGATCCGTATCGTAATTACAGACCCGTAGCAAAAAGAATAGTCGAATTTGGACATCGTATGAGGATTTTATGGCCATTTTACCAAGGTTGCCCAGATTTTCAGGTTAATGACGAAATTGCCCCTGACGGCGTATTAAAAACCTGCACTATTTGCAAATCTTAAAACCTACCTATCTCTTTCATTATAAGGTCAAATTGAGTGATTCAAAAGCCTAAATTCATTAGAATTTCATAAGGAATCCATTGGGAGCAGTAAAACGCGTGAACAGTATACCTATAATAAGCAGATCGAGTTTTCTTCCAATTTTTGAACGGGAAGAAGCTTCTGAGGCGATTTTTAAGAGAGAAAATCAGTGGATATCACAGAGGTAAGTGATTTAATTATTAAAACTCGTTTATGGGTAATTATAGACCATAATCCCAGCCTTTAATTCATGAAAAATAGTAGAAAAATAGGATTTGGGGCCTGAGATTATGAGACCTTTAGGGGTCGATTTGAGGGGTCAAACGGACTCCGATTTTGATGTTCTTTATATGTACGAAATCAGGAGAAAATGAAGAACACTTTTCTGTAAAAATTTCTGAGTTTCGAGAAGTGGGCCCGGGGCTCGGGTTTTGTTAATTTCGGGATTATTGATGTTTTTCGATTATTTTCGATTGGGTATTGATCCTATAGCATAATGTGACGTATTCGTTGTGGATTTGGTCAGATTCGACGCGCGAGGAGGTCGATTTGAGAGGCAAGGGCATAGCGAGCTAGGTTTTTGGCCGGCTTGAGGTGAGTAATAGATGTAAATGCTGTTCTGAGGGTTTGAAACCCCGTATTTGCACATCGTAGTGCTATATTGAGGTGACTTGCACGCCGGGTAGCGAGCGTGGGGTAGAGCACCNNNTTGGGCTTTCGTGCCAATTTTATTTTGAACCCTTTCGGGGATTTTTTTATCTACTGTTTTTCTCACTATTTTTGATATACTACTTGAACTCAGTCCTGTTGATTATACTGTTTTACAAACTCAGCCGTTTTAATTGAACTTTGAGACTTAAATGATATTTCCACTATTGTTTGGGCTGAGCACTACTATTTTATTGATGCCCGAGGGGCTTATGATATTTTCTGGACTGAGTGAGGCCGAGGGCCATATGTGAGGATATGTTGAGTGATGTGAGGAGGCTTCCAGGCCTTGTGAGTGATGTTAGGAGGCTTTCAGGCCTCGTGAGTGATGTGAGGAGGCTTTCAAGCCTTGTGAGTGATATGAGGAGGCTTTCAGGCCTTGTGAGTGATGTGAGGAGGCTTTCAGGCCTTGTGAGCGATGTGAGAAGGCTTTCAGGCCTTATGTTATATGCCACGAGGTGGCTTGACTTTGTGCTTAGGCCGTAAGGGGCCCCTCCCGGAGTCTGCATACCCCCAGTGAGCGCCATCAACGATATATGGATCGGGCTGCACGCCGCAGCGAGATGTGGATCGGGCTACACGCCGCAGTGGTTACAATAGGATACTGTTCTGAGAGTGATCTGAGAGAGAGAGCCCGAGGGGCTGAGAGTGTTTCTGAGAGTGAGCCCGAGGGGCTGGTACTGTTTTGTGATATTGCCCGAGGAGCGAACTTTTATATGCTCATCTTGCATAATTACTTGCCTTTTTACCTGTTATACTGGGGTATTTGTGCCCAAGGGGCGGATTTTTTTCTGTGCTTATCAGCACTAACTGTTTTGAAATCGTTTCGTAACTGTTGAAAAGATCATTTTCAAAAGAGATTTAAACTGAGCCAATATATTTCTAAAGATTTCACAGCTTCACTGTTTTCTCAAAGGATTGTACCCTGCTTCTATACAGCATGTTGGTTGCTTTACGTGATTTCTTACTGCTCAGTTGTTATTTACCTTTATTACTCACTGAGTTGGAGTACTCACTTTACTCCCTGCACCTCATGTGCAGTTGCAAGTATTTATTCACCCGGTAGCGGGTATTGGCTGTTTGGAGGATGAGTTGTAGTAGTCTAGCGAGGTGTCTGCCAGCGTTCGTAGCACCGTTCCTTTCTATGTTATTCACTATTCCTGTTCAGTGTATTTCTAGACTTGTAAATGTAATTACATTCTTATAGATGCTCGTGACTTGTGACACCCCGATTAGGGCTGTGTTGGGTTGTATTTCCGCTAATTAATACTATTAATTCATATTTAAGCTGTTTAATTATGTTTAACTACTTTTGGAATGACAAGTTGGGTTAGTTGGCTGGCCTCGTCTTCACGAGAGGCGCCATCACGACCAGTGCGGGGTTTGGGTCGTGACATTTCTTCAAACAAAATGAGTACTTTCTTTGATGTAAAAAATGTATTTTCTTTCATTTCAACAAACTAAGTATTTTCTTCTGATGTAGAATTTCAACAAGATGAGTATTTTCTTTTTATGATATAGGAATAGTATTTTCTTTCATTTCAACAAAATGAGTAATTTTTTTCATGATGTAAAAAAGGTATTTTTGTTCATTCAACAAAATGAGTAATTTCTTTTCATGTTGTAGCAAGGATATTTTCTTATTCAACAAAAAAAGTATTTTCTTTTTACTTATTGAGCTCAAATGTTCTTGTGTGAAAAAGTAAAGTAGCACATTAGTTCCTTTGGGTTTGTGTGAATTTTGAAAAGAATAATTAAATTCTTGAGCACTACAAGAAATATGAGGATTTTGGGGAAGGTGGATTGAGGAGAGTAGAATAAAAAATTATTTTTCTAAAACTATTTTATACTTTCTAACCAAACACTAGAAAATATTTTGCGGAAAAAGTTTTTCCCTCACCAGCCAAATAAGGAAAAATAAGTGATAAAACTACTCATTTTCCATGAAAATATTTTTCGGTCCTTCGTACGAAACACACCCTGTGTTTCTTCTGGTTTTAAACCACAGTAGATGATGATGGAGTTAGTGAGAGCATGTGATTACTGTTTTTTTCGGCCTTTTTCTTTATATCTCATTCATTTGGTTCGATTGCAACCCAAACTTGTTTCATGTTTCATAAAATGGTTCTGCAAGTTTAGCTGAGAGCAGGGGCGGAGCTAGAGTATCCCGAGCGGGTTCGGTTGAACCCAGTAGCTTTGATTTGAACCTTGTATTTATCTTAAAATATTCTTTAAATATATATAAATTATTAATTTAGAACACAGTAGCTTAAAACGATTAGAAAGCCGAACCCATAAACTTGAAATCCCGGCTCCGCCTCTGGCTAAGAAGTTGTTCTTGGAAATAAGAGGTTTTTGCTTCGAAAACGATGATAAATGCTGCTGAAGTGTCGCTAATGGTCAGGGGCAGTGTCACGACCTCAGTTCTCCCTCCGTGAACTGTCTTGATGGCACCTAGTCTCTACGACTAGGTAAGCCTAACAATTGCTGGAAAAGGAAATAAAGTACGAAACTGGCAAGTTACGATTCAAGCATAATAAAAAGAGTTTAAAATGCCGCTCGGCGTATACAATACACACTCACAAAACTAAAACAAAACTCCCAAAACCCAGAATCTCATGAAATCACAAGCTATAGAAACTATACAGTGTTCTAACTCCAGAATGTCTAATCAAAAGTAAATACAGGAAGTCTAAAGCTAAAGGAAAGAATAGAGAGGGACTTCTAGGTCTACGAACGCGGCAGATATACCTCGAAGTCTCTGATATCGCCCGCCTCACTGGTAGAACGGCTGAGCAGAAGAACCTGAGTCTGCACACGAAAAACATGTGCAGGAAAGGGCATGAGTACACTACAACGGTACCCAGTAAGTGCCAAGCCTAACCTCGGTCGAGTAGTGACGAGGAAGGTCAGGGCCCTACTGGTTATATACATATAAAACAAGGTAAAACAGTATGAAATGCGACAGTATAATTAAAGAATATAACTCAGTACACAGAGGTAGCAACAGGGATCTCCCAGGATATCGTCCCGTAGTCCTCAAACGTAAATATGCAGAGGACCTCCCGGGATATCGTCCCGTAGTCCAAATCGTAAATGTGCGGGGGATCTCCCGGAATACCGATCCGTAGTCCCAAACATAAATATCCAGTATAGGGGAATCTCCGGGGATATCGTCCCGTAGTCCCAATATATAAATGTGCAGGGGGATCTCCCAAAAATATCGATCCGTAATCCCTAATTAAACACACAACAGTCTCAAGAAAAGAATCTATAGTTCTATTCAAGTTCGTACAAAGAAAACAAAAAATTCTACTCTAAACATACTGCACAGAATTCAAGTATACAGTTTAAGCAGGTAGAACAGCTAAATCACTTAAGCATGCTTTCCTAAGCTAACAGTAGGCTTTAAGATACAAATAGTGTTTAACAAAAAGGAAACGCAGATATTTACTTAATGAAAATGGAGTTTTTTCAACAATTAGCACGTGTGTGCACGTGATTTTTGCCCCACTTGAATTGCTCCTACAGTATTCCAAAAATTAGATTTCCTTTTAATTATTTGTCATTTTTAGAAGTTATTGTAGAATTTTCCTGATTGTTTGCATTTGGTGTGCATGTTTAATTTTATTTAAATCATAAAAAAAAATACAAAAAATATGTTGCATTTGCATTTAGGATTTAATTTTATATTTTTAGATTAATTAGTAAATTAGTGTTTCATCAAAATTGGAAAATCACCAAAAATAACCAATTTTGCATTTTATTGTTTAATTTCGAATTTTGGTTGTTTTCTTTAAATTTGGTTTTTTTAATTAGTTATGTTAATTATTATTTAGAATTAATTAGTATTTTTGATAGGCTAATTTGGTTCTAAGATTTAATTTAGGTTTTTTTTTCTTAATTTTAATTTAATTTTGGAAAAAAGAAAAGGAATTAAAAAGAGAATTTGAAAAGAAAAAGAAAAGAAGTGAAGAGGGTTAGATTTTGGGCTAACTCCATTTAATTTTGCAAGGCCCAAACCAAATTCCCCTCTGAAACCCGACCAAGTCAGCCCAGATCCGCCCCAATACCCGGTCTGCCCCCATTTAAAACGAAACGACCGCGTTTTGGTGATGGCTAATCTGAGCCATTGATTTCCACTTAATCAACGGCTGGGAACTGGGCACTTCATTAATATATAACTGTCCGAATTCCACACCCCCCCCCTCTCGTCTCATCTCTCTCATTTCCTTTCTTCAGAGACGACCAAGCAAAACCCTAGCGCCGCCCCTAAATTCTCCACTCTCCGGTGACGGAGCCGGTCCCAAACCACCCCAAAACAATAGTAGAGAACCCCCATGGCTCCCACTTTCCTAATCCACAACTATTTTCTCTCGAATCCTCACAGAGCTGCTCGAATCTTAAATCAAAGATTCGAACCCTAAATCCCCAAAACATAAATCAGAAGCCTATTGAAGATTTGGAGTCAAAATAGGCTTTATTCATGTGTTTTCACTTGAGAACACATGATTAAAGCCCATTTTAGGCCAAAATCAAAAGGCTCGAGGAGCTTGAATTCCAGATTGGGCTCGTCCAGTCAGTGTAGGTACTGTTCAGCCTTTTCCTTTCTCTTTTCTTGCATTTTTCTTTTCCCTCTTTGATTCGGTTCACTTGCATGGCTAGTTCTGTCTCCTCTATCCCTTTCTTCATTATGTGTTCATTTTTCGTTCATTTTTCTGTTTGCTTAATTAGTCTAATTTAGCTTATGTGTTTAGTTAATTCGTTCATTTACCCTCTTCTTCTGTTTTGTTTTCATTTATTAAAAGTTTTCTGGTTCTTTTGTGTGGAATTCTGGCTAGCCTATTAAAACTGTTTCATTGACTAGGGCTCGTTTTAAACTATGAAATCAGAGAGCCCAAAAAGGGAATTGAATTGGGTTTTTTTACAGACCCATACTGAATGGATTTAGGTCAATTTGACCCATGTTCTGTCTAGGTTCTTAAGATATAAATAGAGGTCTTAAAGGGTAATTTAGGAATTTAGGATAAGGGAATCTCTGAATAACTTACTAGGGAAGCTTCTAGGATGCTGGGGTGGGGACTAAACTGAAGTTCTGAATTTTAACTTAAGGATTTCTAAGCAAGAACCAAATTCCAAAAGGGTCAAAATGCAAAATCTGATTTCTTTAGGCTGCCCTAGTACCTTGCCTATAAAGTCATCCTTTTCTTCAAGCTCAAGTCAGATTTTAAGAGATAAGATTCTGTAAAATTGAAAACGGCTGCTCTTTTTGAAAAATTCTGAAATAGTCTCAAATTCCCTTCAGTTTCTTTGTTGAAAACTATAGAAAACTCTGTTTGGTATTGTTCCTCTGATCCTCATAGTCTAGTTCAAAACTACTGAAATTTCACAGTCTTACATTCTGGTTTGAAATGGATTGAATTGTGGATATTTAAAAGCTTGGGTTTGGATTTTGCTGGGGGAACACTGTTCCATTGCTGGATTTTTAGCTGACTCTGCTGTTGCTTCCTTTGGGTTGAGTTTTGTGCTGCTGATCTGTGCTGAACCCTCACTTCTTTATTTCATTTTTCATTTCCAGGTACATGATCTCTGAATCTTACCTTATGTTATGGTTTGACTTGAAGAATGAAATAGAAAACTAGAGTTCAAAACATGTTTTCAGTTTCTTTTATGAGTTCAGTTCTATCTCTTTGTTGTATGGTGTTGTATAGCTTTAGTTCCTTGTCTTCTTAATTAATTTCTGGTTTAGCTGGTGGAATTTGTTTTCTTGTTTTTAATTTGGGACTGTTAAGATGATGTGGATAAAAGATTCAGTCGAAAGGCATGTTGGTTTCAGTGTTCTTTAGTTTTGGCTATACGTTTCAGTGTTACATTGCTTGGTAGTAATCTTATGTTAGAACTAGCTGCAAAGAGACTAAGGGTAAAAATGATGATGTGTGGCATGCTATTTTAGAAGTAATGTGAGATGTTCTTTGCTGTGAATGGCTGGTAATATGTGATTATGAACTCAGGCTGAAAATAGTTTAATTTGCTTATGAGTCTTATTTAGGATTTTGGCATAAACCATTCATGAGTTTAACATCAAGTGACATGAGCTTTCTTTTTATCTCATAGTTCAAAGTCTGTTTTGAAAAGGAATTCAGAATCATGCTTTGAAGGTTTCAGACTTATTATGTACACACTGTCCAATTTAAGCCTTTCTTAAAGCGTGAATATGGATACATGTGGTAGGACGTATGTACTTTCAAATCAATTATTTGTTTAAGGTGATTTGGAGTGGGATTCAGAAAAATGGGATTGGGCTGAGATGTTTGTTCTACTAGAGCCTAAATGATTGTGTATAAAGAATACTTTTATTTTGAATAATGGTTGAACAATATGAACATGCTTGGTATTTTCTTACAGGGCAGTAATGGTTTTCAATTCTAAGTTCTTGTGCGTGATTTAGCACTGAATCTTGCAACTGGGCCTTTAGCATTGGCCCAGTGTCTTTTTTGACGTGCTACAGACTTCATTTAAGCCTAGACCTTTTATTTCCGATGTGCAAAAACGACAGAATGCTGATTTGGGCCTGCTTTTGATTGGGTTTTATGTATAACCAAACATTGTTCCATTTTATTGATTCTTAAGGTTAAGTTATATGTTTGCCTAGATTGAATTCAAATCACGTTAGGTCTTTAGTTAATTAACAAGACTCCTTTAACAATTGGAGGTGAGGCGTGCCATATTGAGTTAAAGCATATTTATGGCCCTCAAAGGTTTAGTTTGAATTTCCTTTAAAAAACGGAATCGAGGCGCGCCATGCCAAATAAAATCTCAAAATGTGTGGCCCTCGCTTAATTAGTTTTAAACACTTAGAAATCGGGGCATGCCATTTAGTTAATTTTTCCATGGCCCTCGCAAAGTTGAAAACGCGTAGTTGCTTTAGGCGCGATATTTTAAAAATTACCTTCCTAAACTCGGGTGTGCATTTCATGTGACCCAAATCCAAATCTCAACAACGTTAAATAAAATGTGTCTCGGACTGCGGGTGCATTTCATGTGGCGTGGGCCAAAGATGCGTTTTAGATGACGTTGAAATCTTCTTAAAATTAACTAAAAGCGATTAATAGTTTAAAATTATATCATAGGCTAAAACATGTATTAAAATCAGACAATAGGCCAATTGTGATAGTTTAAGCGACCGTGCTAGAACCACGGAATCCGGGGGTGCCTAATACCTTCCCTCGGGTTAACATAATTCCTTAATCAGAATTTCTGGTTCGCAGACTTCAAAAGGAAAGTCAAATTTTCCTCGATTTGGGATTTTAAAATAAACCGGTGACTTGGGACACCAAAAAACAATCCATCCAAGTGGCGACTCTGAATAAAAATGAATAAATAATCCCATTTCGAATAATGTCACTTTAATTGGAAAAACTCCATTATACTACCTTCGAGTGTGTAAAAAAGGAGGTGTGACAGCTCTGGCAACTCTGCTGGGGATCCAAACCCAGAACTTCGGTTCAGGGTTTAAGAATTCGAGCTTAGAATAACTGTTATAGTTTGTTTCATTATCTGATTTTTCTACATGTTTGAGCCTAATATGCTAAATGCCGCCTTTTACCGCTTTGATATTCTTTGGACTGTATATATATTGCTACAAAACCCTCCTCTCTCTGAGTCTTCTAAATCATATAGGAATGGTGCACTTTGTGTAACTTCTCTTCTGTTAGAGTCATATCCAATTTTAGAATGAGGTTCGGACAAGTTGCAAAGCCGGTGAAGCTTCTGTATTCCCGGTACGTTGCCCCCCCTCGGCACGAGTTGTCTGCTCGGGTAAGCCAGGTCTAGAACAATAAGCCCAGGTTTTTAATCCTAGTATAACAAAGCCTCATGCCGGATCCCTAGTAGGAACGCTTGTTTGCATCACGTGCATTTGACTTAGGGAACTCAACACAGGGGTTGGGTCCGTCTAGGACAGGTGTACCCGAAATGAAAAGACCATCCTGATGCATCCTACTTGCTACGGGTATGTTTTGGCAAAGAAAATCCTCCGAGCGGGTTATTACTGGATGACTATGGAAAAAGACTCCTTCAACTTCGTCCGGAAATGTCATCAATGTCAGGTGCACGGCGACTTGATTCATGCACCGCCTACAGAATTGCATCCTATGTCGGCACCTAGGCCATTTGTCGCCTGGGGCATGGACGCTATTGGGCCGATTGAGCCGAAAGCTTCAAATGGACATAGATTCATATTGGTCGCTATCGACTATTTCCCAAAGTGGGTTGAAGCAATTACTCTCAAGTCTGTCACCAAGAAAGCTGTAGTAGACTTCGTGCATTCCAACTTCATTTGCCATTTTGGTATTCCTACAACTATCATTACGGACAATGCTGCGAATTTGAATAGTCATTTGATGAGGGAGATATGCGAACAATTCAAGATAACGCATCGGAACTCTACTCTTTATCGGCCCAAAGCCAATGGTGCCGTCAAAGCAGCAAACAAGAACATCAAAAAGATTTTGAGTAAGATGATTCAAAGTTCCAGGAAGTGGCATGAAAAGCTGTCGTTTGCATTGTTGGGATATCACACTACTGTGCGCACATCGGTCAGAGCAACCCCGTACCTTTTGGTTTATGGCACTGAAGCCGTAATACCCGCGGAAGTTGAAATCCCTTCCCTCCGGATCATTGTTGAAGCTGAAATCGAAGACAGTGAGTGGGTCAAAACCCGTTTGGAACAATTAACCCTGATCGATGAAAAGCGAATGGCCGCAGTCTGCCACGGGCAGTTGTATCAACAAAGAATGGCCCGTGCCTACAACAAGAAAGTGCGGCGTAGAAATTTTGAAGTGGGACAACTCGTTTTAAGGCGTATTCTCCCCCATCATCAGGAAGCAAAAGGAAAATTTGCTCCTAACTGGAAAGGTCCATACATTATCCGAAAGTTGTTGCCAAAAGGGGCATTGTATCTGGGAGACATTGAAGGGAATGACCCTGAAACAGCTGTGAATGCGGATGCAGTCAAAAGGTATTACGTCTAATCCTTCTGCAGCAATAGCATTGTCTGATTGGGATGACGAAGGCTTTTATTCTCGCTACCCTAAACACTCCAATCGTTTGCAAACCCTTTGAGCCGGTTACCTTTCTTTCATTACCCTCTTTGGAACTTGAAGATGTTTGTAATTAAAAAAAATGAAAAAAAAAGAGAAAACAAAACAAAACAAAATAGAAACAAAAGAAAAATAAAAAACAAAGTTTTCCTGAACTACGTTCGACTTGATTCTGAAAGGATACGTAGACAGCCTCTCTCTGGGGTTCAGTCACACCAAAATAAAAATCCAGTTTCCCCCAAAAGTGAAACTGGGTAGATTATATAATGGTTCGGCGATGATCCCGCCTGAACGGTTCCAAAGTTGTAATTCCATCCCATTTCTTTTTATCCAAACCTTGTTTAAGTCCTTCCGATCAATCGATGAAAGTCAGAGAACACAGCTGTTTGGATCCGATGTATTCAAGATGAGGGATATAAAATGAGAGAGTCTTATTGGTGAAAACCTACGGGCACCATAAGTCGATGGTAAGCAGAGAAACTGAAAAACGAGAGAGTCTTGTTAGTGAAAACACGTAAAGAGCACTATAAGGCGACGGTGAGAAGAGAAATGAGAGAGGTCGATTGGCGAAAACCCGCAAAGGGCGCCGCTGATCGAAAAGAAGAAAACCCTCACCACCATTGGTATTGAAAGAGTCCTGGCAAGGTTTCTCGGTTTGGAAACACGGGTCACAATGGGTTTATGAGAAGTTGGGACAGTTTGTGCGGATCGGGCACCCAGTCCAATAACCATGTCATGTCTATTGAAGTCTGCATGCACCCCAGATAAGTCTGTCCTTCCTCCCCAAAAGGGATACTTCTCATTAAATTCATTTTCTTGTCCTTTGTTTACTTTTCCTTGAATCCCTTTCGGTTTAACTTTGTTCCGAAACTAATACAAAGAAAGGTGGCAAGATTGGTTTTATAGGCTTCTGCTTAATAAAAGCCAAGTTCAAAGAAAAGTACCCAGCCTCAGCGGGTGCATCAAGTCGATCCCGACTGGCCATGATGTCCGATGCTCTGAAATCAAAGTTACTGAAAATGAAAAGAAATCCAAAAGTCAAAGCCCCAGAGGCGGAATAAAGTTGAGTTCCTCGATTTTAGGAGAGAGATCAATCTTCAGAAAGGCCAGCAAGCAGCAGAGTTTCCCACCAAAAGAGTTGGGCCGAGATCAAGTGGTCAAAAATAATCAAAGCCACAAAACCAACCACCGTTTCAAACTAACAATTGTTCTTTGTTTGAAAAATTGAAACAGGTGTGATCTAAAGCAACCATGCAAGAAGCAGGTGCAACTGAAAAGGGAAAGATGCGCAAGAGCTAGAAACAGCTTTGCAGCAAATAATCAATCCAAAAAGGGAAGTTTCCTCCAAGTTCTTTCCTGCATTTTATTAAAAAATGAAATGAAAAATGAAAAAAACAACCAAAAAAAAGAAGAAGAAAAGAAGAAAATCCCAACAAAAATGACGACCTTACTTGAACAGGATATGTTCTATAGGCTCGTACCACTGTATACTTGAGTTCTAAGGAGACAGAAAACCAAGTCTAAATCCAAACAAAAATGATAGTTTAGAATCCACAATATCAATTTTTTACGCTTTGCCAACATTAGGGCTCCAATCCCTGAGTTGAGATTTTAGATATAGGGTCTCCATTCCCTAGTCGCCTTTTTACCAACATTAGGGCTCCAATCCCTAAGTTGATATTTTTAGATATAGGGCCTCCATTCCCTAGTCGCCTTATTACCAACATTAGGGCTCCAATCCCTAAGTTGATATTTTTAGACATGGGGCCTCCATTCCTTAGTCGCCTTTTTACCAACATTAGGGCTTCAATCCCTGAGTTGAGACTTTAGACATAGGGCCTCCATTCCCTAGTCGCCTTTTACCAACAATAGGGCTCCAATCCCCGAGTTGAGATTTTTAGACATAGGGCCTCCATTCCCTAGTCGCCTTTTTACCAACATTAGGGCTCCAATCCCTGAGTTGAGATTTTAGACATAGGGCCTCCATTCCCTAGTCGCCTTTTGCCAACATTAGGGCTCCAATCCCTGAGTTGAGATTTTAGACATAGGGCCTTCATTCCCTAGTCGCCTTATTGCCAACATTAGGGCTCCAATCCCTGAGTTGAGATTTTTAGACATAGGGCCTCCATTCCCTAGTCGCCTTTTTGCCAACATTAGGGCTCCAATCCCTGAGTTGAGATTTTTAGACATAAGGACTCCATTCCCTAGTCGCCTTTTGCCAACATTAGGGCTCCAATTCCTGAGTTGAGATTATAGACATAGGGCCTCCATTCCCTAGTCGCCATTTGCCAACATTAGGGCTCCAATCCCTGAGTTGAGATTTTAGACGTAGGGCCCCCATTCCCTAGTCGCCTTTTTTGCCTACATTAGGGCTCCAATCCCTGAGTTGAGATTTTTAGACATAGGGCCTCCATTCCCTAGTTGCCTTTTGCCAACATTAGGGCTCCAATTCCTGAGTTGAGATTTTTAGACCTAAGGCCTGCATTCCTTAGTCGCCTTTTGCCAACATTAGGGCGCCTGCATTCCTTAGTCGCCTTTTGCCAACATTAGGGCTCCAATCCCTGAGTTGAGATTTTTAGACATAGAGCCTCCATTCCCTAGTCGCCTTTTGCCAACATTAGGGATCCAATCCCTGAGTTGAGATTTTAGACATAGGGCCTCCATTCCCTAGTCTCCTTTTCTTTGCAAACATTAGGGCTCCAATCCGTGAGTTGAGATTTTTAGACGTAGGGCCTCCATTCCCTAGTCGCCTTTTTGCCAACATTAGGCTCCAATCCCTAAGTTGAGATTTTTAGATATAGGGCTCCATTCCCTAATCTCTTCCTCTTAAAGACATACAACCTTTATTTTATCACTTTCAAAAAAAAAGAAGAAGAAGACCTACATTTTAGTTACAATTAACTCACGAAATTTTCCTAGTGAAAACTGGGGCAGAAAATTTCGTTCGTTTGTTTATTTTGGTGTCTGAGCAGGTTTGACCTCGAGGCATAGGATTCGAGATGACCAAAAGAATGAATCTCAATCCATAATATAGAAAAGAAGGAAAAGAACAAAAAGAAATGAACTCAAAGTCCCGAGGCGGAGAAAGGCACAGACTGCTCAAGATATGATTGAAGTTACAAGCTTCGCATGTCCCGCCCTGATCCAAAGTTGGAGAAAGAACCAGTACCTGCAGCTGACGAGCATCAAGATTCAGATCAGAGTCCGCAGCAGGAATCAGCTGAGACTCAAGATCAAGCTTGAAGAGATTTATAGATAGGAATCTTGTAACTCGTAGTTTATTAGGCTTAGCTAGCTTAGCTTTTTATTTTCCATTTTTTTGGTGTAATAAGGAGTTCAGCAAGCAGCAGCAGCAGCAGCAACAGTGAAATCACAGCTTTCCGGTAGTCCCAGCTACCAAAACTTCCAGAACTACACTGACTTGATTCCTTTATAGCCAAGGATATGTAGGCAACCTTTGAAGCAAAGTTCGGTCAGACTATTTTCAAAAATGCTTCTCATGGAGTGTTAAACGGGCAAAAATCCCTCATAGTTGCTCATTTTATGTTTGCCCGAAAACCCTTCGTGTCTCCGAGCAAAGAGGGGCAGCTGTGAGCACGTGATTTTTGCCCCACTTGAATTGCTCGTACAGAATTCCAAAAATTAGATTTCCTTTTAATTATTTGTCATTTTTACAAGTTATTGTAGAATTTTCCTGATTGTTTGCATTTGGTGTGCATGTTTAATTTTATTTAAATCATAAAAAAAACAAAAAAAATATGTTGCATTTGCATTTAGGATTTAATTTTATATTTTTAGATTAATTAGTAAATTAGTGTTTCATCAAAATTGGAAAATCACCAAAAATAACCAATTTTTCACTTTATTGTTTAATTTCGAATTTTGGTAGTGTGAGCACGTGATTTTGCCACGCATGAACTACTCCTACAGAATTCTTAGATTTAGGATTTTTCTTTTAATTATTTGATTTTTAGGATTTAATTGCATGATTTCCATGTTTATTTGCATTTTTGTGTGCATTTTTAATTTAACATAATTCATACAAAATACAAAAAATACGCATTGCATTTGCATTTAGGATTTAACTTTACATTTTTAGATTAATTAGTAATTAGGGTTTTACAAAAATACAAAAATCACAAAAAAAAAAATGACTTGTTTTGCTTGATTTAAATTTTATCTTTGAATGTTATTAGTTTTCTTTAAATTGGTATTTTATTAATAGTTTTGATTATAGCTTAATATAATTAGGTAGGTTAATTTAATTTTTTAGGTTTAATTTTAGTTTCGTTTTAATTTTTTGGAAAAAGGAAAAAAGAAATTAAAAAGAATGTGAGCCTTTAAATAAAAATTGGGATAGTCTTTGATCCTTGATGCCCAGCCCAAGCCAAAAACCCCAAAAAACTCGTCCAAACCACCCCTGGATCCAGCCCAAAATCCGGACCAGCATCTCTCAGTGCCAAAACGACGTCGTATCGTTAGATTTAATCCCAGCCGTCGAGGTTTGATGATCAAACGGCTGGGAAGCTTGGGTAAAATAATATATAAATGTCCTAACGTCGTACCCCCCCCCCCCCCCTCGCTCATCGTTCTCACCACCCCAGCAACTCTAGAGACAGCCCCTCCCTGAGACGCCGTCTGCCGCCGCCGGAAATCGCATACGGCGGTGTCGAGTCCCCAATGGCCCCCAAAATTTCACCATAGCACCGTCTTCCTCCCCTCATGACGAATCCACCCTTTGTTTACTTCGAATCCCACCGGAATCCCTCAAAACTTCAAAACCCTAGCCGCCGCCTTTGTTTTCTCCGGTGGCGGCGCCACCACCAACCACCACCAAATTAACACCAAACCATCCCCACAACCCCCTCTTCCCTAATCTATGTCCAATTTTCCTCAAATCATCCCCAGGTTCTTCGAATCTAGTTTTGAAAGAAACCCTAAATTCCATAAAGTCCCAAGCTACGGGGGTTATTGATGATTTTGACTTTAATAGGCCTTAGTCGTGTGTTTTCAAATGAAAACACACGATTAAGGGCTGTTTTAGTCGAGAATTTGAAGTGGTCTGCTATAGTTCGCGATTTAATTCTGGCCAGTCTAGATATTTCTTTTCATTCATCTCATTTTTGTTTTATATTTTTTCAGTTATTTCATCTTCTTTGCTTGTTTGTTCTCGATCTAGTTTTAATTTGTAGACACTTTAGAGATTTTGTATGCTTGATCATTTTTTTATCAGTATAGTCATCTAGTTAATTAGTTTAAATCCGTAATTAGTTTGGTATTTAGATTAGTCAGTTCCTTGTTTTGTTTTTGGCCCGTATGTTTCTATTAGAATTGGTTCTAGTTCCTTTGTTTAGGAAATCTGTTTTAGCTCTAGTTTAGACCCATAGTGCTGCAACTAGTTTGCAAGAAACAGTAGGCCCAAATAGGCACTCATTTCGAGGTTTATGACCCAATTGGTCTGGCCTATTTGAATTGGTGGGTTTTCAGGGGTAAATACAAGGTACATTAGGGGCAATATAGGTAGTTTAAGTGAGAGAATCTTGCAGTAACAGATTAGGAAGCCCCTAGAAGCTTCTAGTGTGGTGTGGTAATTTGGATTTCAGGATTTAGATAATATAACTTGGGTAGCAAGTCAGAAAGTGAGGGACTAATTGGCAAAAAAATAAAATTAAGTAAGGGGACTAAAGTGCAAAATAAAATCTGCATAGATGCCCTACTTACTTGCCTATAAAGGCATTACTTCCTTGCCTTAGAAGTTAGAGAAAAAAGAGCCCCAAAAAAGAGCTAAGAATTCTGCAAAATTGAGAGATTTGGAAGGGCTAAAATATAGAAAATTGAGGAACGGCTGTAGTTTTTTACTGTTTTATAGAATTCTTTTCCTTTTCCTTGAATTCTGAAGCTTTCAAGCTAAAACACTGTCTAATTCATTTGATGGTTTAGAATGTGTTGGATTTGGGGTGTGTAAAACTGGGTTTGAAGCTTTGCTGATGGGGTTATTCGATTGAACTTTACTCTTTGGATTGTTGCATCTTCTTCCTGAGTTTGGATTGGATTTGTTTGATTTTGCTGATTCGGTCAAACTGCTGCTGTTTAGCTGACCTCCTGTTCTTTTGCTTTGTTTCGATATCCAGGTATTCCTTTGACTCTTGAGTGACCTGTGGAATGTGGATCGCAAATATGTAACCAAGATTGAAGAAATGATAAATTCCTACATGCTTTCCTTGTTAATTTTCTTCATGTTGGTTTTTAGTTTAGTTGTTCAGTATATTTGTGTATATCCTTAATGCATGAATCTCATGTGGAGGTCTGAAATTGAATTCGCATTAAAGTAAGGATTCAGGATGTTTGGTTTAGCCATTGAAGTTGATTCTAGACTATTATGGGAACTTGTTGTATAACTGATATAATAGGATCAATAGTTGCATTCTGCATTCCATCTTGATAATAGTGTAGACTGTGTTAGATCATTGCATATTATAATTTATTTAGGCTATCATAATCTGTTTTTTTTTTGTATAATTAAATAGTTTTATTATCAGGCAATAGATAACTAATTGTTTCCTAAAGTAGTAAAAGGACCCATGTTATTTCAAAAGCTAATCTATGCACTGATTTTACTTACTTTAACTTGGTGATGTCCATAAGCTGCGAAAATGTTTGAAGGGCTGCAGGTGTCATGGTAATTTTAAAAATCGGATTCGACTACTCGTGAGTTCCACGCTGAGTTTTGTATGTGCAAGGTCAATTAATTCAGGATATGAGTTTAATGTTCGTCATGTAACACTGATGATTGTGCAATTTATTTTACGGGTAATGATAATGGTGCCTAAAGTGAAATTTGAAATTGATAGCAAGTTATAGTATTAAATAGTCTGCTTTTGATCCTCACAAGAGTCACGTCTCTTTGGTCAGCATATCTGTATACCTCCCTTGGGGTTCGATCCCAAGTTCTGCATCTGGGGTTTCACTCGCCAATATGTGGGCTCATTTGGGTCTGAGTGTTAAATCCAGTTTTAGTTGAAGGAAGGTCCATTTCATTAGAGCGGCCCTTGATTTGAAGAATTGAAGTCGGGCAGAAATTTAGGAATAGTTTTTGAATTTTAGTTAGAATAACCTTTAAAAAATGAAATCGAGGTGAGCCGCGCCAAATAAAATCACAAATGCGTGGCCCTCGTATAATTACTTCTTTAAAATTCTTAGAACTCGAGGCGTGCCATTTAGCTAATTTTCATGGCCCTCGCAAAGCTAACAATGCGTTAGTTGCTTTAGGCGTGTTCTTTAATAATATTATATTCCTAAACTCGGGTGTGCATTTCATGTGACCCAAATCCAAATCCTAAGACGTTGAATAAAATGTGTTCCGGATTGCGGGTGCATTTCATGTGACGCTATCCAAAGACACGTTTTAGACGACGTTCAACTTTCCTTAAAATTAATTAAAAGCGGTAAATAATTTTAAAATTGCACTATAGGTTGAAACATGTGTTAAAATCATATAATAGGCCAATTGTAATAGTTTAAGAGACCGTGCTAGAACCACGAAATCCGGGGGTGCCTAACACCTTCCACCGGGTTAACAGAATTCCTTATTCAGAATTTCTGGTTCGCAGACTTCACATGGAAAGTCAAAATTTCCTCGATTTGGGATTCAAAATAAACCGGTGACTTGGGACACCAAATAAAATTATCCCAAGTGGCGACTCTGATAAATAAATAATCCCATTTCGAATAATGTCACTTAAAGTGGAAAAACTCCCTTATACACTCTCCTTCCCGTGGTGGTGTGTAAAAAAGGAGGTGTGACAGCTCTGGCGACGCTGATGGGGAAACAAACCCAGAAATTTGGTTCAGGGTTTAAGAATTCGAGCTTAGAGTAGCTGTTATGATTGGCTTTATCTGATTTTCCTACATGTTTCATCCTAATGTGCTAAATGCTTTACCGCTTTGATATTTGGTGAATCGTATATATAAACTGCTATGAAACGCTTCCTCTCTCTAAGTCTTCTAAATCATGGAGAAGGGTGCACTTCGTGTGACTTCTCTTCTGTTTAGAGTCTTATCCCATTTTAGAACGAGGTTCGGACAAGTTGCTAAGCCGACGAAGCTTCTGTATTCCCGGTACGCTCCCCTCCCCCCCCCCCCCGGCTCGAGTTGTCCGCTCGGGTAAGCCAGGTCTAGAACAATAAACCCAGGTTTTAAACCTAGTATAACAAAGCCTCATGCCGGATCCCTAGTAGGAACGTTTGTTTGCATCACGTGCATTTGACTTAGGAGACTCAACACAGGGATTGGGTCTGTCTAGGACAGGTGTACCTGAAATGAAAAGACCATCCTGATGCATCTTACGTGCTACTTGCGCATCTGTTTGTTTCGGCTTGCATGTTGACCGGCTTCTAGAATAGGGAAAGAAAATCAAAAAAAAAGAGCAAATCAAAAAAAAATGAGAGGTAGGTTAAAATTCTGAAACTCTGCCGAAATTCTGAGGAAAAAGAAAAGTCATTTCAAAATGAGCCAAATTTTCAAGTGCTAGGTTTCCCCTGTTCTGTCAAATCTGACCGAACTACGCGGGTCTGATTCTCACCGGATGTGAGATACGTAGGCAAACCTCATCGGTTCGGACCCCAATTTTCAAAACTCCAAAAATATTTTCTTTTAGTTCCTTCTTTAGAAATCTTTCCTTAGAAAATTCAAAAAAAAAAGAATTTTTTTTAGACTCAAAAATGATTTCCTTCTTTCTAATGTCTTTCATACGAAAAAAAATCAATAAAAGTCAAAATCCAAAATACGGGTTTCCTTTATTTTGAAGTGTTTTTCAAAAAAATTTAAAAAAAAACAAAAACCAAAAAAAAAAATTGAAAAAATTGAAGTCCATAAATATTTTTGCTTTTCTTTAGAAACACTTCTGTAAATAAATAAAAGCTCAGAAATTCAAAACATTTTTAAAAAAAAAAAAAGTCCCTCTTTCGAAAATTAAGAGGTTACATCCAAAATCCAAAAAATATTTTCTTTCTTCCTTAGAAAAAGAGAAAACAAATAAAAATTCAAAAAATATCTTCCTTTTAGTTCCAATCAAAAGAAAAGGAATTTTTAGAAGTCTTTCTTTCAAAAAAAAATCAAAATCAAAAATCAAAAAAAAAATATTTTCTTTCTTTTTTTAAAGCATTTCTATCAAAAATTCCAACCAAAAAAAAAGAAGAGTTAGTTTAATTACTCTATTCTCTATCTTCCCGAACTACGCGAGATCTGATTCATGCGGGGTCATGATACGTAGGCAATCCCCATCGAATTCGATCATAGTCATAAATAAGTTGAATGATAAAATAAACTGAAAAAAAATTGAGTGAAAAAGAAAGAAAAGTAAAAAAAAGGAGCGACAAGAAAAAAAAGTGACAAACAAAAGAGAAAAAGAGAGTGCCAAAATAAAAGAGCGGCAAAAACAAAGATGAAAAAATCAAGAGTGATTAGAGAGAAACAAAGATGAAGAAAAGAGGTCCATACTGAAAGAGTTAGTTAAGGCCGGGATGAAACATGCAACCGTTCAAACACATGGTAGAAGCATTTAACTGTTAGGCGCATTGCATCCCAACGTGCGATTTCCTACGTGTTAAATATTTCAAAACTAACAAAGTTGTTGGATGTGCAAATTAGCCAGGTTTTGGTGGTTGGTTTTGTTGGTAGTCTAGCCTCCCCTCCTTCACAAGATCCAAAGGCACAGATGGCCTCCGCAAGCAATCTACCAATCATAGGTCCTGAGAATAGCCCAACATCGGCTATTCTACAGCTAGAATCAGCAGCTGTTGAAGAGAATAAGATGTTGCGTCTCCGCATATGGGAAATGTGGGACGCCTGGTCTAATGGTAGGGAACCGCCAAGTGCAATCCCTGGGTTCCCTGAGTTAATCCCCAGGTCAGGTGAGGTTACCAATGCCCCTGTGCCCAACCCACTCATCCCATGCGGGCACCCTCCAATGCCCTCCAATGATCCTGGCATGCCTTCTGTGGTTCGCCCCCAAGCACCGGCTTCAAGGGCACCGCCTCCAATGTTCATCTTTAAGGGTCCACAGCTTCAACCAGAAATAACATATGTGACCCCGTACTCTTTCACTCAACCTCCGCGATATGATCTTTCAGTGGAGCAAGAAATGGTTGTTAAAAATCCTGAGCAAGAGGAAATTGCTCGGAAGATGAAGAGCCTGGAACAAAGCCTGAAAAACATGCAAGGTCTGAGTGGCCAAAAGAGTGTATCATACTCCGACCTCTGTATGTTTCCCCATGTCCACTTGACAATTGGCTTCAAGATGCCAAAGTTTGAAAAGTATGACGGGCATGGAGACCCGGTCGTTCATCTAAAACGATACTATAACCAGTTGAGGGGTGTTAGTGGAAAAAAGGAGCTACTAATGGCCTATTTTGGGGAAAGCCTCACCGGAATCGCTTCTGAATGGTATACAGATCAGGAAATTGCTCATTGGCACGTGTGGGACGATATGGCCCGAGATTTTGTCCGCCAATTCCAGTATAATGTGGACATCGCTCCCGACAGAAACACTTTGTCCAGTTTGAAAAAGAAAACTGCGGAAAGCTTCCGCGAATATGCTGTCAAATGGCGTGAGCAAGCTGCCAGGGTAAAGCCTCTAATGGACGAAATTGAAATGGTCACGGTTTTCTGCAGGCTCAAAAGGCTGACTACTTCCAGAACATGATGTCTGCCGTGGGTAAGCCATTTGCTGAGGCTATCAAAATTGGGGAAATGGTTGAAAACAGTCTAAAAACAGGTCGAATCTTGAGTCATGCTGATTTTAAGGCCACATCACAGTCTACTCAGAATGGTTCGGAGGGTTTGATGAACAGAAATGGGGTTGAGGAAGAAGCCATGATGGCTTCCAGCTCGAGGGGGGCCCGCAGGCCATTCAGCCAATCATATGTTCCTCCTATCGTCCCACCACAATATTATCCCCTTCAAAATGCCACTTACGTCGTGGCACTGCCTCCATATGCGGTGATGAATGCGCAACCTTACCCCCGGCCACAACATTATCCACAAAATCGAGCTCCACCTCCTAGAATTTCCCATCCTTACCAAGATCCATATAATCCTCAACCAAATGATCCCCAATACAATCCTCGCCCAAGAGAGCCTTCCAGAAAGAATCAGTTCACCCCTATTGGTGAATCATATTCAAACTTTGTTCCAAAAGCTAGTAAGGCTAGATCTGTTGCAGCCAGTGGCCCCGAACCGGCCAAACCCCGAGTCCCCCTTGCACCGAGCTGATGCCATATGTGAATACCACTCTGGAGCAGTGGGACACAGTACAGAGGACTGTTGGACCCTCAAAAGGGCAGTTGAGGATTTGATTGAAGATGAAAGAATCGTTTTTCGGGATGAAGAAGCTCCTGATGTGATGAACAATCTGTTGCCTGCCCATAACATCAAGCCAATGGTCGGAATGATTTGTGAAACTGAGGAATGTGATCCGGCACTGAAGGCCATTGCATCCATGACCGAAACTGAAGAAAAGCCAAAAAACGGTCGCCAAGCCTGAAAGTTCCCCATCAGACGAGAGTCTCGGTAGCCAATCTTGCTGTCCTTTCTGCATCCGGATTATCTCAGGGTGTAATCCGGGTGTTTTACTTTATTGTCTTACTTTCCGATGTAAACCCTTCTATCTTCAAAATTGAAAAAAAAATCAAAAAAAAATCAAATGAAATTAATATTTCATTGTCCAGGAATGTCTCTTTTCTTAATCTTGTCATTTTTCTTATTCTCTTTTCAGTTCTGTTAAATGCAGATTTCAATAACATGACATGCTTGCGGACTCCATGCCCAGATCCCAAAACGCCGTCAGACTTCGAAATAATGAATCAAGAGTCGAAATGCAAAGAAGATAAGTTTGAGGAAATAAAATCAAAGAGTTTGAACAACTGAAGGAAAATTGGTTCCAAAATTGGAAAGGTCCATACATTACAATAAGAGTACTGCCAAAAGAGTGCGTTGTACTTGGGACACATCGAATGAAATGGCCCTAAAACAACTGTCAAAGCAAATGCAGTGAAAAGGTACTTTGTTGGATCCTCCATATAGTTCTAATATTCTCCGGTTGGGATGACGAAGGCTTTCATTCTCGCTACCCAAACACTATCAACCCTTTGCAAACCCTTTGAGCCGGCTCTCATTCTTTGATTGCCCTCTTTGGAACCTGGAAGTGTTATTGAAAAATGAAATGAAAAAAAAAGAGAAAAAAGGGAAAAAAAGGAAAAGAAAATGAAAAAAAAGAAAATCAAATCAAAAACAAAAGAAAGAAAAAGAAAACAAAACTAAACAGAAAAAACAAAAAAAAAACAAAAACAAAACAAAATGTTCTCCCTGAACTACGTCTGACTTGATTCCGAAAGGATACGTAGGCAGCCTCTCTCTGGGGTTCAGTCACACCAAAACAAAATCCCAATTCCCCCAAAAAGTGAAACTGGGGCAGATGATAATGACTCGGCAATGAGCCCACCAAAGTGGTTCCAAAGTTGTAATTCCTTCCAAAGTCTTTTTACCCAAACCCTGTCCAAGTCCTTCTGATCAATTGGCAAAGGTATTGGAATCAGAAAACATCATTGTTGGGATCTGATACAATCAAACTGAGAGAAATAAAATGAGAGAGTTTTATCGGTGAAAACCTACGGGCACCATAAGGCGACGGTAAGCAGAGAAATTGAAACGAGAGAGTCCGTTTAGTGAAAACTTGTAAAGAGCACTATCGGGCGACTGTGAGAAGAGAAATAAGAGAGGTCGATTGGCGAAAACCCACAAAGGGCGTCGTCGGTCGAAAAGAAGACATCTCCCACCACTGAAAGAGTCCTGGCAAGGTTCCCTGGTTTTGAAACAAGGGTCAATCAGTTTATGAGAAGTTGGGAAAGTTTGTGCGGGTCGGGCATCCAGTCCAAGAAGGATGTCATGTCTATTTGAAGTCTGATGCACCCCAGATAAGTCCTTCTTTTCTCCCCAAAAGGGACGCTTCTCTTTAAATTCATTTTCTTGCCTTTTGTTTACTTTTTCCTTGAATCCCTTTCGGTCTAACTCTGTTTCCGAAACTAATACAAAGAAAAGGTGGCAAGATTATCTTTACAGGGCTCTGCCTAACAAAAGCTAAAGAAAAGTACCCAGCCTCAGCGGGTGCATCAAATCGATCCCGACTGGCCATGATGGTTGATGCTCTGAAATCAAAGCTATTGAAAAGGAAAAGGAAGTCAAAGGCAAAAGTCCTGAAGGCAGAATAAAGTGAAAGGGTCGAAGCCCCACGCGGGCGAGTCGTCATGAAATCCCAAAAGTTGAGCCTTTTGGTTTGAAAGAGAGATTAATCTTCAAAACCAGCAAGCAGCAGAGTTTCTCAACAGAAGCTGGGTCGGGATAAAGCAATTGAGACAATCAAGGCCACAAAACCAACCACCGTTTCAAACTAACAATTGTTCTTTGTTTGAAAATTGAAACAGGTGCAATCCAAGCAACTGTGCAAGAAGCAGGTGCGACCAAAAAGGAAAAGAAATCTGCAGGTGCTGAAACCGCTTGGCAGCAAATAATCAACCCAAAAAGGGAAGTTTCCTCCAAGTTCTTTCCTGCATCCTATTAAAAATGAAATAAAAAAGAGAGATAAGAAAAGAAGAAAATCCAAAAAAAAGATAGTTTAGAATCCCCAATATCAACCTTTTACTTTTGTTTGCCAACATTAGGCTCCAATCCCTGAGTTGTGCCTTTTTAGACATAGGACCTCCATTCCCTAGTCGCCTTTTGCCAACATTAGGGCTCCAATCCCTGAGTTGCGCCTTATTAGACATAAGGCCTCCATTCCCTAGTCACCTTTTGCAAACATTAGGGCTCCAATCCCTGAGTTGTGCCTTTTTAGACATAGGGCCTCCATTCCCTAGTCGCCTTTTGCCAATATTAGGGCTCCAATCCCTGAGTTGTGCCTTTTTAAACATAGGGCCTCCATTCCCTAGTCGCCTTTTTGCCAACATTAGGGCTCCAATCCCTGAGTTGTGCCTTTTAGACATAGGGCCTCCATTCCCTAGTCGCCTTTTGCCAACATTAGGGCTCCAATCCCTGAGTTGTGCCTTTTTAGACATAGGGCCTCCATTCCCTAGTCGCCTTTTGCCAACATTAGGGCTCCAATCCCTGAGTTGTGCCTTTTTAGACATAGGGCCTCCATTCCCTAGTCGCCTTTTGCCAACATTAGGGCTCCAATCCCTGAGTTGAGCTTTTTACCTTTTAGCCAACATTAGGGCTCCAATCCCTGAGTTGCGCCTTTTAGAAATTGGGCCTCCATTCCCTAGTTGCCTTTTACCAACATTAGGGCTCCTATCCCTGAGTTGAGTTTTTTACCTATTAGCTAACATTAAGGCTCCAATCCCTGAGTTGCGCCTTTTTAGACATAGGGCCTCCATTCCCTAGTCGTCTTTTGCCAACATTAGGGCTCCAATCCATGAGTTGAGCTTTTTACCTTTTAGCCAACATTAGGGCTCCAATTCCTCAGTTGCGACTTTTAGACATAGGGCCTCCATTCCTTAGTCGCCTATTGCTGACATTAAGGCTCCAATCCTTGAGTTGAGCTTTTTACCTTTTAGCCAACATTAGGGCTCCAATCCCTGAGTTGTGCCTTTTAGACATAGGGCCTCCATTCCCTAGTCGCCTTTTGCCAACATTAGGGCTCCAATCCCTGAGTTGAGCCTTTTAGACATAGGGCCTCCATTCCCTAGTCGCCTTTTGCCATTATTAGGGCACCAATCCCTGAGTTGTGCCTTTTTAGACATAGGGCCTCCATTCCCTAGTCGCCTTTTGCCAACATTAGGGCTCCAATCCCAGAGTTGAGCCTTTTTAGACATTTTTTCCACTCCCTAGTCGCCTTTTGCCAACATTAGGGCTTCAATCCCTGAGTTGTGCCTTTTTAGACATAGGGCCTCCATTCCCTAGTCGTCTTTTCGCCAACATTAGGGCTCCAATCCCTGATTTGTGCCTTTTAGACATAGGGCCTCCATTCCCTAGTCGCCTTTTGCCAACATTAGGGCTCCAATCCCTGAGTTGAGCCTTTTTAGACATAGGGCCTCCATTCCCTAGTCGCCTTTTGCCAACATTAGGGCTCCAATCCCTGAGTTGAGCCTTTTAGACAGAGGGCCTCCATTCCCTAGTCGCCTTTTCGCCAACATTAGGGCTCCAATCCCTGAGTTGCGCCTTTTTAGACATAGGGCCTCCATTCCCTAGTCGCCTTTTCGCCAATATTAGGGCTCCAATCCCTGAGTTGACATTTTTAGATTAAGGGCTCCATCCCCTGATCTTTTCCCTTGTAGATAGATGCCATCCTTATTTTATCTGCTTTCGAAAAAAAAAGAGTTCAGACTTTTGTCACAAATAACTCACAAAATTTTTCTAGTGAAAACTGGGGCAGAAAATTTCGTTCGTTTGTTTGTTTTTGGTGTTTGAGTAGGTTTTACCTCAAGGCACAGGATTCGAGATGACCGAAAGAATGAGTCTCAATCCAGAATAATGGAAAAGAAGAAAAGAACAACAAAAGAAGTGAACTCGAAGTGTTTGAAATGGAGAAGGACGCGGACTGCTCAAAAGTTGATCGAAGTCACAAACTTCGCATGTCCCGCTTTGATCCAATGCTGAGAAAAGAACTAGCACCTACAGCTTGCGAGCATAAAGATTCAGATCGGGGTCCACAGCAAAATCAGCTAAGACTCAAGATCAAGCTTCAAGAGATTTATAGATAGGAATCTTGTAACTCGTAGTTAATAGGCATAGCTAGCTTAGCTTTGATTTTCCTTTTGGTGTAATAAGGAGGTCAGCAAGCAGTAGCAGCAGCATCAGCAATGAAATCACAGCTCCCGGTAGTCCCAGCTACGAAAACGTCCAGAACTACACTGACCTAATTCCTTTACAGCCAAGGATATGTAGGCAACCTCTGAAGCAAGGTTCGGTCAGACCTTTTTCAAAAAATGCTTCTCATGGAGTGTGCCAAGCGGGCAAAAATCCCTCATGATTGCTCATTTATCTTTGCTCGAAAACCCTTCGTGTCTCCGAGCAAAGAGGGGCAGCTGTGAGCACGTGATTTATGCCTCGCATGAACTACTCCTACAAAATTCTTAGATTTAGGATTTTTCTTTTAATTATTTGATTTTTAGGATTTAATTGCATGATTTCCATGTTTATTTGCATTTTTGTGTGCATTTTTAATTTAACATAATTCATAAAAAATACAAAAAATACGCATTGCATTTTGCATTTAGGATTTAACTTTATATTTTTAGATTAATTAGTAATTAGGGTTTTACAAAAATACAAAAATCACAAAAAAAAAAATTGACTTGTTTTGCTTGATTTAAATTTTAGCTTTGAATGTTATTAGTTTTCTTTAAATTGGTATTTTATTAAAAGTTTTGATTATAGCTTAATATAATTAGGTAGGTTAATTTAATTTTTTAGGTTTAATTTTAGTTTTGTTTTAATTTTTTGGAAAAAGGAAAAAAGAAATTAAAAAGAATGTGAGCCTTTAAATAAAAATTGGGCTAGTCTTTGATCCTTGATGCCCAACCCAAGCCAAAAACCCCAAAAAACCCGTCCAAGCCACCCCTGGATCCAGCCCAAAATCCGGTCCAGCATCTCCCAGTGCCAAAACGACGTCGTATCGTTAGATTTAATCCCAGCCGTCGAGGTTTGATGATCAAACGGCTGGGAAGCTTGGATAAAATAATATATAAACTGTCCCTAACGTCCTACCCCCCCCCCCTTCGCTCATCGTTCTCACCACCCCAGCAACTCTAGAGACAGCCCCTCCCTGAGCCGCCGTCTGCCGCCGCAGGAAATCGCTTACGGCGGCGGCGAGTCCCCAATGGCCCCCAAAATTTCACCATAGCACCGTCTTCCTCCCTTCATGACGAATCCACCCTTTGTTTACTTCGAATCCCACTGGAATCCCTCAAAACTTCAAAACCCTAGCCGCCGCCTTTGTTTTCTCCGATGGCGGTGCCACCACCAACCACCACCAAATTAACACCAAACCATCCCCACAACCCCCTCTTCCCTAATCTATGTCCAATTTTCCTCAAATCATCCCCAGGTTCTTCGAATCTAGTTTTGAAAGAAACCCTAAATTCCATAAAGTCCCAAGCTACGGGGGTTATTGATGATTTTGACTTTAATAGGCCTTAGTCGTGTGTTTTCACATGAAAACACACGATTAAGGGCTGTTTTAGTCGAGAATTTGAAGTGGTCTACTATAGTTCGCGATTTAATTCTGGCCAGTCTAGGTATTTCTTTTCATTCATCTCATTTTTGTTTTATATTTTTTCTGTTATTTCATCTTCTTTGCTTGTTTGTTCTCGATCTAGTTTAATTTGTAGACACTTTAGGATTTTGTATGCTTGATCATTTTTTTATCAGTAATTAGTTTAAATCCGTAATTAGTTTGGTATTTAGATTAGTCAGTTCCTTATTTTGTTTCTGGCCCGTTTGTTTCTATTAGAATTGGTTCTAGTTCCTTTGTTTGGGAAATCTGTTTTAGCTCTAGTTTAGGCCCATAGTGCTGCAACTAGTTTGCAAGAAACAGTAGGCCCAAATAGGCACTCGTTTCGAGGTTTATGACCCAATTGGGCTGGCCTGTTTGAATTGGTGGGTTTTCAGGGGTAAATACAGGGTACATTAGGGGCAATATAGGTAGTTTAAGTGAGAGAATCTTGTAGTAATAGATTAGGAAGCCCCTAGAAGCTTCTAGTGTGGTGTGGTAATTTGAATTTCAGGATTTAGATAATATAACTTGGGTAGCAAGTCAGAAAGTAAGGGACTAATTGCCAAAAAAATGAAATTAAGTAAGGGGACTAAAGTGCAAAATAAAATCTGCAGAGATGCCCTACTTACTTGCCTATAAAGGCATTACTTCCTTGCCGTAGAAGTCATAGAAAAAAGAGCCCCAAAAAAGAGCTAAGAATTCTGCAAAATTGAGAGATTTGGAAGGGCTAAAATACAGAAAATTGAGGAATGGCTGTAATTTTTTACTGTTTTATTGAATTCTTTTCCTTTTCCTTGAATTCTAAAGCTTTCAAGCTAAAACACTATCTAATTCATTTGATGGTTTAGAATGTGTTGGATTTGGGGTGTGTAAAACTGGGTTTGAAGCTTTGCTGATGGGGTTATTCGATTGAACTTTACTCTTTGGATTGCTGCATCTTCTTCCTGAGTTTGGATTGGATTTGTTTGATTTTGCTGGGGCTGATTCTGTCATACTGCTGCTGTTTAGCTGACCTCCTGTTCTTTTACTTTGTTTCGATATCCAGGTATTCATTTGACTCTTGAGTGACCTGTGGAATGTGAATTGCAAATATGTAACCAAGATTGAAGAAATGATAAATTGCTACATGCTTTCCTTGTTAATTTTCTTCATGTTGGTTTTTAGTTTAGTTGTTCAGTATATTTGTGTATGTCCTTAATGCATGAATTTCATGTGGAGGTCTGAAATTGAATTCGCGTTAAGGTAAGGATTCAGGATGTTTGGTTTAGCCATTGAAGCTGATTCTAGACTATTATGGGAACTTGTTGTATAACTGATATAATAGGATCAACAGTTGCATTCTGCATTCCATCTTGATAAATAGTGTAGATTGTGTTAGATCATTGCATATTATAATTTATTTAGGCTATCATAATCAGTTTTTTTTTGTATAATTAAATAGTTTTATGATCAGGCAATAGATAACTAATTCTTTCCTAAAGTAGTAAAAGGACCCATGTTATTTCAAAAGCTAATCTATGCACTGATTTTACTTACTTTAACTTGGTGATGTCCATAAGCTGCGAAAATATTTGAAGGGCTGCAGGTGTCATGGTAATTTTAAAAATTGGATTCGACTACTCGTGAGTTCCACGCTGAGTTTTGTATGTGCAAGGTCAATTAATTCTGGATATGAGTTTAATGTTCGTCATGTAACACTGATGATTGTGCAATTTATTTTACGGGTAATGATAATGGTGCCTAAAGTGAAATTGGAAATTGATAGCAAGTTATAGTATTAAATAGTCTGCTTTTGAACCTCACAAGAGTCACGTCTCTTTGGTCAGCATATCAGTATACCTCCCTTGGGGTTCGATCCCAAGTTCTGCGTCTGCGGTTTCACTCGCTAATATGTGGGCTCATTTGGGCCTGAGTGTTAAATCCAGTTTTTGTTGAAGGAAGGTCCATTTCATTTGAGTGGCCCTTGATTTGAAGAATTGAAGTCGGGCAGAAATTTAGGAATAGTTTTTGAATTTTAGTTAGAATACCCTTTAAAAAATAAAATCAAGGTGAGCCGCGCCAAATAAAATCACAAATGCGTGGCCCTCGTATAATTACTTCTTTAAAATTCTTAGAACTCGAGGCGTGCCATTTAGCCAATTTTTATGGCCCTCGCAAAGCTAACAACGCGTTAGTTGCTTTAGGCGCGTTCTTTAATAATATTATATTCCTAAACTCGGGTGTGTATTTCATGTGACCCAAATCCAAATCCTAAAATATTGAATAAAATGTGTTCCGGATTGCGGGTGTATTTCATGTGATGCGATCCAAAGACACGTTTTAGACGACGTTCAATTTTCCTTAAAATTAATTAAAAAAGCGGTAAATAATTTTAAAATTGCACTATAGGTTGAAACATGTGCTAAAATCAGATAATAGGCCAATTGTAATAGTTTAAGCGACCGTGCTAAAATCACGGAATCCGGAGGTGCCTAACATCTTCCCCCGGGTTAACAGAATTCCTTAGTCAGAATTTCTGGTTCGCAGACTTCACATGGAAAGTCGAAAATTTCCTCGATTTGGGATTCAAAATAAACCGGTGACTTGGGACACCAAATAAAATTATCCCAAGTGGTGACTCTGATAAATAAATAATCCCATTTCGAATAATGTCACTTAAAGTGGAAAAACTTCCTTATACACTCTCCTTCCCGGGGTGGCGTGTAAAAAAGGAGGTGTGACAGGTAAATTTCTTTAAATTTGAATTTTTTAATTAGTTATGTTAATTATTATTTAGAATTAATTAGTATTTTTGAGAGGCTAATTTGGTTTTAAGATATAATTTAGGCTTTTTTTTAATTTTAATTTAATTTTGGAGAAAAGAAAAGGAATTAAAAAGAGAATTTGAAAAGAAAAAGAAAAGAAGTGAAGAGGATTAGATTTTGGGCTAACTCCATTTAATTTTGCAAGGCCCAAACCAAATTCCCCTCTAAAACCCAACCAAGTCAGCCCAGATCCGCCCCAATACTCGGTTTTCCCCCATTTAAAACCAAACGACCGCGTTTTGGTGATGGCTAATCTGAGCCATTGATTTCCACTTAATCAACGGCTGGGAACTGGGCACTTCATTAATATATAACTGTCTGAATTCCACACCCACCCACCCACCCCACCCCACCCCCCCCACACCCCGGTCTCATCTCTCTCATTTCTTTTCTTCAGAGACGACCAAGCAAAACCCTAGGCCGCCCCTAAATTCTCCACTCTCCGGTGGCGGCGCCGGTCCCAACCCACCCCAAAACAACACTAGAGAACCCCCATGGCTCCCACTTTCCTAATCCACAACTATTTTCTCTCGAATCATCACAGAGCTGCTCGAATCTTAAATCAAAGATTCGAACCCTAAATCCCCAAAACATAAATCAGAAGCCTATTGAAGATTTGGAGTCAAAATAGGCTTTATTCATGTGTTTTCACTTGAGAATTTATGATTAAATCCCATTTAGTTCAAAATCAAAAGGCTCGAGGAGTTTGAATTCTAGATTGGGCTCGTCCGGTCAGTGTAGGTACTGTTCAGCCTTTTCCTTTCTCTTTTCTTGAATTTTTCTTTTCCCTCTTTGATTCGGTTCACTTGCATGGCTGGTTGTGTCTCCTCTCTCCCTTTCTTCATTATGTGTTCATTTTTCTTTCATTTTTCTGTTTGCTTAATTAGTCAAATTTAGCTTATGTGTTTAGTTAATTATTTCATTTACCCTCTTCTTCTGTTTTGTTTTTATTTTTTAAAAGTTTTCTGGTTCTTTTGTGGGGAATTCTGGCTAGCCTATTAAAACTGTTTCATTGACTAGGGCTCGTTTTAAACTATGAAATCAGAGAGCCCAAAAAGGGAATTGAATTGGGTTTTTTTACAGACCCATACCGAATGGATTTGGGTCAATTTGACCCATGTTCTGTCTAGGTTCTTAAGGTAAAAACAGAGGTCTTAAAGGATAATTTAGGATAAGGGAATCTCTGAATAACTGACTAGGGAAGCTTCTAAGAAGCTAGGGTGGGGACTAAACTGAAGTTCTGAATTTTAACTTAAGGATTTCTAAGCAAGAACAAAAATTCCAAAAGGGTCAAAATGCAAAATCTGATTTCTTTAGGCTGCCCTAGTACCTTGCCTATAAAGGCATCCTTTTCTTCAAGCTCAAGTCAGATTTTAAGAGATAAGATTCTGCAAAATTGAAAACGGCTGCTCTTTTTGAAAAATTCTGAAATAGTCTCAAATTCCCTTCAGTTTCTTTGTTGAAAACTATAGAAAACTCTGCTTGGTTTTTTCCTCTGATCCTCATACTCTAGTTCAAAACCACTGAAATTTCACAGTCTTACATTCTGGTTTGAAATGGATTGAATGGTGGATATTTAAAAGCTTGGGTTTGAATTTTGCTGGGGGAACACTGTTCCATTGCTGGATTTTTAGCTGACTCTGTTGTTGCTTCCTTTGGGTTGAGTTTTCTGATGCTCATCTGTGCTGAACCCTCACTTCTTTATTTCATTTTTCATTTTCATGTACATGATCTCTGAATCTTACCTTATGTGATGGCTTGACTTGAAGAATGAAATGGAAAACTAGAGTTCAAAACATGTTTTCAGTTTCTTTTATGAGTTCAGTTCTATCTCTTTGTTGTATGGTATTTTATAGCTTTAGTTCCTTGTCTTCTTAATTAATTTCTGGTTTAGCTGGTGGAATTTATTTTCTTGTATTTAATTTGGGACTGTTAAGACGCTGTGGATAAAAGATTCAGTCGAAAGGCATGTTGGTTTCAGTGTGCTGTAGTTTTGGCTATACATTTCAGTGTTACATTGCTTGGTAGTAGTCTCATGTTAGAACTAGCTTCAAAGAGACTAAGGGTAAAAATGATGATGTGTGGCATGCTATTTGAGAATTAATGTGAGATGTTCTTTGTTGTGAATGGCTGGTAATATGTGATTATGAACTCAGGCTGAAAATAGTTTAATTTGCTTATGAGTCTTATTTAGGGTTTTGGCATAAACCATTCATGATTTTAACATCTTGTGACATGAGCTTTCTTTTTATCTCATAGTTCAAAGTTTGTTTTGAAAAGGAATTCAGAATCATGGTTTGAAGATTTCAGATTTATTATGTATACACTGTCCAATTTAAGCCTTTCTTAAAGCGTGAATATATATACATGTGGTAGGACGTATGTACTTGCAAATAAATTATTTGTTTAAGGTGATTTGGAGTGGGATTTAGAAAAATGGGATTGGGCTAAGATGTTTGTTCTACTAGAGTCTAAATGATTGTGTAAAAAGAATACTTTTATTTTTAAAAATGGTTGAACATTATGAACATGCTTGGTATTTGCTTACAGGGCAGTAATGGTTTTCAATTCTAAGTTCTTGTGCGTGATTTAGCCTTGAATCTTGCAACTGGGCCTTTAGCATTGGCCCAGTGTCTTTTTTGACGCGCTACAGACTTCATTTAAGCCTAGACCTTTTATTTCCGATGTGCAAAAATGACAGAATGCTGATTTGGGCCTGCTTTTGATTGGGTTTTATGTATAACCAAACGTTGTTCCATTTTATTGATTCTTAAGGTTAAGTTATATGTTTGCCTAGATTGAATTCAAATCACGTTAGGTCTTTAGTTAATTAACTAGACTCCTTTAACAATTGGAGGTGAGGCGTGCCATATTGAGTTAAAGCATATTTATGGCCCTCAAAGGTTTAGTTTGAATTTCCTTTAGAAAACGGAATCGAGGCGCGCCATGCCAAATAAAATCTCAAAATGTGTGGCCCTCACTTAATTAATTTTAAATCCTTAGAAATCGGGGCGTGCCATTTAGTTAATTTTTCCATGGCCCTCGCAAAGTTGAAAACGCGTAGTTGCTTTAGGCGCGATATTTTAAAAATTACCTTCCTAAACTCGGGTGTGCATTTCATGTGACCCAAATCCAAATCTCAACAACGTTAAATAAAATGTGTCTCGGACTGCGGGTGCATTTAAGTGGCGTGGTCCAAAGACGCGTTTTAGATGACGTTGAAATCTTCTTAAAATTAACTAAAAGCGGTTAATAGTTTAAAATTATACCATAGGCTAAAACATGTATTAAAATCGGATAATAGGCCAATTATGATAGTTTAAGCGACCGTGCTAGAACCATGGAATCCGGGGGTGCCTAACACCTTCCCTCGGGTTAACAGAATTCCTTATTCAGAATTTCTGGTTCGCAGACTTCAAAAGGAAAGTCAAATTTTCCTCAATTTGGGATTTTAAAATAAATCGGTGACTTGGGACACCAGAAAACAAACCATCCCAAGTGGCGACTCTGAATAAAAATGAATAAATAATCTCATTTCGAATAATATCACTTTAATTGGAAAAACTCCATTATACTACCTTCGGGTGTGTAAAAAAGGAGGTGTGACAGTCACACCACGTACACGGCATTCATATAACAACAATACCAAATCCTAAGGGGAGTTCTCCTACACAAGGTTAGGCAAGCCACTTACCTCGAACCAGCTCAAAATCAATCTGAAATCACGCTCTTGCCACGAGTATCCAACTCCGAGTGGCCCAAATCTAATCAAATCAATATCATAACGTAAATACAACTACAAACAACTAATTTAGCTAAAGAGATCGGAGCTAAGACAAGAAAATACAAGAACGCCCAAAAATCCTCCCCAAACCCACGTCTTGGAATCGGGTAAAAGTTACTAATTTAGAACACCCATTCACTCACGAGAACACTCGTCCAAAAATCACTCAATTCCGACAACTAAAACACAATCAAAACCCAAAAACTTGGTTTGGGAACTTTTCCTCAATTCACCCAATTTTCACCCCAAATCCGAAATTAAATGACAAAACTAAGCTTAGATTAATGGAATAAAACCAAAAAGGGATTAGGAATCATTACCCAATGATCTTCTCTTCAAAAATCCCACAGAATCGCCCTACCCCGAGCTCCAAATTTGATTTTCCAAGTTATGAACTCAAGCCCTCGATTTCATATTTTTGCCCAGCGATTTCCGCTTCTGCAATCACGGGACCGCACCTGCGGCTGGGGACTCGCACCTGCGAGATTTCATTAAACGGGCAGATACCGCACCTGCGCTCCCTTCTATGCAGATGTGGTCCGCTTCTGCGGTCCTATAACCGCATCTGCGGTCACTGGCCATTAATGCCCAAATCGCACATGTGACCTCCTTCCTTGCTTCTGCGGGCCGCACCTGTGGGCTCCTCACCGCAGGCGCGAAAATACCAGAAGCAGCAAACTTCAGAACAGCCTAAGTCCAAATTCAACTTCTGTTAAGCATCCGGAACTCACCCGAGGCCCTCGAGACCTCAACCAAACGTACCAACCAATCCTAAAATATCATACGAACTTAGTTCAATCCTCAAATCACATCAAACAACGCTAAAACCACGATTCACCCTCCAATCCAAGCCTAATGAACTTGAAATCTTACGAATTATACATCCGATGACAAAACCAGCCAAACCAAGTCCAATTGACCCCAAATTTTGCACATAAGTCACATACAACACTACATAACTACTCCAACTTTCGGAACCGGATTCCGACACCGATATCAAAATTTCACAATTGATCCGGAAACTTCAAAAATTCAACTTTCGACATTTAAAGCCTAAATAAGCTACGGATCTCCAAAAACACAATCCGAACACGTCCCTAAGCTCGAAATCACTCAATGGAGCTAACGAAATCGACGAAATTCCATTCCGAGGCCGTCTTCACACTATTCCAACTACGGTCCAAATTCTAAAGCTTAAGCTCTCATCTAGGGACTAAGTGTCCCAAAACACTCCGACACTCAAAACGAATCTTCCCAGCAACCCACAATTGCAGAAATAAATACGGGGAAAGCAGTTAATAGGGGATCGGGATGTAAATCCTCAAAACGAGAGGCCGGGTCGTTACAGGCGGCCCTTCCATAAAGAGAGTAAAGCAACTGACTTAGGCCCCACATATGGGGTCCCATTTCTTATTACACCTAATAGACAATATATAAGTTTAAAAAGAGGTTCAGTGAAGTGAAAAAGTTTGATTTCTTTCTTTAACAAACTTGCAACTGTTATGATTTCTCCCAAGAAAATTGCACGTGAAATGAATATCAAACCCAAATTTCATAAGAAATGCATGATATATAGGAAGTAACAACTTGATGAGAATGTTGATAATAAAATCTCAAAATCTTTCGAAGAGTCCTTTGGAGTTGATTACTTTACACATAGTAAACAAGGCTATTTTTCTCACTTCAAAATATATTTGAACAATTCAAAGCATATGAAAATATTTTTGGTTTTCTTTTAATAGTAAAAATTACAATCACTAGATGATAGAAATTAAAAAAAATATGTCTTAATCTTGAATGTTCCTTAAAGCATAATATCCAATTTGATATTGATGGTATAGATTTATTTTCGAAATTAAAAATGTTTAAAAAAAAGTACAATTAGAAGATAACAGTTTAATTGATACATCGGTCAAATAAAAAAAATGGATTCTTTTTTCAATGCCTATATTACTTATGGAATAATGTTAATAACTCTTGTTTCACTCGCTTCAGCGGAAAGAAATTTTCAAAATCAAACTTAATAAAATCTCATCTAGGATCAATAGTGTCTCAAGAAAGGTTAAACGGATTAACTATATTGTCAATTAAGAAAGATTTAATAAGAGTTATCGATTATAAGAAAATTATTAACAATTATATCTAAGAAACGCTAGAAAAATAGACATCAAATAAATAAATAATTTAAAAAAAAAAAAATTAAGACCCCCTCATAAAGTTTGGCTTTAAGCACAAAACTCGTCGGGCCGCCACTGCTAATGGTAAAACTGCAAGTGGTTGTCAACTCAACTCAGAGCCCATAAGATGAACAATTGAAAAGAGAAGTTAAGTGTTTACTTATCAAGGAATTGCAATTTCTTCCTTGTCGTCTTCCACTGTTTTCTTTAATTAATATATATCTTTGGGGCTTAAAACAGTCATACATTGCGGAAAGAATATGAAAACTTGTACAACTGTGTTAAGCTTCATTTTGCAAGGACTGGATGTTAATTATAAAATGAAGTAAAGCAAGGGTTCTTCTATGCGAGTGGAATGGAGATGTTCTTTGTATGAGGTGTACATTCTTAGGTCAGAAGCAAGGGAGTGAAGTCGCAGCAGCCTATGGCCTGCCATGGAACAGAAATAAGAGCTGTAAAGCAAAATCCAATCAAATCAATTACGGAGAAAGTACATTCTGTTGATGCAGTTATATTACGTCCTTGAATGTGATTTGAAAATACTACTATGTAACAAATTGAAATTGCTATTTCCCTATCTATCATGTCAGACATATTGCGCTCATCTCATCCATGTAACAGCATAAAAATAGGCAACTGCCACAGTGAAGCAGTAAGAATTAATTACTACGAAAATAAGTCAGCTTCTTGGATGTTCGGATTGCTGGTAATTCTTGCAGCTCCTCCATCGACACCTCAGAGCAAGATAGCAAGAAAAAGAAAACGTCCACGTATGACTGACAGGTGTGAATTCAATTCCCACTAACAAATCTTGTGCTCGTCACCTTGTACTCAAGTCTCAATAGTTGGATCATCTAAGCAGAGATGGATCCAGGATTTTGAGGTTATGGGTGTCATGTTAATCAATTTGATCAATTCGGGCATCGGTTTGGGTTATTCATCTTTTTTATTTATATAGACAAATCAATCAAACGAAAAAAATATAATAACTATAACTAATTGACGCAACCATAAAACTTCCAACAATAATATTAATTTTATAAATAAATATCATCTATTTACAATTGTCCTCGACGAGTTTTCATATTTTGAAAATGATCCATAATGACATCTTCTTACATTTGTGAATACATCACGCTCTATGTAACAAACTAAACAATCATTTAAATATTGGTCACTCATGCTATTTCGTTCTTCATTCTTTATCTGCTTCATGGATGAGAATGCTCTCTCCATAGTTGCGGTAGCAACAGGTAATATCAGAGCCACCTTCACAAGTAAATAAACATACGAATAAGTCTCCACAAGATTTTCTTCAACCAATGCTTTTGCCAAATCACTAATTCCTTGTAAGTTGGAGAACTTGGGATTATCAGCTCGCATATGAACTATGAAAGTATCAAGTTGATAACTCAATCAAATCTATACTTCATCAAACTCATTTGGGAAACATTTTGCTAAAAGTCATTATTCTACCTTTATCAAAGTTAGCAAAAGAATTGGCCGGATTCAAGCTAGCCATCCCGAGAAGCAAATCGCTACTCACTATATCAAAACTGTCATTAAGCTCTTGAAGTTGCACATCAATTACAACATAAAAGATATCAATATGCAAGTAGTGTGAATAACAAATAGCGAAAGACTTGTGCTTCGACTTTCCAGGAAAATAGGATTCATCCATTTTGGGAATCAAAATGTGATGCATAACACAAAATGAGGAAACATCATCTAGTAAAGATTCTCATCCACTTTCTCTCATATCTTGCTATCTTTTTTGTTTTTATAATGTTAAGAAATTCCAGGGCATTAACAATATCTTGATCCCTCTTTTGTAGGATCTTGTTCAACTCATTTGACATTGCAAAAATTTTTAACATCAAGTGAAGCATAAAAGCAAATTTGAATATTGTTATCTTACTCAAAAGATATTTTGCTTGATTTCTCTTATTTGAGGTAGAACCTTCATATTGAATCACTTCAAGCACACGGACAACAGATGAGAAATAACAATAAAGTTATCTAATATTTTGAAATGTGATCCCTAACGAGTGTCACCTGGTCTTTGAAGCCCGCGTTCTTGATTTAGTCCTCGCCTAGTATGAACTTCACCGAACTCAAGTAATTGCTCCAACTTTTCAGCTTGAAGATGTCGAAATAAATATCTGCGCTTAAAGATCCTCCAATGACATTCAACACGCTAGTAACATGACAAAAGTAGTCTTCAACGTCCAAATGCTTTTTAGCAATAGCTAAAAGAGTTAATTGCAATTGATGCGAAAAGCAATGAATGTAATATGCCGATGGACTATCTTTCATAATCAAAGTCTTGAGAACATCTATCTTTCCCCTTATTTTACTAGCTCCATCATAACCTTATCCACGTATTTGTGATAGACTGAGTGAGTGCTCCAAAAGCAAAGAGTAGATTGTTTCCTTCAATGAGCATACCGATGTATCACTAACATGGACAAGTCCAACAAATCACTCCACCACATCACCATTCTTATCAACATAAGGGAAAACAAGAGCCATTTGTTCTTTTGTGAGATATCTTTGGACTCATCAACTAATATACCAAAGTAATCTCCATTCAAGTCTACAATTATAGCCTTTAATATTTCTTTTGCATGAGCATTGATAATATTCTTTTGGATCATAGGGCAAGTCAATGCATCATTTTGTGGAGCATTTTCTAATGTGACTTTTCCAACATCTGGATGCTTGTCCCCATGGCATCGTAAGAATCCTAGAAAGAGGCATTGATTTTTGAAGTTTTAATTTCATCATGACCCCTAAAAGGCAATCCATACAACAATAAAAGTCTTGCCACATCAATTGATACTTCTAAACGCATCTGATACTCACTTTCAACTTCTCGGAGTGCTTATCAAAAACAACTTGAATTGATTGATGATGATTGGATAAGTCTAGCATCTTCTTGAAATATTTATCATGGACACTATTAATATCACCAACATATAAACAAAATCTTTCAAGACCCTTATTCCAACCCTAAAACCATTCTTTTTATAAAATTCACCCGCACTTTCATGAATAAATTCATTTTTGAACAAATAATAACATAAGAAATATACCACATCTTTCTTCACACTATGCTCCAACCATTTATAAAAATTGGCCATTGAACCAACTTTAAACAAATTGACGCATTCTTCCTTCTATTTGAGTTTTGGGAAATTGATGCTTGAAAGGTTGACAAGGACATTGTTGAATGTAATGTTTCCTTACTTCATCTCGTATTCGAGGGTGGTAGTCCGCAATAGGTATTGTTTCCTTACTTCATCTCGTATTCATCTTGTATGAGAAAGATTGGCATTCGCTTGGCTCAAGGATTGATAAATAGGACTTGATTGAGAATAGTCCAACCTCGTGACAAATTTATCCATCTGAATTCAATTCTTATAAAATAAAAGTTCATTCTAGTGAAAAAGCATTCTATGTAGCTCATTAATGAATATAAAATAATTTATACTACCTCATACCATCAATAAGTTTAGCTAATGAAAATTACTCAACTTTTCCTAATACTTTTTATTTTTAAAATAGAGTTAATTTTGAATTTTTCTTGGTCAAAAATATTGGGGGTGTTCTTTCTCTTTTAGCCACGAAATTAATTTCTACAATAAAATCATTTAAGTGGCATAGGATTTTCAACAAAACCAAAAAAATACATAACAAATAAATCAAAAGTGACAATGATGTTTTGTAAGAACATTAAAATCCAACTAAATAAAGAAAAAACAGAGTAAAACATATATTTAATGGAGAAAAAAATAGCCACATGCCACATAGGGTTAAGAAATAAACAAGAGGAAGTGAGGAAGCTTTACAATGGTGGTTATAGAGTAGTGACTAGTGAGCAAGCGTGCATGAAGCAGCAAGGATGGAGTAGAAGAACTAAAAAGGTGCAAAAATCGTGAAGCATAACTAGAAGCCAAAGGACCGAAGGAGACCGACGAGCAAATTGGGGGTTGGGGACTCGGGAATTGGGATTCCTTTTGCTGGAGACTTGGGAGTTTAATATTTGGGAAAGAGGAATGTGGCGGAAGGCTTATAGCTTTCTAGGAGTATTATTTTAATTGTAAAGCCTTTTGTTATTATTTTATCTTATTAGTTAAAAGTCAAACATTTAAAATAAAAGATGGACCTTTGCCACTAGCACCTTGGCCACTTTTGTTCGGTGGGTGGCACTTTAAATATATACTCCCTCCGTTTCAAATTAAATAAGGTAGTTTGACTCGGCACGGAGCTTAAGTAAAAAAGAAAGACTTTTGAAATTTGTGGTCTTAAAAGCTTAAGGGGTAAAGCTTTGTGGGGCCATGACTTTTGTGTGGTTATAAAAGCTTCTCATTAGGGGTAAAATGGGTAAATGAGGAGTTTAAAGTTGAATTATTTCCAAATTTAGAAATGTGTCATTTATTTTGGAACAGACTAAAAAGGAAAGTACCTCATTTAATATGAAACGGAGGTATATAATATATATATATATGGGTCAAAATTAGATCAGAGAAATTCGGCACGCGGAGACATAGGGTAATGGTCAGACAAGCCAAGGTCGGACCGTCGTCAATAAGCAAGGTCGGACCGTCATCAATAATCAAGGTCGGACCGTCATCAATAGCCAAGGTCGGACCGTCATCAACAACCAAGGTCGGACCGTCATCAAACAGCTAGTTTGCTTTGGAATACTCAAAAGGAATATTCTACCGAATATTCCCTCTAAATTGTACCTTTTTTATGATTTTCTATGGATACCCCCCTTATAAATAGGAGGGGAGGACTTCCCAAAAAAGGGGGCTCTCTGTCTGTCTCCCTCTCCCTCTTTCTAAAAAATATGTAAACACACCTCTCCAAAGAATTGAGAGGATCAGCGATCCCATACCTTCATCGGATCCAAAAAAGGGTCATAAGGTTCTTGTATTTGTCTACCATTGATCTTTATTAAATGAAAGAAGATCCGTCTCACTGAAGATCGGGTGAATCTTTTCCTTTATTCATATTTTTGTTACTTAATGCATCTTTACTTATGTCATTAAATCTGTCACGACCCAATTCCCCAAACCCGGTCGTGATGGCGCCTCTCGTGAAAACAAGGCCAGCCAACAGAACAACAACGCCTCTTTTAACAGTTACTTAGCATGAATAAGTCTGAATCATAGATAATGAAATCATATTGCGGAATAAACGTGATAAAAACAGAGAACCCATCCCGACTCAGCCCGAAATCGGGGTGTCACAAGTCACGAGCATCTAGAAGGATTTTTGATACAACTACAAAGCCTATAATACATAGAATAAAAATCTGGAATTAAAAGAAAGAAGTCCGGTGCCGCGAACGCTGACGGTCACCTTGCTCAGCTACGATAGCCAATCCTCAACCAGCTCAAACCCGCTACCGGGTAAACCAATACCTGCATCTGCACGCGAGGTGCAGGTAGTAAAGTGAGTACTCCAACTCAGTGAGTAATAAAGGTAAATAATAACTGAGCAGCAAGAAACCACGTAAAGCAAGCCACCATGCTATATAGAACATTGTAACCCTTTGAGAAAAACAGTGAAACCATGAAAATCTTTAGAAATATCTGGACTCAGTTTAAAACCTCTTTTGAAAATATCTTTTTCCAATAGTTAAGCAAATGAATGTGAAACAGATAGTGCAGGTCAGCACAAAAGTCAGCCCCTCGGGCATAACACTCCATTAACAAATAACACCAGGGTATCAGGTAAGCAGTGCAAGAAGTAGCATAGAAGCCAATGAAATGCGAGTGCTGGAATGTCATGACAAATAATACAAATAGGAACAAATGCATGAGTGCAATGCAATGCATATGACGGTACACACCGGTACCCACTGCGGCGTGCAGCCCGAGCCATCCATATATTTAACGTCGACGGCGCTCAATGGGGGTGTGTACAGACTCCGGAGGGCTCCTACAGCCCAAGCGCAAATAATCAAGCCATCTCGTGGCACCAACCAGGCCCTCGGCCTTAATATCAATACAATACCGCTGCGGCGCGCAGCCCGAGCCATCCATATATCCAGAAATCACTATAACACTGCTGCGGCGCGCAGCCCGATCCATGCTCAGTCCAGAAATGCACGTAAGCCACTTGGGCAATATCAAAATAATGGTTCTCAGCTTAAAACGTCAATAAAATATTGATTAAATTTTCAAATCTTAGAAAAATGGCTGAGTTTGCAAAACATTATTAAAACCCTGGACCGAGATCAAATAATATGCAAAGTAATGCGAAAACAGTGATATCAATCCCTGAAGGATTCACATAGTTGGCACGAAGCCCAAACATGGCAATCAGCCCAAATTATGATGATAACAAGTAGTTTCAGTCAAATACGTAGTAATTTCATCAATCGGGACGGACCAAGTCACAATCCCCAACGGTGCTCTACCCCACGCTCGCTATCCGGCGTGCAAGTCACCTCAATACAGCACTATGATGTGCAATTCCGGGGTTTCAAACCCTCAGGATATCATTTACAATCATTACTCACCTTGAACCGGTGAAATCTCTAGCTCGCGACGCCTTTTCCCCTCAAATCGGCCTCCACGCGCGTCGAATCTAACAAAAATCAGAGCGAATACATCACAATATGCTAAGGGAACAATACCCAATCAAAAACAATCGAAAAATAGCAAAGATCTCGAAACTAGCAAAACCCGAGCCCCGGGCCCACTTCTCGAAAAATTATAAAATTTACATCAATGGATTCCACATCTCGCCACGAGTTCATACATACCAAGAACTCCCAAATCCGACCTCAAATGGCCCTTCAAATTCCAATTTAAAAATCCCAAAACTCAAGCCCTAGTTCTTCCACTTTTGGCTTAATTCCATGAATTTCTAGGTGGATTTCACAATAAAAACGAGTTTTAAGTTCAAAAATCTTACCTCCAATCGATTCTCCTTGATTCCCTCTTCAATTTCCTTCAAAAAGCTCCCAAAAAAACTCAACAATGGAGTAAATGAGCCCCAAAATAGCGGATGAAATGATATAAAACATTCTGCCCAGGCAACTGACTAACCCTATGCGATCGCAGCCCTTGCTATTGCGATCGCATAGCACAAATTTTCCAGCCCTCAAAAATACCCTATGCAATCGCAAAACATGCTCTGCGATCGCAATGCATCAACATCCAACACTGTGCGATCGCAACCAGCTATACGCGATCGCATTGAACAAATTCAACACCCCTTCAAATCCTTCTATGCGATCGCATGACTCCCTCTGCGATCGCATAGAACAAAAGTTCTCTGCAAATTTTCTGCTATCTTTTAAGGCATAAAGTGGTCCAATTGACCATCCGAAACTCACCCGAGGCCCTCGGGACCTCAACCAAACATGCCAACATATCACATAACATCATTCAAACTTGTTCCAATCATCAAACACCTCAAACACATCAATTACTCGAAACTCATCGAATTTCAAGCCTAAGTTTCTCCAAAACCTCCGAAATGCAAACTTTCGATCAAAAACCCGACCAAACGACGTCCGAATGACCTGAAATTTTGCACACACATCCCACAAAATCACATAACAAAGCTACAGCAACTCTCGAAATTCCAATTCCGACCCTCGGATCAAAATCTCACCCCATCAACCGGAATTCGCGCAAAATACTAACTTCGCCAATTTCAAGCCTATTCTACCCGGACCTCCAAAATCAATTCCGATCACACTCCTAAGTCACAAATCATCCCTCGAAGCTAACCGAATCACCGGAAATCACATCCAATGCCCTCTAACTCAATAGTCACATTCGGTTGACTTTTCCAACTTAAGCCTTCCTTAAGAGACTAAGTGTCTCATTTCTTATCAGAACCAATCCAAATCAATTCTAACACACCACATACCGATAACGAAACATGAAGAAGATAAAATGGGGGAAACCGGAGCGGTAACACATGAGACGACGGCCGGGTCGTCACAAAATCTGATCATAATCGCTGTCAACATTATATTTGACTATGTTTTTTCTATTTCTCCTACTCATCTCGGATCTAAGTTAATTATCTTTAACTAGGATTTACCCCTTCATCTTTATTGATTGATTTGCTTAAAAAGAGTTTAATATCTTTTGAGTCAAACAATTTGGCGCCGTCTGTGTGGGATTTTCTAGTTAAAATTTTTAGTTTGTCTAAATCTAAATTCGATTCTAGCTCCAACTTTCGTCGATAAATATCTAATCAATAACCATTCAATCGAATAATCACCCCACCAATTTGCTACATTTCTATCATCACCTCGCCAATACATATATTTATTGACGTAAGGTTATTTTGGGAAGTAAAGTAATTTTACTGACTACTCCCATCTCTACTTTTGGTGAAACTCTATGATTACCTACAAAAGAAAAGAAATAAGGGAAGCAATATGCTGAATTAGGAAAAAGAAAAGAAATTGAAGAAGGTGGTGATGAAATAGCAACTTTTATTTATTTTAAGTATAGCTAGTAAGATGGAATGCCGGTGCTTTTCAGGAATTGAAATGAAAAAGAGCACTCAACTTACTGTAAAAAACAAGATTTTACAAAAAAAGAAGACGTACGAGATACGTGTCTTAAATCAAGAATTCATGATCCTTTTGGTTAAAAAGTCTCGGGTTACGGTCTTAAAATAAGACCTACAAGAGTCCTTTTGGTTAAAATCTCTTTAAAAAAGAGAATAAAGACTCAACCACGGAAGAACGTGAATGGTCTTCTGGTTAAAATCTCTCTTAAAAAGAGAATAAAGACTCACCATGGAAGAACGTGAATTGGGTAATTGGGGCTCAGATTTGGCGTATTTTGAACTAAGCAAAAGAGAAGGCGATGCGCCATTACTGCAGGCAGCAGTTTGCTATAAGAAACGATACGTACCGTCTCGCCAAGATACGGGTCCAATATTTTCTCAATGCCGTGATCAAACATAGCCAAGAAGGAAAGCAATCATCACAGTCCCTTTACAACATCAGTAGCAGCGACACAAGAGAAAAGAAAGTACATGGAAGATAAATCTTCATAAAAACAAATCAATTATAGACATAAAACGTTACTAAAAGCAGACAGCCACGCCAAATTGGTAGCGCCACTGAAACGTAACCGGAGAAGGGAACGTGGTCACTCCTCCCCACCCGTCGACCGATCAAATCGAGGTAAAGAATGCTTTCATTTTGTTTTTAACTAACTATTATCTCTAAATGGATAAGAAGCAGGAGCATTCCTCCCCAGATACATGAACAGGAAATGCAATCATATTCCCAGCGCAAGAAAAATTAAGCAAACTGGGACTCCCCCAGGAAATGCATCATGTTCTCCAATGCAAGCAAATTAAGCAAACTGGGACTCCCCCAGGAAATGCATCATATTCTCCAATGAAAGCAATTTAAGCAAGTTGGGACTCCCCCAGGGAACCCATTAACGCTAAGGCCTTCGCCATGAAAGATCGACAGGTTCGACCTCGTTCGAACTGGGACTAAGGCTAAGGCTTCGCCATGAAGATCGACAAGGTTTCGACCTCGTTCGAACTGGGACTAAGGCTAAAGCCTTTGCCATCAAAGATCGACAGGTTCGACCTCGTTCGAACTGGGATTAAGGCTAAGGCCTTCCCCATCAAAGATCGACAGGTTCGACCTCGTTCGAACTGGGACTAAGGCTAAGGCCTTCGCCATCAAAGATCGACAGGTTCGACCTCGTTCGAACTGGGAAAAACTAAAGGCTAAAGGCCTTCGCCATCAAAGATCGACAAGTTCGACCTCGTTCGAACTGGGACTAAGGCTAAGCCTTTGCCATCAAAGATGACAGGTTCGACCTCAGTTCGAACTGGGACTAAGGCTAAGGCCTTCGCCATCAAAGATCGACAGTTTCGACCTCGTTCGAGCTGGAACTAAGGCTAAGGCCTTCGCCATCAAAGATCGACAGGTTCGACCTCGTTCGAACTGGGACTAAGGCTAAGGCCTTCGCCATCAAAAATCGACAGGTTCGACCTCGTTCGAACTGGGACTAAGGCTAAGGCCTTCGCCATCAAAGATCGACAGGTTCGACCTCGTTCGAACTGGGACTAAGTCTAAAGCCTTTGCCATCAAAGATCGACAGGTTCGACCTCGTTCGAACTAGGATTAAGGCTAAGGCCTTCGCCATCAAAGATCGACAGGTTCGACCTCGTTCGAACTGGAACTAAGGCTAAGGCCTTCGCCATCAAAGATCGACAGGTTCGACCTCGTTCGAACTGGGACTAAGGCTAAGGCCTTCGCCATCAAAGATCGACAGGTTCGACCTCGTTCGAACTAGGACTAAGGCTAAGGCATTCGCCATCAAAGATCGACAGGTTCGACCTCGTTTGAACTGGGACTAAGGCTAAGGCCTTCGCCATCAAAGATCGACAGGTTCGACCTCGTTCGAACTGGGACTAAGGCTAAGGCCTTCGGCAAAAAGAAGAAGAGTTCGACCTCGATCGAACGACGACGGGTTAACATTTCGATAAGTCGAAATAAAACCCTTTAAGGCCAAGAGCCTTCGCCAAAGAAGAAGAGTTCGACCTTGATCGAACGACAACGGGTTAACATTTCGATAAGTCGAAATAACACCCTTTACGGCCAAGGGCCGTCGCTAACAAAGGGGGAATCGACCCTTATGGCCAAGGGCCATCGCCAAAAAGAGGAGGTCGACCCCAACGGCCAAGAGCCATCGCCAAAAAGAAGAATTCGGCCTCGACCGAAGCAACATTCGGCCTCGTCCGAATCAACCTTCGGCTCGACCGAAATAACATTACCTCGTCCGAATCAACCTTAAGGCCAAGGGCGTCGCTAAAAAAGAGGGGTCGACCTTATGGCCAAGGGTCATCGCCAAAAAGAGGAGGTCGACCCCAACGGCCAAGGGCCATCGCCAAAAAAAAAGAATTCGGCCGACGGAAATAACATTCGGCCTCGGACCGAATCAACCTTCGGCCTCGACGCGAAATAACATTTGGCGTCGACCGAATCAACCTTCGGCCTCGACCGAAATAACATTCGGCCTCGTCCGAATCAACCTTAACGGCCAAGGGCCGTCGCTAAAAAAGTGGGGGTCGACCTTTATGGCCAAGGGCCATCGCCAAAAGAGGAGGTCGACCCCACAGCCAAGGGCCATCGCCAAAAAAGAAGAATTCGCCTCGACCGAAATAACATTCGGCCTCGACCGAATCAACCTTCGGCCTCGTCCGAAACAACATTCAGCCTCGTCGAATCAACACTCAACCTCGTCCGAATTCCACATTCGGCCTACTCGCCCGTCCAGATGCGAGGACGCGAATGACCTCCTCTGATGCCGCAATCCCGGCCTCGACGGCCTTCTTCCAATTCTACCGCCTTCTCGATCGACTCATCACTCGAGTCATTGGCCCTGTCGAATCTCTACTAAAGTTTCAGCCCACGGGGATACCACTGACCTAAAGATCGGCACCCTCAGTCGCGTCCACACTAGTCGACCTCCCCATCCGAATTTCTCAAATTACGATTAATGACGTCCGCTCATCGAGCTCGACCAAGAGACGACCTCGATAAGCGGAGGGACTAACTGTTATGGGTCAAAATTAGATCAAGAGAATTCGGCACGCGGAGACATAAGGTCGTGGTCAGACAAGCCAAGGTCGGACCATCGTCAATAACCAAGGTCGGACCGTCATCAATAATCAAGGTCGGACCGTCATCAATAGCCAAGGTCGGACCGTCATCAACAACCAAGGTCGGACGTCATCAAACAGCTAGTTTGCTTTGGAATACTCAAAAAGATATTCTACCGAATATTCCCTCTAAATTGTACCTTTTTTTTAGGATTTCCTATGGATACCCCTTATAAATAGGAGGGAGGACTTCCCAGAAAAGGGGGCTCTCTCTCTGTCTCCCTCTCCCTCTTTCTAGATAATATGTATACATACCTCTCCAAAGAATTGAGAGGATCAGCGATCCCATACCTTCATCGGATCCAAAAAAGGGTCATAAGGTTCTTGTATTTGTCTACCATTGATCTTTATTAAATGAAAGAAGATTCATCTCACTGAAAGATCGGGTGAAATCTTTTCCTTTATTCATATTTTTGTTAACTTAATGCATTTTACTTATGCCATTAAATCTGATCATAATCGCTGTCAACATTTATATTTGACTATGTTTTTGTATTTCTCCTACTTCATCTCGGTTCTAGAGTTAATTATCTTTAACTAGGATTTACCCCTTCATCTTTATTGATTGATTTGCTTAAAAAGAGTTTAATATCTTTTGGAGTCAAAACAATAATATATATTATATATATATTTATATAATATATATATATATATATATATATATATATATATATATATCTTTCGACGCGACGAGACCATCACTAAAAATGAGAGTTAGGATATCTGCTAATTGAGTAATAACATAACACACCTATTGCTAAAGTTTCAATTCTGAATTTAATATAAAAAAATCAGATCATACAAAAAAAATATTGTGAAGACAGTTTTGTCCTATGAGATTATTTTCCCCTTCTAAGCTCTCCACGAAAAGGCATACAAGTGCATGTGTAGAGTTGTATTTATATCGGGTCTTAAGTTGTTTTAATCTTGTTAGGTTTAAGTTTTAATTTTCTTTCCCTTTGGGGGGTTTTTTTTTTTTTTTTCCAAAACCCCCCACCTGGGCCCCCCCCCCGGGAGGCCCCCCCCTTTTTTTGGGGGGGGGGGGGGGGGGCCTTTTTGGGAATCTTTTTTTTTTTTTTGGACAATCTTTTCTAAGTCTTCCCGCCCTTCTTCGATGAGAATATTTACCGTCCATTCCTCTTTGACCCATTTTCTATAAGACCCATCCTCCGGAACCTTAAAATAGAATTGCAAAGAAGACGAAGGACTTCATCGGAAAACTTTCCGGCTGAAGAGGACTCAGGATTCTTAGAGTCCGTTTGGCTTAGCTGATTTAGAGTAGCCTGATAAGATAGATGCTGAAAATCCTTTTAGTGCTGAAGCTGATTTAAAAAATATAGCAGTTACGTGTTTTGGATAAAAGTGCTGAAATTAATAATTGCAGCTAAAAAATTGGGTATACAAAGAGTTTGTTTTAAAAAAAAGAAATATTTTAGGGAATGAATAGTAAATATTTTGGTCAAACCAAAAGTGCTTATATGCTGAAATTTGATACAGTTGGGGAGACCACACTTATGGCTTTTGGCTTATTTTTGTGCTTTATAAGCACTTAACTTATAAGCACTTTTAAATTTTCAAACGCGTAGATAAGCCAAAAATACTATAAAGCCAGTTTGACCAGCTTAATAAGCTTAGCCAAACACCCTCTTAATCAAGTGGCCATGTCTGTCACATATCTTTTCCTTTTCTAACAAATCTTACCCCAAAATCTCAAAATGAAATAAAGACTTAATAACACAAAACTTTTTCTAAGATTTTTGTTTAGTGGGGAGGTGTAGGTGCTGCCGGTCCCGATGATGGGGTGGCTACGAAAAAATGATGAAATAGGAAGAAAAGAAAAGAGAAACAAAAAAAAGAACAGAAAGAAATTAAAAAGAAACGAAGCCCACAAGAAATAATTGTTGTAATTAGTTGCATAACATCCAATTAAAAAATAATAAGTGTTTAATTTAAGATAAAATTACACCACATATCATTTGGGCCAGACAGCCCACTCAAAAATAGCTCATATTTTAAGCCTTCACCTGGATTACCCATGTTGTATATTTTTATGAAAATTTACTTTACACCCCGGTAGCCCACAACTCAAAATAACCGTTTTAATATTTTAAATTTCAATTTTCTTTGTTAAATCTTTCTCCTCTCTTCCTCAACGTTTTTCCTCAGGACTCTCTTTCTCAGGCTTTTCTCAGACGATAACCGACCTCCATTGTTGGGTTCAACTAATTTTGGAGCTTTTAATCTTAATTTCAGGTAATTTCCGTTTATCATTCTATGCTTTTACCACAGGTTTGGTTTGAATTTTGTTTTATTTTAATTTTTTTGCTTTTTCTGATTATGCCTAGTTTTCCTTACAATGTTGCTGTGTGTTTTCGTTTGATTTTGTGTTCCATTTATCTTCGTTCTAGGATTAAACTTGATGTTTTAGTTTGCATGCTCTGTTATTTCGACTTTTAGGGTAGAATTTTTTATTTTTTGATTTTTGTTACAATTTGGGAAAATTGGCCTCTGCTTTGTGTTCATGGCCTTTAGTTTTTGGTTAACCTTTGAGTTTTGTTACAGTTTAATTTTTGTGTTTTTCCTTCAGTTGTCTTCATTTTGTTAAAGCTTCGATTGTTTGGTTTATTGTAGAAAATGCGCTCAAAAGTAGCTGCTTCTAAAAGCAAAATGAAGATTGCTGGAAAAGGCGTTAAGTTTGATAATGCGAAAAGATTGAGGGAGTTGCCCTCAAGCCCTGATTCTGAATCTAATGTAAATGTCCAGGCGCCACATTGTGATGATTTTGAGTCTCCTGCTCCTCCTAAAAATTCACAACAAGAGAGCAGTCGGATGACTCGTTCTCAAACGAGAAATACTCCCACTCCAGTTAAATCATCGAGTGACTTGCCCTCACCACCTTCTTCTGAAGCGAAAACGCATGTCCGGGATCCCGATGATGATGATTTTGAGTCTCCTCCTCCAAAAAAGTTGCAACAAGGGAGCACTCGAGTGACTCGGTCGCAAACAAGTAATACTCCTACTCCGGTTAACATTGTTAGAATACGGAGTAAGAATTGTGGGAGACCTCAAAAATTAAAAGAAAAACTGAAAGTTGATTTGGTTAACGAAGATGATGTAGGCGGCAATGTTAAACCGAAATGGAGAAAGATCAAGGATGATGGTGATAGTGGCCTTGATTCCTTATCGAAAGAACAAAGGTTTGCTATTCGCTCCAAATTGAATGAGAGAAAAGCTCAGTTGAAGGTATTCCCTGTGTTGCTAGTAATTTATACATGCTTATACAATTTTATACAAAGTTATACAGTTGTTTATACATCTTTATACAAGTTCTGCTATACTTATTTATATATTTTTATAAAATGTTTTAGTATAGTTTCTGTTCCTGATCTATTTCTTGTTATTTTTTCTTGTGCAAGGTTGGGGACTTCTATATACAACCAGTTTGATTATTTCCACAACAGGAGCTCCCACACGAGACTGAGATTGCGAGCATTTTGAAGCAATATTTGACTGACACACGCTTCAGATGTTCCGTGCTAGTTGTTTTGGGTACTTCTTGGAACCTCCCTCATTTTAAAATTCAAAATCAACTTTTTCATTGTATATTATTGAGGGAAGTCGTCCCAGGACGTGAAAGGGAGTTTGGGTGCAAATTAATGGTTGTTTGTTGCGTTTTGGCACTGGAGAGTTTGCTGTTATCACTGGTTTGAAGTGTGTAGACGACGACGCCACTTTCTATGACAAACCAGATGTTAATAGGTTGCTAAAAGAGTATTTTCCAGGAGATGGAAAAAAGGCTATAACTAGGGGCAGCTTCTTGATCGCTTCAAGAAAAAGGACTGGAATCGGACGAAGATGCGTTCAAGATGGCCTTGATGGTGTTTGTCCATCATTTCATATTCTCAAATGCCAATAATCATGGTATCAACAAAGATGATTTTGATATCATTGAAAGTGGTCAATATCAGACGTATGCTTGGGGAAAAAAGTCATTTTTAGATATTTTAAGGACAATGAGGGACAGACAGTGTGACTATTTGACAATGCATAGGCTTTGGAGGTTTGCCACTTGCATTACAAGTATGGTTTTTTGGAGTGTTGCTCTATTGTTGACAAGCATCTAGTTGTTTCGCGTTGGAACAAATTTGCCAACGCATTCTTAATTGGAAAGTGACTGAAACTCCAACATATGCGGATTTGACTGGCGGGGTGATCATGTGTAGTATCGACAAGGTAAACATTTTGTTACCATAATACTTCTTCATATATTGATTTCAGTTTTTCTGTATGTTATATTTATGAATATGTTACAATTTCCTCTTTCTACCATTGTAATCCAGTTTTTTTTCTTGTAGTTGAACTATAGGGACATTTCCCCTACTCGTGAAGAGCTGTCAACTCTGAACATCGACACGCTTTTTGAAGTTAATGCCGATGATGTTGCATCAGGGGATGTGCCTATGGTGCCTGCCTTTCACACTGATGATTCTGTCGCTGCATCTCCACCTTGTCCTCAGAATATGGAGCAACAGTCTAAACGACCTTATCCTCAGAATACGGAGCAGCAGTCTAAACGACCTTTTCCTCAGAATATGGATCGACAGCCTAACCCGAGTTATGATCCTTTGGTGCGCATTAATCTGTTGAATGCTGAAGTTGAGAAGTTGAGGAGTGTTGTTGGAAAGGTACTAGACCTTTAACTTTTCTGTAGTTTATCAGTACTTTTTTGTATATACATGGTTTTTGGTTATAAACATGGTTTTGTTGATTTGCTTTTGATTTTTTTTTGTTGTAGTTGACTGATACAGTGACGACACTCAACAATTATGTAGTTTTCTTCCTTTGAAAAAGTGTTCAGTTTTTCTGAATATGAAGGAAACCAAGCAAACGAGGTAGGATTTTACTAATTCTAAGGTAATTGTTTACTGATAAACCAAATCACTCCAATAGTTATGCCTTCTCTGAATCATCACTCAACAGTTATGCCTTATCTTTCTATTGTTTGTTATTATATTCATCAGCGCTGTCTGATGACAATACATCTGATCTTGGCGAAATATGATGGCTATCAATATGATGTTGTTCCTGACTTTGTCAATCAAGTGAATCAAGATGACGTGCTAGCTGACGAGGGAGTTACTGATGGTGTTGATCATGGTATTGTTCTGCATTTTATTTCTTTTTTTTTGTCTGATTTTTTCTTTTCTTCATTTTAAAGTTTTTTATTATTTGTTTTCTCCGTCTAAGGGGTAGTAGGTGATGTCAAGGGTGACACATTTGGGGTGACATTGGCGATGAAGATTTAGCTGCGCTATAGATGTTCCAAATTGTGCTTCACAAACAATCCATCATAGACGTAGAAGATGATTTCATTTCTCCTGAAAAGTCAGTTCGACAGAAAATACCAGGAAAATATGCCAAATCTCCATATTTGCCAGTTTTTGATTCGGGGGCATCAGGATCGGCGCCCAAGCTCATTTTTGATATAGCATCCTTTCACGATCGAAATTGATGATTTTGATCCATTGTCGCATTGGCTAAAAGGTTTTGTGCATTTGTTGATAATGGGATGGATACGAGGTCGAAGGTATCTTCACTTTCTTTAATCTTTCATGTTCTGATTTTAAACTTGTCAATGAATTTATTCTGATTCCTTTTTATTTTTTGTGATTTGAAGTGCCAAAAATAATATACCCCGATGAAGTAAATAAGCTTGCGGAAGCTTTTTCTTTTGGCTCGTGTAATGTGACCACGAAGGATTGGTTCCACTCACTTGCATATTGTGGTCGCCTTTCATTGACACGGTATTTTAATAAATTTATGTTCTAATGCCTTTTTTATTTGTTGCATATCTTTATTATTTGAGACCCCTATAGTGTATACATAGCCTTGTTATAATCACAGTATAATTGTATAACATTGTATAAGATTGTATAACCTTGTAAAAATATGTATACCTCTGTATAATAGTGTATACATTTCTATATTTTAAAATATCTGGTAGTGATGGTTCTGTTTTATTTGTTGTTTCAGCACTTGGATGTCCTCTTTTATTATTTGAGGAAGAGGGGAAAATATGGGCCGAGTGTTGCCATGCGGTTTAACAACAACCGACTTTGCCTTTGGTAACAAAATCAAACTCCCTGTATAAAGTTTTCAAAGTGAATCAAGATCCTTCAGTGATTCCTGAAGGGCATGAGATAGAAGAGTACATTAGAGGATATATTGTGATGCAAATGTCCGTGACACTGTTGACCACGTCTTATTCCCTATCTATGTGAAGCGCGGAAGAGCAAAATTGGGCCATTGGGTTTTGGGGGTGTTTACCTTCATAGATAGGTGCATCCACATCTATGATTCTAATCGTGGAGCTATTAATGATAGACTTGTTTTGGATGCTGCATTACCTTATGCAATTCTAATACCTTACTTCTTGAAGAGTTTCTGATTTTTATGTCGAGAAGAAGGGCATTGATTGGAACAATGGTGCATATACCGATAAATCCCATTCTGATGCTTTGTAGATTAATCTGGTTAATAATGTTCCCAACAGATCAAATGGTAGGTTAATCTCAATTGTTTTACTATTTTACTATTAGTTTACCTATTTGATCTGATTTTTTTTTTTTTAATTACAGTGATTGTGGTGTTTTTTTCTTTTTAAGTTACTTTTGGCTATTTTTCAGGCTTCTTGCTGAGTATTTCATCCTTGGTAAGGAAATTCGAAAAGATAACTTTGACATTGAGACACTTCGCACCAGGTGGGGATCTCTGTTGTGGGATTATGGAAGGAAAAAACAATAGTCCGGTGCAATTAGTGGTGATGAAATCACAGGGAGACTTTTCAAGAAGAGGAAGAGGGGCCGACCGAGAAAAGTAGTTCTGTTTTTTCCATTTTACTGTAGTTTTTCTATGTATCAGGAGTTGTTGCCTAGTTTCGTCCAAGTACTATTCTGCTACTTGTGAGATAGCATTAAAGGATTTTATAGATGTTTTTTATTTTTGTGTAATTTGCGGTAGTCATTACACATTGTGGCTTGTGAATGAATTATATTTTAATGAATATATCAGTTGCTTTTGTCCTTTAACAAAGTATGTATTTTCATTATGGTTGCAGTTTTGTTGTTGTAGCAGGGTTTATACATATTTATACAAACTTATACTCTCATTTATACATCTGTATACATATAATACCAGCAGTTCTGTTTTGTATTTGTACAATGTATCAATATATTTAGCACCATTAAAAACAGCAAACACACTATTATTGGATAATCAAAACATGTATAATGAAAACATATTTAACACAATTGCAATATATAGCGTAAGTTGTAAATCTTTATTGACATTTGTAATTCAATTACTTGTGAGACTTAACTACTCAACATTTGTAACTCTATTCTTTGTGAAACTTAACTACTCAACATGACAACAAAATGTAATAGGAAGTGTTATGTTTTCAACTAGCTATTTTGGTCGATTCCTACATGTTTTTTCTACCCACCTTGTCCACACACAGAACATGAAAATGCCTCTTAGACTCTTTTTCTGAAGCAGGTTTGAGGTCTTTCCTTTCTTGGCCTTCCTGCATTCCTTCTCCCTTTAGGTGGTAGGACCACATCTTCCATCACCTCTGTTGGGATTACCCATAGACTCTCATCTGGCATCGGATTCACTGGAAATTCATAAGTTCTAAGGAGTTTATCCTTCTTGTAGTAAAAAGAGCAATACTGGCCAGGTTTCAGCTGCTGGTTCTTCAAAACCGCCCAAGCATGCGGACATGGAAGTTCATCCATTTGAAATTTTCCACAACTGCATGTTCCCTCTTCAAGGCACACTATGTTTCGCCTTACCCCTTCAAACACAGTATATAACTTGTCCGTAGCAGGCCTCACCTGCAAAAGTTTTTTTTTAAAAAAAAAGTGAAAGAACATTATACATTATTATACAGAGATATACATCCTTATACAAGCAGTAAAATGCAAGTCACCAGTGCCAAGCATCATTATATTTGATTCAATTTACCGTCATTTGCTCCGATGCAATCAGATTTTCCCGAAGGAGTTTGTCGTACTTTTCGCCAAGCTCTGTAGATGTCTCCATTGCACTTTTTTTATTTTTGATTGTTCCACTGTTGTAGCAAATTTGTCATGTACTCCAGCAATCGCATTACTGGTAACTCTCTAGCATCCTTGTTTGCTGCATTAATTGACTCTACAATATTGGAAGTCATTACCATCGACCTTTTCACTTTGGAATATGCCCTAGACCACCTTTCGTATCCAATTTCGAACAAGTAAGGCTGCACTCTCGGATCAATCCTGCACATCTCTATCATATGGTACTCAAACTTCTCTATCGTGTAAGCTCTAGCCAAAGCAAAGAAGATATCCTTCAATTGTTTGTGATGTTTCTTGAATGTGCGCTTTACATTCTGCCACAAGTGAAACATGCAAATACAATGTGGTACTTCTGGGTACACAGCTTTTGTGGCATTGAAGATGCTTTCATTTCTATCTGAAACTATACACATCCCTTCCCTAACTCCAAAAGTACCCTTTATCTGGACAAAGAACCACTCCCAAGATTTGTTATTCTCTGAATCTACAATTGCATATGCAAGTGGAAGGATTTTTCCTTTTTATACAAAATAGATATTAGGATTCAGACAATTATACAAATATTATACATAGTTATACACAATTATACAATTTTATACCAACTGCAAATTTTATAAAAACAGTAGCTGTGAAATCCTATACACTTTTATACATGAAACTACAACATTATACAAACTGCAGAAACAAGGTAGATGCAGTCAACTCACCAGTTCCATCCTGTGTGCAAGCAGTCAATATGTACCCTTATATGCTGCTTTAAGGAAACTTCCATCAACAACCATTATCGGTCTGCAATGCTCCCAGCCCTTGATAGATGCATATAGCGAAACATATGCATAAAGAAAGCATCCATCTTCTGATTTGTGCAACTTTGTAACCGTTCCTGGAGACTTCGGCAACTCCTTATATGAATCACTAGGACTCCCTCTTATCATTGCCATTGCTATCTCTTTAGCTCTCCATGCTTTCATGTAGCTCACCTTAATTCCGTGTTGCTTTTGTATGTCCTCTATTATATCATTTGCGGTGTAAACTTTTTTTGGATTAACATACTTGTCATTGACTATACTAGCAATTACACCCGAAGTAGCTTGACGTTGTGTTAAGTATCGTTCACCATAGCCGCATGTGTGATTATTGTTGTAACTTCTCACTTTGAATATGTTTGCCTTGAAAACGGCAGAAGATTTGAAACTCCAAGCACAATTTTCATCCATACACATAAGGTGATACCTAGGATTAAAGATTATTCAACTTCTAAATACACTTGTAGACAAAAACATAACTACATATATACTAATTTTAATACCTAGATACAAATATATACTACTTTATACATATTTATACATATATATAACAGAATATACAATTATTTACATACCTTGTTGCGCTTGATCTCTTCACCTTGAATTGGAACTTTTCACGTACAGCCAAGTTCTTCATCACACTGACAACTGTCTCTTTATCCTTATAAACTTGATCTTCCTCGACAAATTAGTTCAATATATCATCTATTATACCCGTGTTTTTACTAAATTTCGTGTTTTCAATAAATTTGATATCAATAATCTCAGTGCTATAAATTGTTGATACATCTCTAGAATCTGAACTTGTACCAACCAAACAGCTGGAACTTGTAGCAACTACACAACTAGAACTTGTAGGAACCAAACGATTTTCATATATCTCTTTCATTGTCACAAACAAAGGATATTCAGTGAAATTCAAGTTTTTCTTCTTTAATTCGATATACACCTTCACACATGTATCGTTGTAAATCAGGATCGGTGGAAAACCAACATTTGGGAGAAAGTTAATCTCTATTGTGTTTAACTCACTATCGATCCTAATCTGTTCCAAAATAGTTGCAACTAAATTGTTGTAGGTGAATGTCGACTCGATTATTACACAATCGCTGACGAAATTGATAAACTTGTTTTCTTCCCATTCACCACTATGAAGAGCGTAAACTGGAAAAATCTCCATCGAACAAAAAATGGAAATCAAAATTGAAGCAAAAACTAAAATTGCACTGATTTGCAGCAAACAAATTTTACTTTTCGTGTTTGATTTGTTGTTAATTCGAGATAAAGAAGAAATTCTAGGGTTTTTGGAGCTGCATTCAAGGGAAGATCTCGTTTTTGAAGTATTTGGGGAAGAAGATTGGAAAGAATTTGAGAAAATGCAGAAAATCCCGTTTTTTACTCCCAAAAAAACGGAATTAACGCTCCTTTTTCAGATATAGGCCTATAATTTTTGGGCTACTCAATTGTAAATTGAAATAAGGTCTATAAAGCTGAAAATGAGGCCGCCCAATTGTTTTAATATGAAATTTTCCCTTAATTTAATTTGTCTATAACACTTCTTTTCACTTTCGATGCCCATATAGCGAGGTGAAATTATTTTTTTTGCCACGTTACCTTTTGGGTGACAATAACTCCACTTTAAACAAGAATAGCGGGGTGTTCGTTCACACGTAAAGTATAGGTGTGTAAATGACTTTTTCGAACAAGTGTAATAGGTACTGTATGCCTTTTCTCTTTATCTTTTCCAATATTCTTCACATGCATATGAAAAACTGTAGGAAAGTTTGGGACTACACATAAGGAGTGCTTTAAGGCCCGATAGGGTTATTAGTTAACCTTAATATTTCCTATATAAGTACAGATACAGTGTACAACTAAAGACACTGAAATATGCAGTATTTTACTATGCTTAGTCTTCTCTCAATCTAACTAGGGTTTAGACTGTGAAATTAGGGTTTGCTCCAACACACCGTGACAACCACCGCCGACCAGTAATTTGAGTCGCGGTTCATCCGTCTTTTACTTCCACTAAGAAGAACAAGTAAGTTATCTATTTATGATTTAAATGCTATCTAATGTGTTTAGATTAACGTATTCTTTCATTGGTATCAAAGCCATATGCTGATTTTCTAGTCCGGAGTAAAATATAGAATAATTTTGATTTTCTATGTGAATGTTAAAATATCTGTATTTTTCTGGGATATTGGACTGATTAATTTTTTTAATCTCCATACGATGATTATTTTATCAGTTTAATTGAAATCAATTTTCGGATCTGATCAATAAGAAAAAATTTAGTTTGTTTAATCAAACCCTTTGATTAGCAATCCAATCCCATGTTGCCTTTAGAATACCACCATCACCTATTAACTTGTCATGACCCAAATTCCATAATAGGTCGCGATGGCGCCCAACAATGCGGTTAGGCAAGCTAACGGTGAACCTCCAATTTAATTATCCAATTTAGCCTTTAAACTTAGAATTTTCATTAATTAAATAGGAACTAAACATGAAACTCATGGAAACATATGCACTGCTTTACCAAAAATAATGGGTACGAATAGTACATAGAGTAATATGATAGTAACAACAAGTAGAACTGTGAAAATCTCTTAGAAGCCCCCAAAATCCAGTGTCACAAGTGCATGATCAATCTAGCGAATATACAAAAATACGATAGCTAATGTCCGAAATAGAATAGACAGAAATAATAAATAAGGTAGAGGGAGACTCCAGGTACTGTAGATCGAAGCAGGCCAAGCAGCTCACCACTAAGTCTCCGTAAAACTGCGACTACGCGCCCGTGTGACCACTGAAAGTACCTGTCTCAGTACCTGCACAATCAATATAGAATTGTAGCCTGAGTACATAAATCAACGCGTACCCAGTAAGTATCTAATTTAACCTCGAAGAATAGTAACGAGGGGTCGACTTGACACTTACTAGTGGTCAAGTAACAAAATACATAAAGTAGACATATATGAAGTGCAACAAGTAGCAATATAACAGATAAACTTTAGTAGTAAATCTCCAAATATGGATCATTATGAAATCACTAAAATGTCATAACTAGCCTCGAAGGCACGGACTTAGCTGATATCAATACCAATCAAGTCTCAAGTGTTAAGCACGAGTCTGCCCAGGCGAATGACCCGATCCCATAGGAATAGTGATACACAGTATTGTCGAGGTGAATGATATGACCCCATAAGAGTAGTGTTACCTTACTGCCGAGGTGAACAATCTGATCCCATAAGAGTAATTGATAACACTACCGAGGCGAATGGCCCACTCCTATTAGAATAGAGAAGCTATATCACTCGCGAAAATACATGCGAGTTGGGAAGACACGGATCTATTGTTTCATCAAATATTCCATAATTTCCAAAGTAAAGGAACCAGTCAATATTTTATTCTAGCCTCAGTCCTAGTCATAAATTAAGGAAATCAAATATGCATGGTAAATACAAATAACACATTTAAGGCATGATGTGAATGTAAGTCTATCCGAACATAACATGAATATAGCTACGTACGGACTCTCATCGCGTCGTGCATACGTAGCTTCCACAATAAATAGCACACAACAATTAATACGCCTAAGGGAATAATTCCTTCTTACAAGGTTAGGTAAGAGACGTACCTCATTTTCAAGCTCACTACTCGGTTTTAAGACCTCACCAGTAGATCCCAAACAACGCCCGAGCAATTCGAAACTAGCCAAAAACCGTACAAACTAATCAATATATAGTCAAAAGCTCATAATTTAACTATTAAAGTGATTTTCCAACCAAATTCAGAAAGTCCATAAAGTCATCCCCGGGCCTACGTGCATGGATTATGGAAATTTTCGAAGATAAACGTTACCCATATAATTTATCCCCAATTCCATAATCAATTTCGTAGTCAAATCCCATTTTTACTAAATTCTAGGTTTCCAACAAAATTCCATAATTTTTACTAATTTTCATGTTAAATCTACCCATAATCCATATATTTAACTCAAAAGTTGTTAGAATTCACTTACCTTGTGTTGCTTGATGAAAGTCCCTCAAAATAGCTCCCCAAATTCTGCCAATCCAAGTGGAAATGAGAGAAAATAGAGCTAAGTCCCGTAATAAATTCAAGTTTGCCCAAGCCCCCCTTATTTGCGATCGTAGAAGGCCTCTGGCAATCGCGAAGGCTAACTGCCCAGTTGACCAAATTCGCCTTATGTATTTGCGACATGCTGATCACGTTCGCGATGCCCAACGAACACAAGCTTTCACGTTTGTAACAACCCGGCCGATCATTTTGTGTAGTTGTGCCCAGTTACCCTTTTTATGCTTCACACATATGTGTTTATGATTTTATTACTTGTGGGGTTGGATAGTTTCATTTCGGGAAGCTTTCGGATTGATTTGGACCCTTTGATTCTTGGCTTAGAGTCCTAAGTTAGAAATGTTGACCAAACTTTGAATTTTTTAAAAACGACCCCGTAATGATATTTTGATGGCTCTAATAGCTTCGTATCGTGATTTTTCCTGGAATTGAGTTCGGAAGTCCGTAGATTGATTTATGTTGTTTTCCAAAATTTGGCAATTTGAAATTGAAAAGTTTGACCGTAGGTTGACTTTTAGCTATCGAGTTCGGAAATTGATGTTGGGACTTGGAATAGGTCCGTTATGCTATTTAGAACTTGTATGCAAAATTTGGTATCATTTGGAGTTGATTTAATAGCGTTCAGATGTTTAATTGTAATTATACATATTCTTGAACTTTTGCTTTGAACATGTATTTTAGTGTTTGATTTGTGGCTTTAGACGTTATTTTTGTGTTTTGATCGCGCGAGTGAGTTCATATGACTTTTTTAGACTCGTGTGGATGTTTGGTTTAGAGCCCCGAGGGCTTGGATGAGTTTCAGATATGTTCAGGAGTGTTTGGTACTGAAATTGTAGAACCTGGTGTACCAATGCTTCATGTATTGCATTTGCAAACACCAGGTTCGCAATTGTGAGCTTAGCAAGGCAGCCTCAGGTATCGCTATTTCGATATCAGGCTCGCAATTGCGAAGTGGTCTAGGTCTTTGGGTAGTTCGCATTTGCGGCTAAGTTGTCGCTTTTGCGAAGGGGGCAGGGTTCGCATTTACGAACCCATTGATCGCAATTGCCAGGTCCCAATAGGAAGGTCAAAGGCAGCATTTGCGATGTATTCTTCGCAATTGCAAGGGTTCACTATCGCGAACCCATGTCACAATTGCGACATCAGCAACAGATCAAAATGGCTGGAAGTCGGGATTTCATCTCTCATTCACTCATTTTAGAACTCTAGACTCGGTAGGAGGCAATTTGGAAAAGAGATTTTCATGTACAAACTTTGGGTAAGCGATTCTAATATATTTTTAATCATATTCCATCAATATATCTTGGATTTTAACATCAAAATCATGTGAATCAAAGTGAAAATTTGTGAAACTTTGTCAAGTTTTTGAAAAATAAGAATTTGTGTTTTGAGAGTCGATTTGGGCTCGGATTTTGAAACTAATACTCCCTCCGTTCCAATTTATGTGAACCTATTTGACTGGGCACGGAGTTTAAGAAAAAAAGAAGACTTTTGGAATTTGTGGTCCTAAACAAGGCAAAAAAGGGGCCCAAGGTACTTGTGCGGTTATAAAAGCTTCTCATAAAGGATAGAATTGTAAGTTTAAGCTAAATTGTTTCCAAATTTAGTAAGGGGTCATTCTTTTTGGAACGTACCAAAATGGAAATAGGTTCACATAAACTGGAACGGAGGGAGTAACATATATGAACTCATGGGGTCATGGTTAGTCGGAATCTACCATTGGACCAAGGTTTTGACCGGGCGGGGCCCGGGTTGACTTTTTGGAAAAAGTGTAAAGATCTTAGCTTTATCTATTGTAAATAATCTCCCTTGCATTGTTTGATAATATTAAATCGATTTTACTTAGATTTGAGCCGTGTGGAGGCAAATTTGAGGGAAAAGCTATTTTCGAGGGTTGAATTGGCATGTTTGAGGTATGTATCTTGCTTAACTTTGTTTGGGGGAACTACCCCTTAGGATTTGGGATTGATTGTGTCATTTGTGCCATGTGAAAGCCGTGTACGCAAGATGACGAGTAGGTATACGGATCGTAGGTGGTATTCGACCGGTTTAGGCTACGTAGACTCTTTTCATGATTTAATTGAAATCTCATATCATGTTCTAAATTCTCATAATCAATCTATTCCTACTTCTGTTAGTTTGTCCTTACATGCCTTAAATGATTTCGTTAACACTTGTTTTACATCCTAATTGATAAACTGCTCTCATGCTTTACTTGAAGTTTTGGCCTCTTTTATTGTTAGATTCTATCTCTTCATTGTTGATTATCATTATTTGAATACATTATACATGTTATCTCTTTCAATGTTGATTATCATTATTTGAAGTTATTGTTCATGTTATCTCTTTCATTGTTGATTTTCATTATTTGAAGTCATTGTTACACGTTATCTCTTCTATTGTGAGTTACTCTTATCTAATATCGTGGTTATATGTTATATCTCTCTCATTGTTGAGTTATTGGTGTTGAAGTTGTGAAAGCCGTTATCACGTTGAGGCAAAAATTTTGTTGTTGAGACATCTTTCTTGTTGAGCATTTCACATTCATTGTTGTTGTTGATATTCTTGTACACACTGTGGTAGAACCATGGGCTATTATTGTGGAAGAATTGATATTGTTGATTATTTGCAAGTTTTGACTTATGGGCACTTGTGGTGTGAGTTGTTATTGTAATGTGATATTGGCGCGCATGCGGCGGTATAAGGCTAGGGGTTAATGTGCATGTGGTGGCATAAGTTGGGACTTATGTGCGTGTTGCTTGTAGGGGAACTACATGAATCCACGCGGCATCATAAGGTGGGCTAAAGTGCGTGTAGCTATTTCGGGAAAAAATATTTTCAAAACTTATTTAAATATAAGGCTCACGTGGCGGTATAAGGAAAGATTATAATTGAGATTTTGAATTGTGAATACGAGGCGGTACTTTGGTCGTGATTCTTGATATAGACACGAGGCGATACCTCGGTTGTGGTTCTTATTGTACACGAGGCGGTACATCGTTGTGATTCTTATTGTTTATCTCATATTGCAAAGAGTTTTGGTGGGAAGACTTCTTGTTGTTTTGTCCTTCCTTGTTCTATCAGTCATTATCCATATATGATCATTGTGTTTCTCCTTAATCGATTTCTTTTTGTTATTTCCATGCCTACAATTTCTGTGTTAGTTCATGCTATTAATTTGTTTCGTATAAGTTATTTCTCCACTTTCCATTATTTATCCTTATTATGTTTCATATTGTTTATTTATATTCTAGTAAGTGTATTGACCTGTCCTCGTCACTTGTCTATCGAGGGTAGGCTTGATACTTATTGGGTACCGTTGTGGTGTACTCATACTACACTTCTGCACATCTTTTTGTGCAGATCCAAGTATGTTTGCTCGTGCCAAACGTTAGTGATCAACTGTTAGCTGCTTACAGAGACTTCAAGGTGTGCCTGCTCGGCGTCCGCAGGCCTCGGAGTCTTCTTCCTTTACTTTTACTACGGATGTATTTTTTTTCATTCAAACAGTGATGTAATAAACATTTTAGCTTACTTTGTAGAGCTTATGACACAGTTCTACCGGTCTTGGGGAGTGTATTGTTGAGATTCTATATTTGAAAGATTATAAGAGTTTATCTGACTTGTTTTAGTGTTTTTTTAATTATATCTGTCCAGTTGTTATCAAATGTTAGACTTACCTAGACGTAGAGAATAGGAGCCATCATGACATCTTACGGAGGAAAATTGGGGTTGTGACAAGCTGGTATCAGAGCCCTAGGTTCATAGGCATTACGAGTCATAAGCTGATTTAGTAGAGTCTTGCGGATCGGTACAGAGACGTGTGTATTTTCTTCGAGACACTACAGAACTGTTAGGAAAACTTCACTTCTTTGATTCCTTATCGTGCGAATTGGTTGACTTCAAAAACTGAACCTGTGACTTTCTATTTTCTCGCAGATGGTGAGGACACATCGTGCTGGATTAGATGATCAGACACCCCGCCCCCTGCTAGAGCTGCGAGAGGCCGTGGCAGAGGCTGAGAAAGGGCACGTGGTGAAACTAGAGCACCTACATGAGCTGAGACAGACGAGCCACCACTAGCTCCAGTTGGAGGATAGGCACCTGAGGCACCTGTTGCCACCCCTGCGCTTCTGGAGACCCTCGCACAGTTCTTGAGCATGCTTGGTACTCTAGCTTAGGCAGGGTTGATTCCACTTGCACCAGCCACATCTCAGGCTAAGGGAGGAGCTCAGACTCTTGTGACCCGTACCCCAAAAAAGCGGGTCCATGTTGAACAGGTCCCAGAGGTTATGCGGATAGGGCAGCAACATCTGAGAGGAGTAGCTTAGACTTGAGAGATTTAAGAAGTATCACTCTCCTACTTTTAGTGGTTTGGCTTTAGAGGATGCACATGGCTTTATAGAGGAGTGCTGTTGTATTCTCCGCACCATGGGTATTGTGGAGACGAGTGGGGTTACTTTTACCACATTCCAGCTGTCAGGAGCAGCGCATCAGTGGTGGCGGGTGTATGAGGAGGGTAGCCTAGCCGATGCAACTTCACTTACATGGACTCGATTTTTAGAGTTATTCTTGAGAGTGTTTGTTGCCCAATCCCTTAGGGATTCATGGCGCGTAGAATTTGAGCAGCTACACTAGGGTACTATGTTAGTGTTAGAGTATGCTGTCCGATTCAGTGACTTGTCCAGACATGCACCTACCTTTGTTTCTACAGTCAGAGAGCGAGTTTGTCGATATATCAAAGGGCTCAACTATGGTATAAGATTCAGCATGGCTCGAGAGTTGGAGATAGATACCACATATCAGCAGGTGGTAGAGATTGCATAGAGATTAGAGGATATGCGGGGCCGCGAGATAGAGGACAGGGAGGCCGTGAGGCCTCGAGGTACTGGAAGATTTAGTGATGGCCACGCTGCAGCTACAACCCGTCATGGTAGAGGCTATGTGAGTCGTCCAATCCACTCAGCACTTCCAATTTCTAGTGGTGCTCCGGTTATTTCGATGTTGCAGGTTGCACAATTTGCTCCACCACTTTCTTGTGCACCTCCAGCATGGGATGCCTTCAGCAGTCAGTCCAGCCGACCAGGCCTGAGCCAGTCCCAGCAGCCACGCCCACCAAAAGCTTGCTTTGAGTGTGATGATGCTCGTAACATGGTTAGAGACTGCCCCAGACTCAGGAGGGTGCACCTCCACAGACTACTCAAGCTCCACGGGTTTAGTCATGTCCACAGACTTCTCAAGCCATGATTGCTACCCCAGTTGCCACACCACCTGCACAACTAGCTAGGGGTGGGGGACGGGAAGGAGAGGTCAACCTAGAAGGGGGAGGCCAGGCCAGATTTTATGCTTTTCCAGGTAGGACGAAGGCAGTTGCTTCAGACACAGTCATTACAAGTATGGTTCTGGTTTGCCATAGATATGCCTCAGTCTTATTTGATCTGGGATCCACTTATTCATATGTGTCATCTTACATTGCTCTGTATTTGGATATATCTCGTGATTCTTTGAGTTTTCTTGTTTATGTTTCCATGCTTGTGGTAGCTTCTATTATTGTGGACCTTGTGTATCGGTCGTGTTTAGTTATTATTAGTGGTTTTGAGACCAGAGTTGATCTATTGTTGCTTAGTATGGTAGACTTTGATGTTATCTTGGGCATGTACTGGTTGTCTCCCTATCATGCTATTCTGGATTGTCACGCCAAGACTATGGCATTGGCTATGCTAGGTTTGCCACAGTTAGAGTGGATGGGTGCATTAGATTATGTCCCTACCAGGGTTGTGTCATTTCTAAAGGCTAAACCGATGGTTGAGAAGGGGTGCGATGCTTATTTAGCCTCTGAGAGAGATGTCAGTGCTGATACTCCTACTGTTGAGTCAGTTCCGGTAGTGAGAGACTTCCAGATGTATTTCAAGCGCATCTTCTGAGCATGCCGCCCGATAGGGATATAGATTTTTGTACGCTGGGCACTCAGCCCATTTCTATTCCACCATATTGTATGGTCCCAATAGATTTGAAGGAGTTAAAGGAGCAGTTGTAGGAGTTGCTTGATAAGGGCTTCATTCAGCCTACTATGTTGCCGTGGGGTGCTCTGATCTTGTTTGTGAAGAAGAAGGATGGTTCTAAGTGCGTGTGTATTGATTATCAGCAGTTGAGCAAGGTTACAGTGAAGAACACGTATCCATTACCACGCATTGATCACTTATTTGATAAGCTACAGGTGCTAGAGTGTTCTCAAAGATTGATTTGCGGTCAGGTTATCAACAGCTAAGATCCGGGATTCGGATATTTCGAAGACTGCCTTTAGGAACCGGTATAGTCACTACGAGTTCCTTATGATGTCATTTGGGCTGACCAATGCCCCACCAACATTTATGCACTTGATGAACAATTTATTCCAGCCATATCTTGATTCATTCATCATTGTGTTTATTGACGATATCTTGGTGTATTCTCGCAGCCGGGAAAATCATGAGCAGCACTTGAGGATCGTGCTTGTATACGGTGAAATCGGAGGGTCCAATTCCTCGTCATCGAGGCACCGCAAAAAATCATCTCGAAGGCTCGAGGCTACAAGGCTACGGTCGAGTTTCCTCCCTCGAAGTTCATCGACGCTCGACCTTGGGACAATGTTGACCCCGGCTATGGTAGAAATGGGGAGTTCCCAAGGCACACAACTAGGGCTGACAAAGGCTACTCTAAACCCGAATCAGGGCGTCATCTAGCTGTCCCATCTCCATATCTTTGTAATTAATGCATTTTGTAGTATGTTGGGATTCCCCTCATATATAAAGGGGATCCTTGTCATTTTGTAAAGGTCTGGTGACTCCATACTAAATATACTAGAACATTATCTCTACTCTCTAACACTTTCTCTTGGTCTCGCCATCTCATTTATTGCTAATATTTATTGTGTTCTAGTCATTGTTCATCATTAATTGCTTATTATTTGCCATAAAGAGCCTTCGTTGATTTTATTATAACTATTAGACGCTCTCCAACTGCCTTCGATAGCTCCTAGCCGAGCATCGAAATCGACCTCGAGGCCCCCGAATCGACAAACTTGAGGCCCCGATTGTTAACCTATCGGTTTGGTTATCACCCTATTCCTAATTCTTATCTCGTTTCTAAGTCTCACACGTAGCATCAACTGCTTAACAACTAGCATAAAAATAGATCGCGTATTTTTAGAATCCCATAATCAAATTTAATTGTTATTACCATTTTCACGGTAAACAGTTTGGCGCCAACCGTGGGGCTAAAAATAATAGTGATTATTTTCTTGCTGGTTTAACCACATAACGCAAGTTATCTTTCATGCTTTTTCTTGCCCAAGATCTTGGATTTCGGGTCAAATGTCTAACTCAGTAAACGCACGTGAAAACATCAACCTTGAAGACCATGGAGAAAATGGTGTTGACGTCCCAGGTGTTGGTGTACCACCACGAAACCCTGAGAACGCACCGGAACTGATTCCTGTGGACGCGGTTTCACGCGACGCCCACCACGTCGAAATAAGCTCCCACACCACTAGGAGCATTCACCAAGGCGACCAACAAGAAGCCCAAAAAATCCCAGCTCGGGAGGAACGGGAGGTTACTCTTCATGTTATTTTTGAAATGTTCCAGGCACAACAGTTGGCTATTGCTCAGCTGCAAAGTCGCCAGAGAACTCCTAGCGCGGTAGCATCGGGGACGGCCCCCAACCGAGCAGGTACCAGAGAGGTCAAGCAACAACGGGTCAGCAACCGACAGCGCCATCGTAAAGATGATCGAGGACCTTACAAGGAGGATCAAATCGGGCGAGAAAAAGATAGAGGCCAACGAAAAAAAGGTCGAGACCTACAATTCCAGGGTCGACCAGATTCCGTGAGCACCCCCGATCCTGAAAGGTGTGGATTCGAAGCAGTTTGGGCAAAAGCCGTTCCAGCAAGAAGCGGCTCCGAAACCCATTCCGAAGAAGTTCAGAATGCCAGACCTCCCAAAGTACAATGGAACCTCGGACCCTAATGAGCATGTTACTGCTTACACCTGTGCGGTAAAAGGCAACGACCTGAGGGACGACGAGATCGAGTCTGTCCTGCTAAAAAAGATTGGGGAAACGCTCTCTAAAAGGGCAATGATGTGGTATCACAACCTGGCCCTAAACTCGATAGATTCATTTACCATGTTGGTGGATTCTTTCATAAAGGCACATGCTGGTGCCATCAAGGTAGCAACTAGGAAATCCGACGTTTTCAAGATTAAGCAGAGGGATAATGAGATGTTGCGAGAGTTCGTATCTTGCTTTCAGATGGAACGAATGGAACTACCACCGGTCTCCGACGACTGGGCGGTACAGGCCTTCACTCAAGGTCTGAACGAACGAAGCTTGGTGGCTTCGAAACAGCTGAAGCAGAACCTAGTCGAGTACCTGGTCGTGACTTGGTCAGATGTTCATAACCGATACCAGTCAAAAATCAGGGTTGAGGACGACCATCTAGGGCCCCCTCGGGCTCGGTATACCCAAGCAGGCTTTTGGCAAAAGAGCCAAAACCAAACAAAGAAAGGTACCAGCCATACACCGAAGACAGGAGAAACGCCCCAAGGCGCAACATACCCCGCAACGATCGAAGAATGGACCGAGGACAGAATTCTAGGGGACTCGTCAATAGAGCCGAGTTTGATAGGCATACGGACCAACGGGGGCACCTCGCTTGTCAGAATACAACTTCAACGCGATGTATCAGACATCGTTTTTGCCATCAGTAAAATCAGAGATGCCAAGTGGCCCAGGCCTATACAATCAGATCCTTCACAAAGGAATCATAACTTAGTATGTGAATTTCACAACACACACGGCCACAGGACCAAGGATTGCCACCAGCTCCGAGAAGAAGTAGCTAGGTTACTCAATAAAGGTCATCTCCTAGAATTCCTAAGCAATCGGGCCAAAAATCAGTTTCGAGCAAGAGAAGCGACCAAGAAGAACGAAATGAATGAGCCCCGACATATCATCCATATGATATTGGGAGGCATCGACACCCCACAGGAGCCCGTGATGAGGAGAACCAAAATATCCATCACCCGAGAAAAGCGAACTCGGGGCTACATACCCGAGGATGCCTCACATTCAGCGACTAGGACATCGAGACCTTGTCTCAGCCTCACAACGACGCACTTGTAATCTCTTTCCTTGTAAATACATTTCAAATTAAACGTGTACTTGTGGATCCAGGTAGCTCGGCAAACGTGTACTTGGTGTACTTGTGGATCCAGGTCGAGGGTGGTAGAGCAGCTCGGACTGCTCGACCAAATCGTACCCGCCTCTCGAGTCCTCAACGGATTCAATATGGCGAGCGAAACAACAAAAAGGGAAATCACCTCCCAGTCAACATGGCTGACGCAATCCAAAACGCAAAATTCCATGTCATCGAGGGAGACATGAGATACAACGCCTTGCTCAGAAGGCCATGGATACACTGCATGAGAGCAGTACCGTCCACCCTCCATCAAATGATGAAATTACCGACAAAGGATGGAATTAAAACCGTCTATGGGGAGCAACATGCGACGAGGGAAATGTTCTCGGTATATGACGTGTCCCTGACATCGGCACCTTCGCCTTCGAAGGAGCCAAAGGATAAGTAAACGACAAAATAATGACAACGAGCTACATTCTCCGCTACTCCCGATTAAGCAAAATAGGGGACTGTACTGCATCCCCGTCACAAGCGACCAAAACACATCAGGGCTCGAAACATCGCCAACACGTTCCGCACTAAGGTATGACCATCTCCTTTCTCTTTTGATTACATTCTACACTGACCCAAGTGCAGGTATCAAATCGAAACGACCAAAGCACTCTCCAACCCGAAGGCCTTAGGTTTCGAAAGTGTACGTTGCACTCTTTTCCTTTGACCGGGTTTTTATCCCAACAAGGGTTTTACCGGCACGATTTTTAACGAGGCAACACCTATATGCTACCTAAGGAAAACTCAACGAGTATTCAAGGCTTCTTTTGCAATCACCTTCTCGGAGAAGCTAAGACATGCTGAACGGGGTTTCGATAGAAAATACAATGTACCGAGCGAAACGGTCAAACGAACCGTGTCCACATAGAACAACCAAGCTCCTAACAGCAAAGACATGTATACTTGTACCAAGTAATCGAAGAATACTTTTCATAAAAGCATTTCACGCTTCAAATGAAACTCGATATTTTTTGCAAAAAAGACTCCTCTGTCAAAAACGTCCCGAACACTCGGGGACTGACGTCAAAAACTCAAGTCCACATGACCCCCGGGTCGGAAACTCCGGAATCGTAAGCCCTCAATAAGGCAATACCAAGTTCACAAGTAATGGCTCCCGAGTCAGGAAACCCTCCACGACTCAGGGACTGCCGTGAATCGCCATCTCCATCATAATGGCTCCCGAGCCGAGAAATCCTCCACGACTTGGGGACTGCCGTCAATCGCCATCTCCATCGTAATGGCTCCCGAGCCGAGAAATCCTCCACGACTTGGGGACTGTTGTCAATCGCCATCTCCATCATAATGGCTCCCGAGCCGAGAAATCCCCCACGACTCAGGGACTTCCGTCAATCCCCATCTCCATCGTAATGGCTCCCGAGCCGAGAAATCCTCGATAACTCGGGGACTGCCATCGATCGCCATCTCCATCGGCTTATCAAAAATTCGAGGCCATAAGACCCCAAATGGGCAGCCTCGATCTCGTAAGACCTACATAAGGCAACAATAATATCTGTAAGACCTCAAGCAAGGCATGAACCGCACTTGTACCAAGTGACAATATCTGTAAGACCTCAAGCAAGGCATGAACCGCACTTGTGCCAAGTGACAATATCTGTAAGACCTCGAGCAGGGCATGAACCATACTTGTACCAAGTATCCAAATCTGTAAGACCTCAAAGGCATGTCAAACTCGTAAGACCTTACTAAAGGCATAAATCCAATCTCAAAGTTAAGGCTATATATCGAACTTGTAAGACCCCTAAAAGGCATACCCTCGATATAAATGCCGAAACTATTTCACTCGGGACTAAAAGTGGCTTCGGCCAAACACAAATGACTACGGTCACAAGGTTGTACCAGCCAAACTAACGCGACTCGGGGATGCCCGACTGTCGCTACAAAATCACAGGACTTCAATTACTTCGAATCTACTTCGAAAAGAACCGGTTAAACAGGCTACCCTCGACATAGGCAAAAGAGCTTCGACCATGTGATCTCCTAAACACTGGCTTCGAGATACTCAGCCTCCGAGCCAAACCTCCCGAGGTGCTCGATCATCGCCATATAATGACTCGCAATCGAGGTTTTTCAATAAACCGTCAAAGAGTTAGGCAAACACTTTCAAAAAATCCTTATCGAGGGAAAAATAAAGCCTACATAAAAGGTTGCATCGACCCAAGGCGTAAGAGCCATTGTTGCCAGCCCACACAAAAGGTCTCATTGACCCAAGGCGTAAGAGCCATTGTCTCCAGCCCGCACAAAAGGTCTCATTGACCCAAGGCATAAGAGCCATTATTGCTAGCCCGCATAAAAGGTCGCATCGACCCAACGCGTAAGAGCTTCTGTCGCCAACCCACATAAAAGGTCGCTTCGACCTAAGGCGTAAGAGCTATTTTCGCCAGCTTGCACAAATACAAAAACTTGAGGGTCGAATGAGCTCGAGTCGAAACCCGACTCGGAGACTGAACCCAAAACAGTTAATTAAAAATGCTCAAGAGCAAAAGCGTAAGAGCTCAAACGCCAGCTTACACTAAAAGGTCGCTTCGACCCAAGGCGTAAGAGCCATTATCGCCAGCCCACACAAATTAAAAAAGAACTGGAGGGTCAAGTGAGCTCGAGTCGAAACCCAACTCGGAGACTAAACCCAAAACAATTGATCAAAACATGCCAAAAAAAAAGCATAAGAGCTCAAACGCCAGCTTGTACTAAAGGCTCGCATCGGCCAAGTACATAAAAGCCTACGAGCCAGCCTAATGAGCCTCAGGGCCATATCACGAATCTAAGGATTCCTATCGACTCAAAGACCAGTTCACCTGGCAGAAACCGAGACAGAAAGAGACATAGAAAAAGTAAAGCCGCAAGGTTTTCTTTTATACACATATGCAAAAAAACGCGATCTCCATCTACAAACATGCTTTGAAAATGTTATATACAGATGGCAGAATCTACGCCCCCTCCCCCCTGGGAGCTACGGCCTGTCGGCCTCATCTTTACTTTCTTCAGTATCGGACAGAAGTAACCGAGCATCACGCTCATCCGCCCTTGCTCGCGCCAACTCTTCCGAGAGGACAAAACCCCTAGCACGAATCTCCTCGAGAATCTTTCTTCAATACTTGCAACGAGCATACTCTTTGATCCTAACTTCACGGTCGAGGATCCTCCCCAACTCTGCTTGAGCGTCGGTAGCGTCCTTTAAATAGATCGCCATCTCCTGGTCAGCCTTAGTTCGGCTCATTACGGCTTCAGCCCGGGCATCAACGATCTCCGCCTTGACCTTCAAAAGCTTGGACTCGAGCTTCATAATCACATCTGTTTGAACCAAAGCGTTGTCACGAGCTAAGAAAAATTGAGCCTCAAAGGCGGGAACTTTAGCCAGAGCACCCTTCTCCTCTGAAGCCTGAACCTCCGCCTAAACTTTTAGCTCATCATGCTCACGCTTGGCTTGGCCATCTTCATCCCGAAGGCGCTCCAGGGCCCCCATCTTTTTCTGCAACTGAGATAAACGAAGTGTTAGCCTCAGAAGCTAGAAGGCTGAACGCACACTCACCCGGGATAGAAAACTACCTGTTCCTTCAAGTAGCTCTCACAATTCAAGCTCCGGCTCACCTCATACCGCAAGTGCGCCAACTCGACTTCCTTTTCATCGCAAAGGAGCCTAAGGGATCTCTCCTCGTCCAGAGCTTTCTACAACCTGGCTTCACGACTAAGCAGCCCAGAATTAAGCTTGTCGAAGGCCTGGAAAACAAAACCCAATAAGGAAGGGAAGACGCGAAGCTCAAAAGACCTATGCCGAAACTCACCACGAAGTGAAGCCGCTGGGCTTCCTCGAAGGCCGAGCGCACATCTGCTAACCTAGCTCCCTAAGCTCTGAATGAGTCGACTCTGGTCGAGGCACAGTCGCTCGGTGTATGCGACCCTGGGTTTCCAATATCCCTCGAAGCACTGTCGATAGAAAAAGAATTCGACAGCAATGGAGAAACCACCTTCCCAAGACCAGGAACCACGGGCGTGGCGGGCTCAGGCAATGCTTCCGCTCCGGAGCCCCTGTCCAGTTTCGCCCTGCTTTGAGCACCATCGTCCTGTAAGGGCATCTTTCACTTATTGTTGCCGTTCTTTAGCCCGTATGCTAGCGACCCTTCCCCCCTCTCCAAAGGGGCACGACCTCGCCTTGGAAGGCTCTCCGATGCTTACAACAGCAATTAATACGAAAAAAGGGAAAGTACCTCTCCAAATGAAGGAAGGGAAAGGAAAAACTAGCACAACACGCACCATGATGTTTTGCTTCCCATATGCCCCGGGACAAAGCTCCCCACTTGCGCTCATCGCAAGTCGAGTGGGTCAACCAAACCCAATCCGGCAGATCAGGAATGTCGCCCGGCGTCCATGAAACCGCTGCAGGAAAAGACAAGAAGGCACGTTTACGAAACCGGCCTTCGCCATAAACAAAACTGAGAAGGCACGAAATGTACAACTTACGTGTATAATTCCATTCCTCAGGGAATGGCATATGCTCCACGAGGACGATGTCAGCGGTCCGTACTTGGACAAATCGACTCATCCGCTCTCGATCTCCATCTTCCTCATCATCAACAACGAAAGGCGTGGTCGACCGGCATCGTAAGGTTGGCAGACCTCGATGATGAAAAGGCCAGTATAGCCTGATAAGATGACTAAGCGTAAATTCAAGCCCTGCCTTCTCCGCAAAGAACCTCATCATCAACACTATCCGCCAAAATGACGGGTGAATCTGCGCCAAGGTAACCTGATACTTTTGACAGAAATCAAGCACGACCCTATCAAGGGGGGCAAGCATGAAAGGATACGTAAGCACATTCAGAAACCCCTCGGTACGGTCCGTAATACTCTCATCCGGGGAAGGTACCTGCAGTACTACCTTTTTCCCCCATCCACAGTCGTGTCCCTCTCCTATTGAATAAGCAATCTTCAAGGTATGCTCTCGTTGGTCCTGAATACCGGAGGCTGAACTCTCCCCTCTCTGCCGGACAGACCCCGATGTAGCAGTCATGGCTATGGCAAAATTAGAGAACTAAAGCAGGAATTTGTGCAAGTGCGTTAGTACTGAAATAATGAAAAGATTGACGCAGGAACAGAAGGGTGATCACGCCCAACTCTAGTCCTAAAAGGGATAAGCGGTCGCTGCAAATGTAATCCGGTCTAAAAGTCCGGAGTCGAATCCCACAGAGAACTAAGCTTAGCTGTATCTGTTTAATATCACCAAGAAGACAAGATTGAAAATAAATAAACAGCTGAAAACTAACTATGCTTGATTTGTAAACAATTGGAATAGGTCTAAGGTAATGGTTTACCCCGTTGTTGATTTCCTTGGTTGTTTATTTCTTATAGCTGTGACTTAGCTGCCTCTATCAATCATGAACTCTCCAGCTACCATAAATCTCTCACAAGCAATTATGATAATTTACTAGACGCACTATCTCAAGCTACGCTAGCTAGATTCGCATTACAGTTCACTTAGATCGCACCCGAGGTATCGTTATCTCTAATCCAACCTCTAAACCCTCGGCTTTGACTCTCTTCTATACTCCGGGAGTGATGTTTTTCATACAATCACCTAAATATGCACTCTCTCTCAAGTAGATACATACTAAATAGGAACGGATAGTTGAGGGCCCTTTCAACTAACCACAATCAAATCGCACCCGAGGTATCGTTATCTCTAATCCAACCTCTAAACCCTCGGCTTTGACTCTCTTCTATACTCCGGGAGTGATGTTTTTCATACAATCACCTAAATATGCACTCTCTCTCAAGTAGATACATACTAAATAGGAACGGATAGTTGAGGGCCCTTTCAACTAACCACAATCAAAACATGGATGAACAAATAGAGATCAACCACAATATCCAACTATATTAATAAAACAACCAAGTCATTCCCAACGGGTTCCACCAAAACCTTAGATTAAGGTATTTAGCTACTCATAACAATGGGGAAATAAACTATGAAAATATTCATAATTGTAAATTGCAAGAAAATAAGAGAGAATAAGAATGATGATGTTTTGGGTGATCTCTCACACTTGTTTCTCTTGCAAAAGAATCTCCAAAATAAGTCTTAACCTAGCCTTGGGCGAGTTTCCTACATATTATAAGGATTTTACAACAGCTTTCCCGAGTTGACACTTTGACCCCTCAAATTTCTGGGCTGTGCACGAGCCACCGCGGCCGCGGCGTCGACCGCGGCTACGACCGCGGACGCCTCTGTTGTAAACCGCGGCGCTGACCGCGGCTCTGACCGCGGGAAGCACTGAAGGTATTTTTTTTCTCCGCGTTACTTCTCTCATTTGCTCTTTTGCTTTCGGGTGCTTCTTGAGTGAGTGATTTCTTCACGTTTTTGCCTCCAAACACTTCATTTTTGCTTCCTCACATCTTGTATTCCCTGCGAGACCAAATAGCATCAATTAAAGCATTTTATTGGCAACTTACATTACAAAACAACAACAAAGCATGGGTAATTATGGCGTAAATAACAACTATATAGCCTATTATCAAAGGGTAACTACTTAGAATGGTGGCATCTAAAAAAAAGGCAGAGACAACCATATATATATGGATAAAACGGTGATGATCCGCCTGCCTCAGAGGCCGATTAAAAACACTGATCGGTATCACTTCGGGAAGCTGCGCCGGCGGAATCGCCTCGATAGCTTTGCGGCCATGTCGTACATTAGGCGACGCCATGTAATGTTTTGGGAATGGAGATCCCCGTATCATCACAAGTCCCGAGGTGGTACCCGACCTCGAGGACCTCCATCAAAGGGAAGTTAGGCTCTAAAAAGCCAACGGCATCATCACAAGTCCCGAGGTGGTACCCGACCTCGAGGACCTCTATCAAAGAGAAGTTAGGCTCTAAGAAGCCAACGACATCATCGCAAGTCCGGAAGTGGTACCCGACCTCGAGGACCTCCATCAAAGGGAAGTTAGGCTCTAAGAAGCCAACGACATCATCGCAAGTCCCGAGGTGGTACCCGACCTCGATGACCTCCATCAAAGAGAAGTTATGCTCTAAGAAGCCAGCGGCACCATCGCAAGTCCCGAGGTGGCACCCGACCTCGAGGACCTCCATCAGAAAAAGGTTAGGCTCAAGTAAGCCAATGACATCATTACAAGTCTCGAGGTGGTACCCAACCACGAGGAATTCCGTCAAAAAGGAGTTAGGCTCCAAGGAAATAAGCATTTAAACTCCACTCATATGGGTTTGGTCTCAGGGCGCCATCTAAATTCGGGTAGACCCTCGTCCGAGATCTATCTACAACGCCTTAAGGCTATCTACGCTAAGTTCAAAGCAAGTTTCCGGGTGGTCCGGGTTTGAACGAACCCCCACTCTATGACTGCTCTCGAAAGCTTAAAGGCAGTCTCCATTCTCGAGCTTCCGAGCGAATTCCCCCTAGAAGATTATCGTGAAGGCTTACGTCTAAGTGTGATATCATCAATATGACATCATCACAGGAAGTCCGAAGAGTTGGATGTCAAAATCATTTCTTATCGCTCCTCTCCAAGAAACGGGGACTATCTGTATACGGTGAAATCGGAGGGTCCAATTCCTCGTCATCGAGGCACCACAGAAGATCATCTCGAAGGCTCGAGGATACAAGGCTACGGTCGAGTTTCCTCCCTCGAGGTTTGTCGATGCTCGACCTTGGGACAATGTTGACCCCAGCTATGGTAGAAATAGGGAGTTCCCAAGGCTCAAAGCTAGGGCTGACAAAGTCTGGTGGGCTACTCTAAACCCGAATCAGGGCGTTATCTAGCTATCCGATCTCCATATCTTTGTAATTAATGCATTTTGTAGTATGTTGGGATTCCCCTCATATATAAAGGGGATCCTTGTCATTTTGTAAAGGTCTGGTGACTCCATACTAAATATACTAGAACATTATCTCTACTCTCTAACACTTTCTCTTGGTCTCGCCATCTCATTTATTGCTAATATTTATTGTGTTCTAGTCATTGTTCATCATTTATTGCTTATTATTGGCCATAAAGAGCCTTCGTTGATTTTATTATAACTATTAGTCGCTCTCCAACTGCCTTCGATAGCTCCTAGCCGAGCATCGAAATCGACCTCGAGCCGCCCGAATCGACAAGCTCGAGGCCCCGATTGTTAACCTATCAGTTTGGTTATCACCCTATTCCTAATTCTTATCTCGTTTCTAAGTCTCACACGTAGCATCAACTGCTTAGCAACCAGCATAAAAATAGATTGCGTATTTTTAAAATCCCATAATCAAATTTAATTGTTATTATCATTTTCACGGTAAACAGTGCTCCAGACCTTGAGAGAGAAGAAGTTGTATGCAAAATTCTCAAAGTGCGAATTCTAGCTTGATTCGCTGGCATTTTTGGGTCATGTGGTATCGAGTGAGGGGATCAAGGTAGATCCGAAGAAGATTGAAGCAATTCAGAGTTAGCCCACACCGTCCTCGACTATGGAGATTCGGAGTTCCCTTGGTTTGGCTGGGTATTTCGCCATTTTGTAGAGGGTTTCTCATCTATTGCTGCACCTATGACTAGATAGATCCAGAAGGTTGCTCCATTCAGATCGTCCGAGGAGTGTAAGGTGAGCTTTCAAAAACTCAAAACTACTTTGACTACAACCCTAGTGTTGGTGTTGCCTACGGGCTCGGGGTCTTACACTGTGTATTGTGATGCATCACGTGTTGGCCTTAGTGCAACGTTGATGCAAGATGGTATCGACAGCTGAAGGTCCATGAGAAGAATTATCTGGCCCACGACATGGAATTGGCAGCTACTGTTCATGCCTTGAATATTTGGCGACACTATTTGTATGGTGTCCCTTGTGAGGTCTTTACCGACCACCGGAGTCTACAATATCTTTTCAAATAGAAAGTGTTCACCGTGAAAATGGTAATTACAATTAAATTTGATTATGGGACTCTAAAAATATGTGACCTATTTTTATGCTAGTTGTTAAGCAGTTGATGCTATGTATGTGAGACTTAGAGGCTAAATAGGAGTTAAAGATAAGATGATAATCAAACCGAGAGGCTAACAATCGGGGGCTCGAGCTTGTCGATTCGGGGATCTCGAGGTCGGTTCCGTGGCTCGATGGTGGACTATCGGGGGCAATCAGGGTATGACTAACAGTTATAATAAAATTAACGAAAGGTCTTTATGGCCAATGATAAGAAACTAATGATGAACAATGACAAAGATAATAAATGAGAGCAATAATATCAAGATAGTATGTTAGAAAGTAGAGATAATGTTCTTGTATATTCGTGTGGAGTAACTGAAGCAGCAGGCCCTTACAAAATGACAAAGACTCCCTTTATATAGGAGGGAAATCCCCGCATAGTATAAAATACATTAATTACATAGATATGGGGATGGGACGGCTGACTGACGCCCTGATTTGGGTTCAGAGTAGCCCGCTAGACTGTGCCAGTCCTAGCCGCGTGTCTTGGGAACTCCCCGTATCCCCCATTACCGTGATCATTACTGCCCTGGGGTCGAGAGTTGTCAACCCTCGAGGAGAGATACTCGGCCGCGGCCTCGAGCCTTCGAGGTGGTTCCGCGGCCTCGAGCCTTCGAGGTGATTTACCGAGTGCCTTAGTGATGAGAAATTGGACTCTCTAATTTCACCGTATACAGATAGTCCCCACGTTTCTTAGAGAAGAGCGATAAGAAACGATTTTGACATCCAACTCTTTGGACTTCCCGTGATGACGTCATACTGAAGGTGTAAGCCTTTGTGATAACCGGAACATCCCGTCAGTCCACTTTTCCAGAGTTATTCACTACACTGCCGACCTTTATTCTTTAGAACAATAATATTGTCGTCAGTCCATTATTCAAAAATGCATTGATTGCTCCTGCCGATACGTCTTTCAAGAACATCAATGGGGCTGCCGGTTATGCAGCCATCCCCTATAAAAGGGGACCTCATGGAACCATTTCTTTATACAAGTGTCCTCAGATTAGTCTTTCGACCTTCCCTTCTCCTTATCCCTATCCATTGTTCTTTTTCATGCTTGACCCTTGAGGTCTTAGGGCCGTATGGCGGCATTTTCATCAGTCATGTCGCGGCCCTCTCCTAGGGCTTTCTCTTGTCGAGAGAGATTGCACCGATTTGTTGTTGTTGTTATTAATAGTGCCGTCGCTGGCTCAAGGTGGTGAGACAGGGAGGCCGATCTCTTCCATTTTGGGAAGATGTTTGGACTATACACTGCTGCTCACGAGGGCGCTCGGACTATACACCGCTACTCACCCTCCTTCCCCGGCCTGGTGTGGCACTTCACCTCTTTTACTTTTCGTGGGGCCAAGTGGCACCTCTGGCCGGTAGCTTGCACGGCATTATGTCCCTAGAAATGGACTCAAAGTAGCCGTGCAAGCGAGGCCGACGCCCGCCAATTCTTCTACCGGGCCGTGATCTTCCTGGCCTGGGTGAAGCCTTAGTTCTTTGGCGGGCTATGGCATTTTTTTCATCCCTTTCTGCTCCTCCCACTTTCCTTTTCTTCATCTTCTCTTTGAAGATGCTACTTTGGGAGACCGAGATGAGATCGTTAAGGAAGCGGCGCTTGAGTATACTGCCGCCGAGGATGCTCCCTGGATAATAGGCTAGGCTCTAAGCTCTAATCACCTATGTACACCTTTTTGTTTCTTTGTTTCTGTATAAGGACCCTTCATGGGCTTTTGAACCATATGTAAGGACCCCTTCGTGGGCTTTTGTAACCAAGTGTTCATGAATACAAAGATGCTTCCCCAGTTTTGTCTCTGGTGTTTGATATGTTTCCTTTTATTTGCGCTTATGGAGACTCCGAATGTATGACTCCACCGACCGGTGTTGATATTGAGCCCAGGTGGAAGTATATTTCTCTGACCTTTGATTGATTAACATAGTTCTCCGTGGAACCCCTTGCCTTTCCTCGGACCAAGCCTGGATCGGACCGATAAACTAGGGTCGCCGGGGAGAGGGACTGCCTTTAAGTTTTCGAGCGTGGTCCCCGAGTGGGGGTTTATTCAAAACCCGGGCCATCTGGAAGTTTTTTTTGATCTTATCGTGAATAGCCTTAAGGCGTTGCAGGTAGATCCAGAACGAGGTTTTTACCCGAATTTAGGTGGTCCCCGTGATCAAGCCCATACGGGCGGAGCTTAAATGCTTATTTCCTTGGGGCCTAACTTCCTTTTGATGGAGGTCCTCGAGGTCGGGTACCACCTCGGGACTGGTGATGATTACGTTGGCCTCTTGGAGCCTAACTTCCCTTTAATGGAGGTCCACGAGGTCAGGTACCACCTCGGGACTGGCGATGAATACATTGGCCTCTTGGGGTAGGCGGACCGTCGCCGTTTTTTCCATATATATATATATATATATATATATATATATATATATATAGGGTTGTTTTCGCTCTTTTGGAGATCCCATCCTTCTAAGTAGTTACCCTTCTTTTCCTGCGTTAAGCCTTTCATCATTTAAGCATCAGCGTACACGCACCAACTCCTTGCTTTAGTTCGCTGAGTTTTCCATCGTCATGACTGTTACATTGGGGTCTGTCGGGCAGAGAGGGGAGAGCTCCGCCTCCGGTATTCGGGTCTAACGAGAGCATACCTTGAAGATTACTTCTTTGATAGAAGAAGATCATCTTGGGTTAGTGAGAAAGGACTGCAGCTGGGGGGAGGAAGTAGTGTTACAGTTACTTTCCCCGGATGAGGGCATCACGGGTCGTGCCGATGGATTCTTGAATGTTTACACGTATCCTTTCACACTGGGCCCACTTGATAAGATTGTGCTAGACTTTTGTTTAAAGTATCGAGTTACCTTGGCGCAGATCCACCCGTCATTTTGGTGAATGGTGTTGATGATGAGGTTTTTTTGCGGAGAAGGCGGGTCTTGAATTCACACTCGATCATCTTATTAGGCTGTATCGGCCCTTTCACCATCGAGGTCTGCTAACCTTGCAATGCCGGTCGACCACGCCCTTTGTCGTCGATGATAAGGAAGAAGGAGATCCGGAATGGATGAGTCGATTCGTCCGATTTCGGACCGCTGACGTTATTCCCGTGGAGTTTATGTCGTTCCCTGAGGAATGGAATTATGCACGTAAGTGATACATTCCGTGCCTTCTCAGTTTTGCTTATGGTGGAAGCTGGTTTCGTAACCGTGCTTTTTTTTTCCTTTTTCTGCAGCGATTTCATGGGTGCCAGGCGACGTTCCAGATCTGCCGGGTTGGGTTCGGAAGTCGGCGACCCAGTCGACTCGTGATGAGCACAAGTGGCGAGCTTTGTCCTGGGGCAGATGGGAAGCAAAACATCACGGTGTGTGTCGTGCTATTTTTCCTTTCCCCTCCTTCATTTGGAGAGGCATTTTCCTTTCCGCGTATTAATCTTGCCGTTGTAGGCATCGGAGAGCCTTTCGAAGCGAGGCCGCACTCCTTTGGAGAGGGGGAAGAGTTGCTAGCTTCCGGGCTAAAGAACGACAACAATAAGCGCGAGATGCCTTTGCATGGCGACGGTGCTCAAAGTGAGGTAAACCCGGACCGGGGGCCCGGAGCGGAAGTGTCGATTGAGCTGACTGCGCCCGTGGTTTCTGATTTTGTAAAGGCGGTTTCTCCTCTGCTGCCGTCTTCTTTTTCCGCCGGAGATACTTCGAGGGGTGCTCGAAACCCGGGGTCATATATGTCTGGCTAGCGGATGTGTGCTCGACCTTTGAGGAAGTCCAGTGGCTTCACTATGCGGTGAGTTTTGGCACAAGTTTCCGAATTTCGTATCCTCCCTTTCTTATCGTGTTTTCTTTTTGCAGGCTTTTGATAAGCTTAAGTCCGAGCTGCTTCGCCGGGTGGCCAGGCTTCGGAAAGCTTTGGACGAGGAAAAATCGCTTAGGCACCTTTGTGAAGAAAAGGAAAACGAGCTGGCATGCTTACAGTATGAGGCGACTCGGAGCTTGAATTATGAGAGCTATTTGAGTGAGTAGGTAGTTTTTGTTCCGACTGAGCGTGTGTTCTTTCTTCTAGCTCCTGAGGGTAGTGTTTTGTTTATTTTAGTTGCAGAAAAAAGCGGAGGACCTGGAGCGCCTTCGGAACAAAGTTGACCAAACCAAGCGCGAGTATGATGAGTTGAAGGCTCGGTTGGGCACTCAGACTTTAGCGGAGGAGGGTGCTCTGGGCAAAGTCTCTGCCCTTGAGGCTCAACTTTGCTTAGCTTGTGACAATGCTTTGGTTCAAACAGATGTGATCACGAAGCTCGAGTCCGATCTTTCAGAGGTCAGGGCTGAGATTGTTAATGCCCGGGCTGAAGCCGTGACGAGCCGAACTAAGGCTGACCAGGAGATGGTGATCTATTTGAAGGATGGTGCCTATGCTCAAGCTGAGCTGCGAAAAGCCCTTGATCGTGAAGGCAGGATCAAGGAATATGCTCGTTGCAAGTATCGAAGAAAGACTCTCGAGGAGATCCGTGCTAGGGTTTTTGTCCTCTCGGAAGAGTTAGCGCGAGCGAGGGCGGACGAGCATGATGCTCGGTTACTTCTGTCTGACACCGAAGAAAGCAAGGACGAGGCCGACAGGCCGTAGCCCCCAGGGGGGGCGTAGATTTTGCCATCTATATGTAGCATTTTCAAAGCATGTTTGTAGATGGAGATTGCATTTTTTGGTATATGCGTATAAAGAAACTCGTGGCTTTACTTCTTCTATATCCCTTCCTTTATTGAATTTGGTCGAGTGAACTGGTCCTTTCAGTCGATAGGAATCCTTGGATTCGCGATATGGCCCTGAGGCTCATCGGGCTGGCCCTGTAGGTTTTTATGTACTCGGCCGATGCGAGCCATCAGTATAAGCTGGCGTTTGAGCTCTTATGCTTTTGTTTTTAGACATGTTTTGATCAACTGTTTTGGGTTTAGTCTCCGAGTCGGGTTTCGACTCGAGCTCATTCGACCCTTAAGTTTTTGATCTGTGTGGGCTAGTGACAATGGCTCTTACGCCTTGGGTTGATGCGACCTTTTAGTGTAAGCTGGCGTTTGAGCTCTTACGCTTTGGGTCGTGGCGACCATTTATGTGGGCTGGCAATAATGGCTCTCACGCCTTGGGTCGATGCGACCTTTTGGTGTAAGCTGGCGTTTGAGCTCTTACGCTTTGGGTCTGGGCGACCGTTTATGCGGGCCGGCGACAATGGATCTTATGCCTTGGGTCGATGTGACCTTTTGTGTAGGCTTTATTTTTCCCTCGATAAGGATTTTTTGAAAGTGTTTGCCTAACTCTTCGACGGTTTAATTAAAAAACTTTGATTGTGAGTCATTATATTGCGATGATCGAGCACCTCGGGAGGTTTGGCTCGGAGGCTGAGTATCTCGAAGCCAGTGTTTAGGAGCTGACATGGTCGAAGCTCTTTTGTCTATGTCGAAGGTAGCCTGTTTAACCGGTTCTTTTCGAAGTAGATTCGAAGTAATTGAAGGTCTGTGATTTTGTAGCAACGGTCGGGCGTCCCCGAGTTGCGTTAGTTTGGTTGGTACAGCCTTATGACCGTAGTCATTTGTGCTTGGCCGGAGCCATTTTTGATCCCGAGTGAAGTAGTTTCGACGTCTATATCGAGGTATGCCTTTTTAGGGGTCTTACAAGTTTGATATATAGCCTTAGCTTTAAGATCGGGTTTATGCCTTTAGCAAGGTCTTACAAAATTTTCATGCCTTTGAGGTCTTACAGTTTTTGGATACTTGCTACAAGTATGGTTCATGCCTTGCTCGAGGTCTTACAGATATTGTCACTTAGTACAAGTGTGGTTCATGCCTTTCTTAAGGTCTTACAGATATTATTGTTGTCTTATTGTTGCCTTTCGTGGTCTTGTGAGACCGAGCCTGCCCGCTCGGGGTCTTATGGCTTCGGGTTTCTAATGGATGGTGGTTGGCGACAGTCCCCGAGTTATCGAGGATCTTTCAGCTCGGGAGCCATTACGATGGAGACGACGATTTGACGGCAGTCCCCGAGCTTATTGAGGATTTCTCGGCTCAGGAGCCATTACTTGCAAACTTGGTGCTGCCTCGTTCGAGGGTCTACAATTCCGGAGTCTCCGACCCGGAGTTCATGTGGCTTTGAGTTTTCGACGCCAGTCCCCGAGTGTTCGGGGCATTTTTGGCTTGGGAGCCATTTTGTGATTTTGATGTTGCCTCGTCGAGGGCTTATGAGTTTGGAGCTCCGACCCGGGGTTCATGGGGCTTTGAGTTTTCGACGCCAGTCCCCGAGTGTTCGGGACATTTTTGACAGAGGAGCCGTTTTTGCAAAAATACCGAGTTTCATTTGAACGTGATATGCTTTGATGAAAAGGTATTCTTTAATCACTTGGTACAAGTATACATGCCTTTGCGGTTAGGAGCTTGGTTGTTCTATGCGGACACGGTTCGTTTGACCGTTTGGTCCGGTACATTATTTTCCTATCGGGACCCTATTCAGCATGTCTTAGCTTCTCCGAGAAGGTGATCTTCCGGGGGGATGCCCCCCCCCCCCCGTATTCGAGGTTGATTGCAAAAGAAGCCTTGAATACTTGTTGAGTTTTCTTTAGGTAGCATATAGGTGTTGCCTCATTAAAAACCTTGCCGGTAAAACCATATATGCACGAGGCGGTACCTCAGTTGTGATTGTTTTTATACATGAAGAGGTACCTCATTGTGATTCTTGTTGTTTATCTCATATTGGAAAGAATTTTGGTGGGAACACTTCTTGTTATTTTGTCCTTCCTTGTTCAATCAGTCATTATCCGTATATGATCATTGTGGTTCTCTTTAATCGATTTCTTTATGTTATTTCCATGCTTACAGTTCCGGTGTTAGTTCATGCTATTAACTTGTTTCATATCAGTTATTTCTCTGCTTTCCATTATTTATTGTTATTATGTTTCATACTGTTTATTTATATCCTAGTAGGTGTCTTGACCTGGCCTCGTCACTACTCTACTGAGGTTAGGCTTGATACTTACTGGGTACCGTTGTGGTGTACACACTACGCTCCTGCACATCTTTTTGTGCAGATCCATGTACGTCTGCTCGTACCGGACGTTAGTGATCGACTGTTAGCTGCTTATGAAGACTTCAATGTATGCCTGCTCGCTGTCCGCAGGCCTCAGAGTCACCTTCCTTTAACTTTACTACTGTTGCATTTTTTTCATTAAGATAGTGATGTAATAAAAATTTTAGCTTACTCTGTAGAGCTTAAGACTCAGTTCCACCGGTCTTGGGGAGTGTATTGTTGAGATTTTGTTTTTGGAAGATTATATGAGCAAAGGTCATGCATTGGGAAGTCAGATGTGTCCTAAGACTCCTAAAGAGACAGAAAGAATTAGCCGAGTTCTTTATAAAAGCACAGTCGGAAGTCTAATGTATGCTATGGTGTGCATTAGACCTGATATCTGTCAAGCAATTGGCTTGGTAAGTAGATATCAAAACGACCTTGGTTTAGCACATTGGCAAGACGTAAAGAGGATCATGAGATATCTGAAGGGATTTGCTGATTATGCCCTTTCTTACCAAGGCGGAAAGGATCTACGATTAGTTGGATACAATGATGGTGATCATGAGGAGATCTAGACTAAAGGAAGTCTACCTCAGGATATGTGTTCTTACTCAGTGATGGCGCCATATCATGGAATAGTAAGAAACAATCATGTGTATCACTATCTATGATGGAAGACGAATACGTGGCTCTTGCATCAGCAGCACAAGAAGCTGGTTGGTTGAAAAAATTCTCGGAACACTTGTTGGATATTGTAGAAAATTCTGAACCAGTGTTAGTCTACAGTGATAGTAAAGCTGCAATATCCTCCACTAAGGACCCTAAGTTTCATTGTAAAACTAAACACATAGATATCAAGTATAACTATGCGAGAGAAATGGTTAGACGCAAGGTAGAGAATGTAAAATATGTGTTTACAAAAGATATGTTAGCAGATCCATCGACCAAGCCTTTGTCTAGAGATGCATTTGTGAGACACACTAGGTCTCAAGGCTTGCGTAGACTTTGAGATACTTTATTTTGATATTCATTTTCCTGTGTTCACAAAACTGATGTTCTTTGATTGTCAATAAAGTTGATTTACATACATACATATTTATATTGCTGAATGTTATGTGCATTCTTTGTTCATTTTTTTTGTAAGTATATCGGCTAGACAAGAGGTTTGCCTTCTCACACATGCAACCGCCTCCTTATCTTAGTGATGTGAGGAGATGAGACATGATTTTAAGCAAAATTATCATAAGGATAATTTGAGAGCTATTCGCTTAAAATCAGAATGTCGCTTAAATAATGACATGAGGTTATTAGGGTGAAAATGTTTACCTAGTCTACTTTGTGATCCAGATGTGAGTTAAATATGATTTTGTAGATCAAGGAACTCAAATTTAGATACCTATGGTGTCCAAATATCGTATGTACAACATTCTTTATGAGATAAAGACATACGCTCCTTGCAAAAAAGGAGAAAATGTTGTAGCACGTGTTTCATACCATGTGTGCTAATGTCGACCAATTGAGTTAACATAACTCCATTCTCAACTTATTGTTGCGTGAGACCCAGAGCTTTTATGATGGCTCAAGATTTTATACCCTCAGAGACTACGATCAGATACTTGAGACTTAGTATGATGATAGTTATCATATTGTGTTTCCAAAAGATCATGAACACATACTTGGTCTAGTGGAGCATATCTAGAAAAAGATCGATACTAATGTTAAGGGGATCGTGAGAAGAGGAAGATCATTGATGGAATCTCATTTATTTCTGTTCGCTGGTGCACCAGTTATAATTTATGAGTTATGATCGTGAATACAAGAAATAATGATATGTGAAATTTTGAGATTATGTCAAATTGTTATTCATATGATCTAGGGTACTACATACTTTATAATCTACTTGTAGGTTTGCACTCGACGAGAGGCTATATACTCCTAACAGGTGTATAGCACTCAGCTCTCGCAGTATGCTGGTTGAACGGTCTACTTCCATGTTTGAATGATTGAGGAGATGAGATGAGAATATGTTTCTCATACTAGATGAGCACTCCCATTATGTGTGAGTGGAAGATGTAGGAAATTTTGGGTCCCCCCCATAAGGAAATCTCACTTTACACCCATTAAGCCCAAACTATTTACCATTTAATACCCAAGCCTAAACTATTTACTTTTCCTGCCTATGCAGTCCAAACTATTTACCCAGCTAACCCATTAGCTATTTTCCTTCTCATTTGAAGTACAGAATAATAAAACATTCGGCTTCATTTTTGCAAGCTTACCTGGTAGTGGATTTGAATGGATCTACTTCTTCTCTACCAGATCGATCTTCATTAAGAGGGTCAACCCAAGCTATTGCTCTACCTCCTATTGAAGATTTATTGTTTGATTCGATGTGGGTGCCATAAAATATTGCTTATAGTACCTTCGAGTAAGCTTCCCAAATCTGAATTTTTATGTGTGTTGGATATCCACCATTGTTGGCTTGAAGCTCAATTTTTATTTTTGAAGATTTCTTGTTTGATTAAAAATGGATGTTATTAAATATTACTTTTAGTACCTTCTGGAAGTTCATACTGAAATTTGATCACATATGAGGTTGATTTGAGGTGATTGAGATTGAATCTTTTAGCTGAAATTGAAGAAGAACTCAGTTACCTAATAGTATACGGCTACGGTATACAATATGTTGTAGGTGTATATAGCTATATTGCAACAATATACTATTATAGTATACAATATACTGCAACGGTATACTGTATTAATCGAAGAAGAACATAGTTACCTAACAGTATACCATTACGTTATACAATAGTATATAGCTATAATGCAACTTTACACTATTACTGTAAATAATATACTATAACGGTATATTGTAAAAATGTGCAATATACTGCAATAATATGTTGTAATAGTATACAATATACCATAATAGTATACTATTTTAATGTAATAATATAATGTTGAGTGAAGAATATAAAATATCATTTTCATATATTGTATGTTATTTTGGTATATAATATATAATTCAATAGTATATAGTTTACTATAATAATATATTGTTACAATATACAATATGATGTTATAATTCGGTCATTTTTTAATTTTTTTAAAAATTTTAACTGGATTCTTTTTAATTATTTTAACAAAGTTCTCATGCTTTTTACAATTTTTTTTTTTCTTAAAAGAGGTGTTAGATGGAAATCTATGGAGATGTTACTTATTGTATTAGAACTAGATGATGAAAATAATAATTATTTCTCTCTTCTCGTTACTTAACTTTTATGGGCAACCTACGATTTCACCTCTTGTTGGCTTTCTCAGGTTCTCGCCTCCCTCCTCCTTATGTAATGTGTCAAGAATAAATTATGTGCACAATTTAATCTCACGGTTTAACAATAGCCTCTTATGACTTTCCATTTAACTTTATGAAAGCATAGCCACAATCACGATTCCCTATATCCTTTCACTAATAATATTACCCACAAAAGCTGCAATGGGTAGGAAGGGTAATTAGTTTAGTGGGTAGAAAAACGAATGGGTAGGTAAGGGTAATTAGTTTAATTTTTGTAGGTAAAGCTATAAAACTCCCTTATTAATTAATCCTAATATTCCCTATGAGTATACATACAGTGTACAACTAAAGACATTGAAATACACAGCATTTTACTACGTTTAGTCTTCTCTCAATCTAACTAGGGTTTAGACTGTGAAATTAGGGGTTGCTCCAACACACGGTGACAACCACCGCCGACTAGTAATTTCAGCCGCGGTTCATCCGTCTTTCGCTTATGCTAATAAGAACAAGTAAGTTCTCTATTTATTATTTACGCGCTATCTAACGCGTTTAGATTAACATGTTCTTTCAAAAACAAACATCCACTTTTTTGCTCATTTGGTTGAAAGCTACATAGCACCAGAAGCGGGAAAGAAAAGGGAAAAAGAAAGTGCAGAATGTAGATATGAGGTTTGAATTTGGACAAATACACCAATGTGCATGTTACGTATTAAATACTCTTTTGTTTCTTTTCTTTCCCAAAGCACCATTAGAGATGGACACATAAAAAAAAGCTGGTGGATTGTATCTGTTGCCATCGTTGCTGCCATCATCTTCACTCTGCATTTTAATTCTCATATTGGCATTAACCATATTAAGGATTAAGGAACCTCGCAATTAAGCTGTCATCTGTGGTTGTCCAAAGGGTTTTGCCACACACATCTACTAGCCTGCTCTACAAATAAAACTGAACATGCATGGCCGTGGACCTTAAGATTCAGCTTGACAATCGAAATAAAGCCAGCTTCAGGCACAGGGCAGGCAAATGCTTAGTCATGTATATAGAAATAGCCAGGTAGGAGAGGTCAGCCTAGACCCAGGTTTCATTCGAGCCCACAGCACCACAAGTATTCCTTGCCAACTGATGCTCACGGTCGATTCCTTCTTGTCCACTGTCAACACTCTATCGGCATGACAAAATACATAGGAAAAAGGAACATAAAATTTCAACCAAGGCAGCAGGTCAGCACACATGCACTTTCTAAATCCATGAATTACAAGCTCTCCTTTTTTTTTAATCAGTAAAATATAATTTTATTGATAACCCACAATAAGAGTTTGTAGGGTAGAATGTACAGAATAGCTAATCTTGGCTTCTACATCATTAATTAAAGACATGTTGTACCAAAAAGAAAGGAAATACATTAGTATTTGGTTACTACAAGCTTCTTCTCCAAGTGGAGAGCACCGACTAGTTTTGGAAGCATAAAAGCTTGACATATTGTTCAACTAGAGTCTACATACTATTCTACTACAAGAGTACAACCACTCAATGCTGGAACTGAACTCTACATAATTAGTACAACTCTTAGAATCACAAGTAAAGGCTAGATTAGAAGTATCATGTCAAAAATTCAAATAATTTGTTAATGCTTTGAGGCTAGTGACTAGAGTAAGGATGCGTGAGGTCGTCATGTACTAGAATCAATCTTCTTGTAGAGAACCCAGATTTCTTCACATAGTTATTATTATATTGCAACACAAAGATATGTCAGAATGTAAGCTTTTTGCACAATCCCTTGTCAATATTTCTGAATCGATTTGCAGGCTTCCTAGGAGCATCGGGGCAAGTATCAGCAACTCCACTAAGACGAGGTGCATAGCTAGGTGTCTTGTATCCATCAGAATCTGAAAGTGGAGTTGTGGCTTTAGCATGAAGACCCTCTGTTTGTTTTGAGGTAATAACTTCTAGAAGAGAATTGTACAACAATTCAAATAGCATCTCATCCTCTGAGACAGATCCCATATTGTCTGTATGATCAACATTTCCATCGAAATTCAGCAACTCGTCAAAGTTAAGCTGACGCATCACTTTGGTTCGTGAATCTCCAAAATATTTCTCGCACTGCGGGGCAAGCATGAGTTCATCTGGTCCAGGAGCAAATGGATTAAAGACCAACCTCTTTGGAGTTCGTGGACTTCCTTCATTCGAATAAACCAGGTTGCCATATTGTTGAGAATTGAAGCAAAGAGTCCTCGGAAGAGAAGACACTGGTGACCAGCACACATCTACGTGGTCACCACCTTCCCGAATGGAATCAGGAGTGACTGGACCGAGAGAATCAGATGGTTTTGTTGGCAATTGAGGCAATGCTCTAACAATTTCCACTCCTGGAGACTGATAACAGCCCTTCAATTTCTTAACAATGGAATGCCGAGACATATTATCCCCCTCTTTTCCATTGGCACTGACATAGGTGTCCATTATTCCTGCAGAATTCACTAATGAACATAGAGTTTTGATATTAGGAGTATGCTCGATGAACCAAGGTCTAAGCAACAGAAGGAAAGCATAAACTGTAAATAGGTAATTGGAGGATTAGCAAATTAGTTACCATGCTCTTATCACATGACCACACATAAGAGAAACCAAATATTAAAAACACACGTGAATAGCATCCGAGAGTTCCAAAGTCGTTTTGATTAAAACCAACCCACTGCCAGCAGTGAATTCTCACCAAGTAACAGGATTGATCCCAAAATCACATTCAGATATTGATCACTATTCAAATATAAAATCCAAATTTATGACAAAGCTATACTAATGCAGATAATCGCATTACAGATGCTTCCAAAAACTCTGCATAAGGCAGTTGTTATACCAATCGACGGCCACCAGAAAGATTGTATATTCAGATAAAACCAATGAAACAATAACTTCATGTTAAAATAAACCAAAAGATTGACACATGGTTTATAATATACTGTAGGTTGAACCTATTGGGCTTAAGAAAGGAGTGATCTTGACCAAAAAGTCATTAGACGTCCCAAATGCTGGGTTGGGCAAAGAGGATTATGTGATCAGACTGGGCCCATGTTATGTTGCTTATGTGCCAAATACTTAAGTCATAGATAGGAAGTGAAGTGTTTTTTGGCTCAAGAGAGGCAGCAAAGTTTTGAGAAGCACAAATATATAACCAAGTGATCTTCAAAGGGGTCCATTTATGGCATGGAAGAGAAAGAACGGGGGAATAAAAGTGAGGTGGGAGGTTTTAACTTTAAAATGTAATCTTTTTTATGAGGAACTTAAAAATATAGTCTTTTTTGCTGAGTCCTTTACTTTACTTCCTAATTCCTACAAGCATTCAACAGAAAACGCTGGTTATTCTCTTTTGATATGTAAGCTTATTTTTTCATTTTAGCAGGTTGAGGACTAAAGAATTTGGAAAACTCCAGAATTCAAATGCAGAGAAAACTAATGCAGCGAGCACCTAAGAAAAAAACTAACGAGCTAATCCGGCGAATAGGAAGCAAAATTATCACGAAACCATGTGTGAACTCAATCTTCAAGAAGCTTGGGCCCCGATTAATGTAGGTAAATTGTTTTCAATTAACTTAAGCCCTATTAATAGAAAAATAATTGATTTAGGACAAACATTTTTAGATTTTTGCAGCACTTAAAAGAAAAATACCTTTAAGTGTTGCAAAAAGTTACAAGGGCAAAGCCCTAATTAGCGAAGATGGAGAAACCAAATCGAAGAAAAGGCCCACCCAAAACAGATTGAAGAAAATACAAATTGGTATTGGAGAAGCATTAAAAAGGAGAATGTTGGAATTACCCTAACGAGTTGAAACTAGCACGCGTAATGCAACAATTGAAATGAAGATGTAAACAAAGTTAGCAGTTTTACCTCAGAATAGGCTTCGTCACTGGCAAAGATCTGCAGAAACCGGCAACCGGGAAGATGGAACTGAAAGAGAGAGTTCTAACTTTAACCAGAGCGTGTAGCGCTGGTCCTGTAGTCGAGAACAGTAAAAAGTAGAAGTAGGAGGGTCATATCTAAGCCTAGTCTTCTTCCGTTGCTGCTCATTAATTTTTTATTAGCCGTTCCGACATAAATGTTTACTTTGCACAAGTTTGTTTTATAATTACATCTAGGCAAAATACTAAAGATCCCATTAAAATTATCGAAAAAATATGTTTGAATACTTAAACTAAACGGGTGTTCTTTTACCCCCTTAAAACATTGCGAGTGATTTTTGTTCTACCCTTCATGATACCAGACCAGCTAAAGAGTAACGCGTGTAGATTTTCCCTAAATCTCGTCGTTTAGAGTGTAGATATTGAGGATTGTTGGTGTCTCTTGCAGTTAATTCTTGTTTTCTTCAATTTCTTGCCGATTTTGAAGTGTAAAAAATATTTGCTCTCGTTTTTCTTCTTTATTGATTTCAGTTCGAAAAATGGCTTTTGAGCTCGTTACATTGAGGATCTTCCATGGTGGTCAGTTACAACAATATCCTATCAACTACAAAGGTGGTATCATGACTGATTATTTTGATATTAATGTTGACAGATTTTTATATTTTAAGTTTGTAGATTATGTCAAAGAAAAGAGGTATAATTGTGAAATATATTCTATTTATGTGAGACCACCCAATTCTAGCACTTTGGTAAAAAAATTAACATATAGGACTATTGTGGGTATTGTGTCTCTATTATATTTGAAGTGTATGTGTCTCACTCTATTGATGAAGCATTAGTGGTCCCTCCAGCTATTGAATATATAAGCGGGAATCTAGTGGGTCTTTTGATAGAGGGACAAATCAAAGTGTTAGGGTCAGTGAAGGTGTAGGGTTTCAAGAACCACAAAATAGTGTCCCTATTGCTGATAATTTTTCTGGTGGGAATGAGGATGGTCCTTCTCATGCTAATGATATTCCATTAGTTGAATCTGATGTGGATAGCAGTGACAATAGTACAAATTTAGAACTTGAAGAGCTGTTTGAGGATGTGGAAGAAGAACATGGTAGTGATGTTGATGAGGAGTATTGAGTTTAAGAGAAGAGAGGAAAAAGGTGCAGAGTAGGAAGAGCAAAGAGAAAAAGATTGAAACTAGACATGCCAAGTAAGGTAAAAAGGGTCCAGATCTAGGATACGATGAATATGCAGCTAGGAAGAAGACAACTTTGAGGGTAAGATTGCTGGAGATGAGCCATATTATCCCTTAGATGAAGCTGCTAGATTTGAACAAATCCTGATGAAAATGCTTATGATGAAGGCGAAGATGAAGTCCAACAGCCAGTAGGAGCAAGAAGAAAGCTAAAAAATAGGGTTATCTTTGGTCCTGGTTGTAAGTTAATTATTTGGAAAACTAGTCTTGTTTTTTAGAGTGTTAGACAGTTTGGAGAAGCACTTACTAATTATGCAGTTCAAGAACATGTACAATTAGATAAGTATATTAATGAACCAACAAGGGTGAGGATAAAGTGTTGTGCTGGCTGTCCATGGCTCTTGTTTGTTAGTTATTGTCATGACTCCAATTTACCACCTTAGGATATCGTGATGGAACCTAGTCTCTAAGATTAGGTAAGCCTAACATTTAATAATAGCTTAACCTAAATAATCAATAGAAATACTAAAGCAAGACTGATATACTCATATAAACTTCCAAAATAGGATCATAACAATACTCTTCCCAAAATCGGTGGAACTGAGTCATAAGCTCTACCGAATAATCTAGAATGTCTACTACAAGAAAACAATAAAATGAAATGATAAGGAAGGTGACTCCGAGGTCCGCGGACCTCTAGATGGCAGCTAACAAATCAATCACTAACGTCCAGCACGGGCCGACGTACCTGGATCTGCACAAAAAGATGTGCAGAAGTATAGTATGAGTACACCACAATGGTACCCAGTAAGTATCAAGCCTAATCTCGATAAAGTAGAGATGAGACCAGGTCAAGATACCTACTAGGACATGATAAACATAATATATATATATATATATATATATATATATATATATATATATATAAAACAATGGAAAGTAATAAAAATAGGAAAAATGATTGATAACAAAGCAATTTAATAATGTAAACTAATGACAGAATTGTAAGCATAAGATAACAAGAAGAAAGCAAATAACAAGAACCACAAAAAGTCAAATACGGACAAAACTGGTAAGACAAGGAAGAATAAACGCAACAGGAATTGTTGAACCAATAACTCTTTTCAACATGAGATGCACAACAAGAATTACAACCAAGGTACCTCCTCGTATACAATAAGAATCACAATCGAGGTACCGCCTCGTATTCACATTTCTCAATTTCAATCAAAATCTTTCCTTATACCGTTGCGTGAGCCTTACATTTAGATAGTTTTGAATATATATTTTTTCGAAGTAGCTACACTCACTTTAGTCCACCTTATGAAGCCGCGTGGCTTCATTTTATTTTCTTACTAGCAACACGCACATAAATCCCACCTTATGACGCCGCATGCACATTAACCCCTTTTCTTATACTGCCGCATGTGCATCAATATCACAACATAATAACAACCCGCACCACAAGTGCCCATATGCCACAACTTGCCAAAAATCAACAATATCAGTGTTTCCACAACAATAACCCATGGCTCAATCACAATGTGTACAAGAATATCAATAATAACAATGAATGTGAATTGCTCAACAAGGAATATATCTCAACAATCAACAATTTCGCCTTAATGTGATAACGACTTTCACAACTTCAACACCAATAAATCAACAAGAAGATATTTCAGAGAATAACAAATTCAATTACAAGTAATTCACCAATTAAAGATATAACAAAGCAATAAGGAAGGAAATAACTTCAACTAGGCATAAAAGAGCAAAACAACAAGCAAGAGGTAGAACAAGTGTTAACAAAATTAAATAAGACATGAAAGGATAGACTAATACATGTAAGAGTACATTAACAATGAGAATTAGAATATATAATATGAAAATTCAATTAAAGGCATGAAAATAGTCTAAATAACCTACACCGGTCAAATACCACATATAATTCGTGTACCCACTCGTCACCTTGCATACGCGACTTTAACATAACACAAATATCACATCAATCCCAAATACTAAGGGGTAGTTCCCCACAGAAAGTTAGGCAAGATACTTACCTGAACTAGGCCAACTCAACACTCGAAAATAGCTTTTCCCCTAAAATTCGCCTCCACACGGCTCAAATCTAACTAAAATTGACATAATATTATTAAACAATGCAAGGTAAAACAATTACAATAGATAAAGTTATGATATTTACACTTTTCCCCAAAAAATCAACCCCGGGCTTGCCCGATCAAAACCCGGGTCAAAGGGTAGATTCCAACTACCCATAACCCCACGAGTCCATATATATGATTAGTTTCAAAATTCAAGTCCAAATTGACTCTCACAACTCGATTTCGTACTTTTCAAAAACTTGACAAAATTTCTCAATTTTTTCTCTTGATTCACATAAATTTGATGTTAAATCTAAGATATAATCATGACATATAGTTCGAATTGAGTAGCATCACTTACCAAATGTTTGTAGATGAATATCCCCTCTCCAAATTGCCTCCTATCGAGTCTAGGATTCTAAAATGTGAGAAATAAGACTAAATCCCGGCTTTTCTAACCTTTTGTGCAGTTGCAGTTGTCGCAATTGCAAACCATCGTAATTGTGAAGAAATCCTCGCATATGCGGCCACTGATAGCCTAAGAGGAGATAGCAAATGCGACATTCACTTTACATTTGCGAAGCATGTCCTCATTGCAAATGCGACTTTTGTGTCGCAAATGCAATTTAGCCAACCTCCTGTCACTATTCGCAATTGCGATACTTGAGGCTCCCCCTGATAAGGTCGCAATTGCGACCCTGGTGTTCGCAAATGCGACGCCAGAGGCATCAGGATACCAGAATCTGTTTTTCAGTCTAAAACATTCCGAAACATATCCGAATCTCATCGGAGCCCTGAAGGCTCCAAACCAAACATCCACACAAGCCCAAAAACATCATACAAACTTTCTCGCATGATAAAAACAAAAATATAACATCTAGAACTACGAATCAAAGAGCAAAATGCATGAATTTCAAAGTAAAGTTTAAGAACTTCTAGAATTGTAACTAACGTCTGAATCCTATCAATTCAACTCCTAATGACCAAATTTTGCAAACAAGTTCTACATAGAAAAACAGACCTATTCCACATCCCAAAATTAAATTTCAAACCCAATATACAAAAGTTAACCTACGGTCAAACTTCTAAGCCTTAAATTGCCGATTTTTGGAAAAATAACAAAAATCAACCTACAGACTTCCGACTTCGATTCCAGGCATACGCCCAAGTCCAAAATCACGATACAAAGCTATCGGATCCATCAAAAGACCGTTATGGGGTCATTTTCACAAAATTCAAAGTTTGGTCAATATTTATATCTTAAGTTTCTAAGTCAAGAACCAAAGGATCTTCATGGAACAAAACAAATCAACCCTGTAAGTTATAGAACTATAAACACACATGTGTGAAGCATAAAAAGGGAATCAGGGTGCAATTACACAAAATGAACGATCAGATCGTTACATTCTTCCCCTCTTAAAACAAATGTTCGCCCTTGAACGTGCATAAGGACATACCTGAAGTGATGAATAGATAAGAACAACAACTCTGCATGTCGTGCTCGGTCTCCCAGGTCGCCTCCTCGATTGGATGACCCCTCTATTGAACCTTCACCGAAGAAATGTTCTTTGATCTCAACTTCTGGACCTATCTGTCCAAGATAGCCACCGGCTCCTCAATATAAGTCAAATCCTTGTCTAATTGGACCGAGCTGAAGTCTAAAACAAGAGATGGATCACCATAATACTTCTGAAGCATAAAAACATGGAACATCGGATGAACTGTTGATAAGTTAGGTGGCGATACAAGCTTGTAGGCCACCTTACCAACTCTCTCAAGGATCTTTAAAGGACCGATATACTCAGGACTCAACTTGCCCTTCTTCCCGAACTTCATCACACCCTTCATGGGTGAAACACGGAGCAAACCCACTCTCCAACCATAAATGCTACATCACGAACCTTCCGATCAGCATAACTCTTCTATCTAGACTGGGGTGTACGAAGCCGATCCTGAATCAACTTGACCTTCTCCAAGACATCTCAAACCAAATCCTTGCCCAACAACTTAGCCTCTCCCACCTCAAACCAGCTGATTGGGAACGACAGCGTCTCCGATATATGGCCTCATAAGGAGCCATTCGAATACTCGATTGATAGTTGTTGTTGTAGGCAAACTCCACAAGCAGCAGGAACTGATCCTAAACCCCCCTCCCTCGAAATCCACAACATAGGCACGAAGCATATCCTCTAATATCTGAATGGTGCGCTCGAACTACTTGTCCGTCTGGGGTGAAATGGTGTACTCAACTCAACCTATGTGTCTAACTCATGCTGCACAGCTCTCAAAAAATGTGATTTGAACTGCGTACCTCGATCAGAGATAATGGATACCGGCACACCGTGAAGGCGAACAATCTTGTAGATATGGATTTAAGCTAGCTGCTCTGAAGAATAGGTGGTCACCACCGGAATGAAATGAGCCAACTTGTTCAACCTGGCCACAACCACCCATACCGCGTCAAATTTCATCTGAGTCCGTGGAGCCCAACAACAAAATCCATGGTAACGCGTTCCCATTTCCACTAGGGAATCTCAAGTCTCTGAAGCAAACCGTCCGGACTCTGAAAGTGGTTGTTCTGGAAAGTTAAGAATTTTTGCACTACTAAGACTATGAGCGGATATTGATCATTAATTGTAAAATGATCTATAATTGGATATAGATCTGTCTCTCTAAAGAGTCAGTTATCCATGTTACTTTGGATCATGTGAGCGTAGGCACCCGGGTTTGTTGGTGCTTTGTTTGGACACATGGCCGATGTCAGTCATATGAATTTGTATTGTGGGGTATATACACACACACACACACACACACACTTTGACTCATACATCGGTTGTATATAAATGTTGTTGACATGTGTCATATCTTTATATGAGGATTGAGATGTTGATAACTTATTTGATCTCCTTTATATTTAAAGCATGCCTAAATTTTGTATGAACTGTGTTTTGAGTTTTCGTACTCGTTGATGATACCATGCTCTATTCCGTATATTTTTTAGGCTTTCAGCTGCTTATGGGACTGCTAGTGAGTGTCGATGTCAACACCTTGCAACTAATTCTTCATGACTAGACTTGATACTTACTAGGTACTGTAGTTTTGTACTCATACTACACATCTGTATATTTTTGTGTAGGTTCTGATGTTGGCGTTAGTGGTTTATACCAAGTGGAGTAGGAGATCTATTGACGATTTCGTGGTAAGCTAATTTACTTGATCTGATCTACAACACATGGAGTCCCCCTCCCTACGTATCTATGTTGTCTATCTAATTTCCATTTTGGACAGACATTGTAGTTTAGTTGACTCTTTTTATTCTTGTTAGATACTTGTGATAGTTGTGACAACGGGTTTTGGGCATTACGGATAGTTGTGGTTGTGTTTAGACCCTGTCTAATTATTTGCATTTATGATATTGTTTTTGAGACTATTTCCTCTTTCATATTATATTATGATTCTGTTAAAGATTTAGATATTTTTTTTAGTTATGGTTGATTGGTTGTTGGCTTGCGTTAGTGGGTTAGGCGTCATCACGATCTTCGGTGGGATTTTGGGTCGTGACAAGTTGGTATAAAAGCTCTAGGTTCTAAGGGTCTCACAAATCACAAGCATGCATAGTAGAGTCCTGTGGATCGATACAAAGATGCCAGAATCTATCTGCAAGAGGGTATAGGGCTTTAGGAAACTTTCCCTTTCTTGATTCCTCATGATGCATTGATTATTGTCTGATTTTAAATCTTTCTCTTCTACTCTCTCATTGATGGTGAGGACGTGCACTTCAGCAATGGGAGCGGGTGGTAGTGAGGCAGCACCACCGACTGTAGCTGGGAGAGGCATGGCCCGGGGTAGGGTCAAGACTTCTACAAGGGTCACACTATCACAACTAAAGGTAGATCATCCACTAGGGACTGTGGCCACACGTATCTATGTTACGGAAGTACATTGGCAATCCTAATCGAGTGGTGCCCACAGATGATGTACAGATTACGGAGGACTTGTCATACGAGGAAATTCTAATTGGCATCCTAGACCGACAAATCCATAAGCTATGAAATAAGGAGGTAGCCTCTGTGAAGGTTTTATGGAGAAGCAAGAATGTGGAGAGAGATGACGTGGGAAGCAGAGGAAGAAATGAAGTCTAAATACCCCACCTATTTCAAACTGAAGATATGGCTCGAGGTGGGATACCTCAGCCCAGCTCTATGCAGGCCAGTAGATCATCAGGTAAGCTCTTATTTTTGACTTGCAGAATTCATAATGGACAGTTGTGTAAAGCCAAGTGTTGCTATTTATAGACATTGTCCATGTGTGGCATGTATAGTATGTTTTGTGGTTGCGTACATATTGGTTTTAGTCTAGTGTACGGGGGAGACTGGCAAAATTTTCCCAAAGTCTCTAAGAGTGAACATTCGAGAAAGAATGTTTCTAAGGAGGGAAGGATGTTACATTTCGTATTTTCGTACATTAAAGTTTCGTCTTCAGTTAATTGATGTAGGCTCGGGGATGATATTTTCTTGAGATTATAAGCATTTATGCTATTTATAACAAGCAATAAGTAAGTGCCGTGAAAGATAAAGGGTAAACGCATCAAAAAAATGAGTTTTATTGAAGGTTGTTGATTTGGGATAAAATACGGTACGAGCCATAGTACCAGGTATTTATGGACTAGTGCCATACAAGGTACTACATGACCATGAGAGTAATTAGTAAGGTGTACAAGTATATTAAAAGTAAGTAGTATTTTAAGTAAGTCGAAATAATTCTTAATTATGTGGGTAGTTGGTTAATTATTGAGTAATGGGATATTACCTAATTAATTAGGAATATATTGGATAAGGATTAAATTTCACTATGTGGCAGCCCACCCTTCAAACTAAGTGACTCATAAATCAAATTGAAGGGTGGCAAACTAAAGTGATAAACACAAGTGACTACATTCTTCATTACATGTAAACACCTACTTAGAAGATTTGCATTTTTGCTTCATTTAGCCTTTAGATGTTCAAGTGATTAATTTTATTATGTTCTTAAGATTACAAACACACGTTAGAATGTATTAAGAGAATACATAACATTTTCCTACTACAACTCCAAAATAACCCACGATAGAGCACTTGATTTCATAACTTCTTAAGCAACGTGAGATTTTGCGATTCTAAGGGAGTACGGTGCAACCTTTCCTAAGAAAATCATACGGATTTTTCCCTACTCCAGGTATGTTAAGGTTAAGTCCTTCCTTCATTTTGGCATGATCTCGTAATTACATGAGTTTGATAACGAGGCATAAAGAGAAGTTATATTCCTGAATTTATGTACATTTTCCTAGTCTCAAAAGTTACAGCATTCTCCCTTATCGGAACTTTATATTCAGTTTAATTTTGTCTTCTGTCAGCCAAGAGAACAGAGAGTCTATATATATACAGTATTACAGTATTTCCACCACCATCGAGCTTAATCAATCGGCAGGCCCCTATTGGGCAACCTCTGATCAGATGGTATGTTATATAACAAGCCTACTGTGATCGAGCGCCTATGAGCGAGCCTAGTTGGCCGAGATACAAAGCCTAGTATGGTCGAGCACCTATGAGCGAGCTTACTACGGCAGAGCAGTTATATATATACCGAGCCTTATAGGGCCGCACAACTATTTTATTTACTATATTGAGAGAGTTAAGCCAGTATTAGCAGGTAAGCATATCTTCAGATTATCTTTGACTCCCAGTTACTTTAGTTATTATATTATCAGTTCAGTTTTAGCTTTCAGTTATTTAATTTTCTTGCATACTCGGAACATTATTTCGTAGTGACGTCCCTTTTTCTCGGGACGCTGCATTTCATGCGTGCAGGTTCAGACAGACAGACAGGTAGACCTCCTCAGTAGGTGTTGCCCGAGTTCAGCTTTATCGGTAAGCTCCATGTCCTTCGGAGTTGCCGGGTCTAGAAATTTTGTGTACATCTTGTGTATATATGTACATAGGTTATGGATAGGTCGGGGCCCTGTTCCGATCACGGTACATCTATCAGTAGAGGCTTGTAGACATATCCTGTCAGTTAGTGCAATATGCTGGGTTTGTAGGCCTTGTATGTATATTTTATTGGTTTGTCAGCTGCAGTAGTTATGACGGCCTTGTCGGCCCACCTTTATATTGATGTTTAGTCAACGTTAGTTTTCATTCAGTTTTATATTTTGCTTCGCAAATTGTCTTGCAATGGGTCTCATGGCCAAAGTATGACATTATATGTTCGAGTCCCTTAGTCGCAAGTTGGTACGCAAGGATAGGTGAGGCACCGGGTGCCGGTCCCCCCGCCCCCCAGGTTCGGGGCGTGACATGTCCGCATTTGATTACTTGTTGTTCTTATTATGTGTTCACTCCTAGTTGCCTTTATTGCCTTAAATTCCGTTGTTAGCCTACGTTATTGTAATGCTTTATTATCATTCTTTTCCTCGCTTTTAGATATTAATTTATATTATACCCTCTTTAGTTTTTTTGTCCTAGTAGGTGTCTTGACCTGGTCTCGTCATTACTCTACCAAGGTTAGATTAGATACTAACCGGATACCATTGTGGTGTACTCATGCTATGCTTCTACATGTTTTGTGTAGATCCAGGTACACCCGTTCATGCCAGACGCCAGTGATTGACTAGTTATTTCCGGAGACTTCAAGGTAAACCTGCTCGACGCTCGCATGTTTCGGAGTCACCTTCTATTTTTAGTTGTATTACTGTTTGTTTTTAGTTCATAACAGAATTTTACTTCGAGATTATTAGTGTTTTCTCTGTAGAGCATATGACTTGGTTCCACCAGGTTTTGGGAGTTATTGATAGTTGTACTGTTTGGTTTTAATATGATAGATCACCTGTTTAAGCAGATATCTAAATTTTTATTTTTGCTAAATCTCGATGTATGTTAGGCTTACCTAATCTTAGAGACTAGATGTCATCACGACATCCTAGGGTGAAAATTTGAGGCCGTGACATTTTTTAAACTTTATATTATTTTGTAATGTCGCGGTATCAACATCAACGAAGTGACTTTTCAACGGCGAGCTTTGGTTAATTATTGACTCAACGTGCCACCTAATTAAAATAGTTGCAAGCCCCTTTATTCTATAACATACAACAAGTAATTATTAATAGATGAGTAAAACCTCATATCCTGGATAAATATTAATTGACAAAAACTCACTTTTGAAAGTTTGCAATCTCAAAATCATCGGCCAGGTTTTTTATTAGTCATTGAAGTCCTCAACTTACATTAATCTATAGAGTGTCTAATATGGCATTCTATGAAATCCATTGAACTTTGTGAAGTATTAGACATATTTAAGATGAAGTTAAAGAAAAGAGAAAATGGGAGAGAAGCTAAAGAAGATAGGCCAATAGACTCATTGCCTAGGATGTTCTAAGGGTGGACAGGTATAACGCATGGCTACCATGCGCTATACCCAGTCAAAATTGACCAAACGCCACATTTGGCCGGGAGGGTACATCGCATGCCTGCATGCGCTATAGGAACTGTGGTTTTTTTCTTTTTTTTTTTCTTTTTTTTTTTGTTATTCCAGTTGAACTCTACGTTACTTTGGTTTCAGACTCAAATTTCAGGTGACAAGGTGCTGACTAAGGAATATTAGCGATGTGTCGTCTCTTGTGCTGGCCATGCGTCATATGCATATTTTACCAATACAACTCTCTCTACGCAAATAAAACAATGAAATAGTCGTAAATTAAAGTAAATCTGTAATCTCTCTATGTAAATAGAACACTACTTATATTATCAAGATCTTCCAAATAGAATAGGTAGTACATTTTTTTAGGTCAATATTATGGGTGCCAAATAGGTTATTTGAGCTGGTCATGATGGACTGACTCATTAAATGGGTCATTGCTCAACTCTGCTCAGGGTTCACTTAGGTTAAGATGGGCTAAACAATAAGTTATAATCCAACCCGCCCAAATTAACCAAATCTTATATTTTTCACGAATTAGAGAAAAACAAATTCATAAAGAAAATATTTTTCAAACATTTAAACCAACCAAACATTGGAAAATTAGAAATATTAATTTTCTAGAACCTAGATCAAGGTAGAACTTTAAGATTAAGTTTTCCATGGGTCAAGGTTGGTGTCACGACCCGGATTTTCCCACCCTCGGGAGTCGTGATGGCGCCTACTAATAGGAGCTAGGCAAGCCAACTTAATTTACTTCTTTTAGCAATTATATTCCATTTAATGAAAACAAAACATAACATGATAAAGCGGAAGTCTCAAATATAATTAACTGAAAGAAATGCGGAAGTTTAACAAAATCCTCTACCCAAAACTGGTGTCACAATACTCACGAACGTCTAGAGAATACTAAATACAAGGTGTGAATTAAACATAAAACTATCTGTTTCGGTACAAATGATAACAAACTGAATAAAACAGAAAGGGACTCCGGGCCTGCGGACGTCAGCAAGGCTACCTCGAATGTCCCTGGACCGAAAGCTCGCTCCCAGAATGCCACTGCTACTCAAATGTTGTTCCAACACCTGGATCTGTGCAAAAAGATGCACAGAGTGTAGCATCAGCACAACCGACCCCATGTGCTGGTAAGTGCCTGGCCTAACCTCGACGAAGTAGTGACGAGGCTAGACCAGACTACCAAACAATGCCTGTGCAGATATATATATACAAGTACAACGAAATAATAGCGGAAAGTAAACATTTAGAGCTGAGAGGGGGAACATGCTTATGGGGTAGCAGATAAATCAGAATATCAGGAATAACAAAAGAAGAACTACATCTGATTTCTTCTAACACAGAATAAGGGAAAACAAACCACTTTCACTTGTTTCAATTTCCTCTCGTTGCAGGCGTGCAACACGATCCCATTTCCTCATATCACGTGGTAGGCGTACCACTCGATCCCATTTCATAATATCACGTGGTAGGCGTACCACTCGATCCCATTTCATAATATCACGTGGTAGGCGTACCACTCGATCCCATTTTATAATATCACGTGGTAGGCGTACCACTCGATCTCATTTCATAATATCACGTGGTAGGCGTACCACTCGATCCCATTTCTTTCAACACAACACACAATATAATTCCGGCAAGGGAGAAAGATATTATAATAAACTATCCCGACAAGGGAACAAGATAATATAATAAACTATCCCGGCAAGGGCACAAGATAATATAATAAACTATCCCGGCAGGGGAGATCCAGCTATAACCAAACTTATTCAATTTTTACTTAACACAATTAAATCAATACTCAGTCTCAACAATTACTGGCTCAGTGTTAAAGATTTCCAACCAAGTCCTCATAAACAACAATTAAGAATTCGATAATTTAGGAATTGAGGACTCACGGTCATGCTCGACACCAGTGTATAGATACTTGTCACCATGCCGATACACCGTACTCGACAAATAGCAATTAGCAAATAAGACTCTACTCCTATTCCCTCAAGCCAAAGTTAGACCAAACACTTACCTCAAATGCTCCAAACTCAACTCAAGCCTCTAGTATAGCTTTACCCTTCGAATTCACCACCAAACCGCTCGAATCTAGTCACAAATTACTTGAATGTATCAACAAATGCTAATCAAATCAATTTGAATGCATGAAAATGAATTTCCCAAAGTTCTACTCAAAATTTCCCAAATCGCCCCCGGGCCCACGTGGTCAAAACCCGAGGTTCGAACCAAAACCCGGGTACACATTCCCCCACGAATCCATATCTATGATTAGTTTTGAAATCGGACCTCAAATTGAGGTCCAAATCCCCAATTTTAAGAAAACCTAAGTTCTACCAAAAATCCCCATTTTCACCCATGGAAATCCTTGATTTTAAGATGAAAACATGTTTAATGATGTTAATTATTGAAGAAATTAAGTAAAAATTGACTTACAAATGATTTGGGGAAGAAAGTTTTCTTGGAAATTGTCACGACCCAAACCCCGGTCGTGATGTCGCCCAACACATTGCTAGGCAAGCCCGACCATTTACGCAACCTTAGCCAAATAATCTAAATAAATAAATAAATGTTCACTACTATAATACCAATTTAGGGCGAAAATTCTGATATAATCTCTAACATTCGAAAATCCCAAAATAAAATACTAAATAGCCCACAGAATCTGGTGTCACGAACATGAGCCTCTAGAAGCAGATTATTCACCTATTACAAGTCCGACTAGGAAAATAATACGAATAAAATAATAAAAGATAGAAGGGAAAGATCAAGGCTGCGAACGCCATGCAGCTACCTCGACACTCCCAGATAATTGCTGCTCAGCTAACAAGCCCTCACTCACCCTTTGGTGTACCTGGATCTGCACATAAGGTCTGAGGATAAGAAATCCTAAATAAACACAAAGTAAAGCTAAAAATACCATTAAGCAACAATACAGTTAGAATAAACATCAGAACATATGAAGAAATAAATGACAATTAAATATGCAATGCAACACATAAATCGGTACCTCCAGTACCCCGCTGCGACCGTGCAACCTGCTCCTTTTATTTAACGTCGACGGCGCTCACTGGGGGTGTGCAGACTCCGGGAGGGGCCCCTTACGGCCCAAGCGCAATAATAAGCCATCTCGTGGCATCAAACAGGCCCTTGGCCTCATATCAATATCATTATAATACTGCTGCGGCGTGAAGCCCGATCCCATACTCAGTCCAAAAATCACACAATAGTATAAAAATATTCAACCCAAACTTCATTTAAAAATATTAACTTAATTTCTAATTTAAGAAAATGGCTGAGATTTCAGACACAGTATTAAATACCAGGACTGAGTTTAATATTTATAAATATGGTAAGAAACCATTAAAATAATCCCTGAAGGATTCGAGTAGTTGGCACGAAGCCCAATTATGACAATTAATCCATTTTTATAAGGATATTACAAATCTACAATCAAATAGGTATCAATTTTATTAAGCGGGACGGACCGAGTCGCAATCCCTGACGGTGCTCTACCCCGCGCCCGTTATCCGGCGTGCAAGTCACCTCACATAGCACTACGTTATGCAAATTCGGGGTTTCAAACCCTCAACACAGTATTTACATTTATTACTAACCTCAAGCCGGCCAAGGTCCTAGCTTGCTATGCCCTTGCCTTTCGAATTCACCTCTTCGTGCGTCGAATCTGACCAAAACCATAACGAATACGTCACAATATGCTAAGGGAATATAACCCAATCGAAAAGACTCGAAAAACATCGAAAATCACGAAGTTGGCAAAACCCGAGCCCCGGGCACACTTCTCGAAAAATTATAAAATTCACATCACCGGATTCCTTATCTCGCCACTAGTCCATGCATATAAAGAACACCAAAATCGGAGTCCAAATGACCCCTCAAATTCCCATTTTTGTTCTCTTAGGTTTCAAGCCCTAACCACCATTTTTGACCTTAATTCCTTGAGTTTTCAGTGTAATTTCATGTATTTGCATGATAAAATTGTGTTCTAAGTCCGAGAATGCTTACCTGATCGAAGTCCTTGAATTTTCTCTTCAAAATCGCTCAAGAACACCCCAAGTCCGAAGTTAAAAATATGTTTCTGTAAAATTTCGCGAAGGGATTAAAACCCACTTCTGATCAGTTATTTCCGCTTCTGCGGT
>NC_031989.1:22152457-22161089 GCF_001879085.1 Nicotiana attenuata
AAATGACCCAACTCTCCGCACTCATAGCAGCTGCCCGGTACTGAAGATGGGGACTGATGAAAACCTCTCGCACCGGAGTGACTAGCAGATGCACTCGGCGCAGAAGAACCCTGAACTGATGGGGCATGAGATGAACTCTGAGCTGGGAGGGCGCTGAGTGAAGTCTGACCCTGCTGGGGCCCATGATGACCACGGCCTGAAGATCCCCCACGATACTCTGGACGAGCTGACTGAGCAGGCCTGAAAGAGCGACCTCTACCCTGCTGGAACTGACCCCTCGAAGGAGCACCACTGTAACTGCCCGATCCACGAGGCCTCTTAGCCTCTCTCTCCTCTCGCTCTCTACGGCGAACTGACTCAATCTCACGAGCAATGTCTACCACCTCCTCAAATGTAGCACCCAGTACTCTCTCTCTAGTCATCAGAATACAGAGATGGTAGTTAAGACCATCCACAAATCTCCTGATCCTCTCGCGATCTGTTGGAACCATCCAAGTAGCATGACGAGCCAGCTGGGAAAACCTCACCTCATACTGAGTCACTGTCATGTCTCCCTGTGTCAACCACTCATACTGCCTTCGCAACTCTTCCCTGCGGGACTGAGGTATATACTTCTCCAGAAAAAGAGCTGAGAACTGCTGCCAAGTCAGAGGTGCTGCACCGGCAGGCCTACGCCTCTCAAAGTCCTCCCACCAAGTAAGAGCATCCCCCGTGAACTGAAAAGTAGTAAATGCCACACCACTCGACTCAAGGATCCCTGCCGTACGGAGCATACGCTGGCATCTGTCAAGAAAACTCTGGGCATCCTCGCCCTCAGCACCACCGAATCGGAGGCTGGAGTCTACCAAACCTCTCGAGACGACGCTGCTCATCGTCTGGCATAGCTGGAACCACAAAACCCTGAGCTGGTGCAACCTGCTGAGTTGGAGGTGCCTCCGGTGTCTGTAGCCCCTGCACTCCCTGCGCAGGTGTGCGAGCATCGGGGGTCTGATTGCCTCCCCCGATCTGTGAAGTAGTTGCTGCTGCTGTGGTGGCTGAAACTGCTTGAGCCAAACCAGTACAGACCGTCAAGATCTGTGCCAAGGTCTCCTGAAGACCTGGAATCACAATAGGCACAGTTGGTGCCTGAGCAGGTGCTGCTGGAGTCTCCACCGCTGGAGCCTGATCCTGAGCTGGGGCAATCATAGGATTAGCAAGTACTGTCCCGGCTACTCTACCCCTGCCATGACCGCGCCCACGGCCTCTGGCAGCCTCAGTAGGTGGCACCGGTGGTCGTCCGTCACGTTCGATAGCTCGTGTTCTCACCATCTGTGAGAGAATAGAATAACAAAGATTTAGTTCACAGTTCAACAAAACCGCACGACAAGAGTTTCAAGAATATGGAGTATTTCCTAAAGGTTCTGCAGCCTCTCGAGGATAAGTACAGACGTCTCCGTACCGATCCGGGAGACTCTACTAAACCGGCTCATGATTCGCGAGACCAACTAACCTAGGCTCTGATACCACCTTGTCACGACCCAAACCCCGGTCGTGATGGCGCCCAACACATTGCTAGGCAAGCCCGACCATTTACGCAACCTTAGCCAAATAATCTAAATAAATAAATAAATGTTCACTACTATAATACCAATTTAGTGCGGAAATTCTGATATAATCTCTAACATTCGAAAACCCCAAAATAAAATACTAAATAGCCCACAGAATCTGGTGTCATGAACATGAGCCTCTAGAAGCAGATTATTCACCTATTACAAGTCCGACTAGGAAAATAATACGAATAAAATAATAAAAGATAGAAGGGAGAGATCAAGGCTGCGAACGCCATGCAGCTATCTCGACACTCCCAGATAATTTCTGCTCAGCTAACAAGCCCTCACTCACCCTTTGGTGTACCTGGATCTGCACACAAGGTGCAGGGAGTATTGTGAGTACTTCCAACTCAAAAAGTAATAAATATAAATAAGGTCTGAGGATAAGAAATCCTAAATAAACACAAAGTAAAGCTAAAAATACCATTAAGCAGCAATACAGTTAGAATAAACATCAGAACAGATGAGGAAATAAATGACAATTAAATATGCAATGCAACACATAAACCGGTACCTCCAGTACCCCGCTGCGGCCGTGCAGCCCGCTCCATTTATTTAACGTCGACGGCGCTCACTGGGGGTGTGCAGACTCCGGGAGGGGCCCTTACGGCCCAAGCGCAATAATAAGCCATCTCGTGGCATCAAACAGGCCCTTGGCCTCATATCAATATCATTATAATACTGCTGCGGCGTGCAGCCCGATCCCATACTCAGTCCAAAAATCACACAATAGTATAAAAATATTCAACCCAAACTTCATTTAAAAATATTAACTTAATTTCTAATTTAAGAAAATGGCTGAGATTTCAGACACAGTATTAAATACCAGGACTGAGTTTAATATTTATAAATATGGTAAGAAACCATTAAAATAATCCCTGAAGGATTCGAGTAGTTGGCACGAAGCCCAATTATGACAATTAATCCATTTTTATAAGGATATTACAAATCTACAATCAAATAGGTATCAATTTTATTAAGCGGGACAGACCAAGTCACAATCCCTGACGGTGCTCTACCCCACGCCCGTTATCCGGCGTGCAAGTCACCTCACATAGCACTACGTTGTGCAAATTCGGGGTTTCAAACCCTCAACACAGCATTTACATTTATTACTAACCTCAAGCTGGCCAAAGTCCTAGCTTGTTATGCCCTTGCCTTTCGAATTAACCTCCTCGTGCATCGAATCTGACCAAAACCACAACGAATACGTCACAATAGGCTAAGGGAACATAACCCAATCGAAAAGACTCGAAAAATATCGAAAATCACGAAATTCGCAAAACCCGAGCCCCGGGCCCACTTCTCGAAAAAATCAGAAAATTAACATCACCGGATTCCTCATCTCGACACGAGTCTATACATATCAAAATCTCTCAAATCGGACCACAAATGGCCCCTCAAATCTCAAATTTAGAATTTCAAACTCAAACCCTAATTTCTTACAATTTGGCTATATTCTCATGAATTTCAAGGATGATTCTACAATAAAATCATGTTTTAACTCATAAAACTTACCTTCAATCGACCCCAGTTGAAACTCTCTTCAATCCCCGTCCAAAAGCTCTCAACAATGCCCAAAAATGGAGGAAAAGTGGGTTGGGTTCGCGGATAAAATGTTTTAAAACATTCTGCCCAGGTCTGACCCCTCCTTCTTCGTGTTCGCGAGACCACTCTCGCGTTCGCGAAGGCCAAGTTCCCCAGACCCTTCGCGTTCGCGTAGCATGCCTCGCGTTCGCGTAGGCCAATTAACTCCAGGCCCAAACTCCTTCTACGCGTTCGCGTAGCACATTGTTCCCCTCCTTCGCGTTCGCGTCTCATCCTTCGCGTTCGCGAAGGCCAAATCTCAGCCCCCCATTTTNCACTCAGGATAACCATCTGCTGATGTAAGCCACCCGGTCTCTGATGCTCATATTTCACTTGCTGACAATTAAGACACCGGGCTACATACTCCACAATATCTCTCTTCATCCTCACCCACCAATAGTGTTGTCTAAGATCCCGATACATATTTGTGGCACCCGGATGAATGGAATACCGCGAGCTATGGGCCTCCTCCAATATCAACTCCCGAAGCCCATCCACGTTGGGCACGCAAATCCGGCCCTGCATCCTCAACACACCATCATCTCCAATGGTCACATCCCTGGCATCATCATGCCGAACCCTGTCCTTAAGGACAAGCAAATGCGGATCATCATACTGACACTCCCTGATGCGGTCATACAAGGAAGACCGAGAAACCACACAAGCCAACACTCGACTGGGCTCTGAAATATCTAATCTCACAAATTGGTTGGCCAAGGCCTGAACATCAACTGCAAATGGCCTCTCCTCAACTGGAATGTATGCCAAGCTCCCCATACTCACCGACTTCCGGCTCAAAGCATCGGCCACTACATTGGCCTTCCCCGGGTGATACAGGATAGTAATGTCATAATCCTTTAGTAACTCCAACCATCTACGCTGCCTCAAATTAAGATCCTTTTGCTTGAACAAGTGCTGAAGACTGCGATGATCAGTGAATACCTCACAGGATACGCCATACAAGTAATGCCTCCAAATCTTCAGTGCATGAACTATAACTGCTAGTTCTAAGTCATGGACGGGGTAGTTCTTCTCATGGGGCTTCAACTGACGAGAAGAATACGCAATAACTCTACCCTCCTGTATCAAAACACAACCAATCCCAATTCTCGAAGCATCGCAATATACCGTATAAGATCCTGAAGCTGATGGCAAGACTAACACTGGAGCTGTGGTCAAAGCCGTCTTGAGCTTCTGAAAGCTCTCCTCACACTCGTCCGACCATACGAATGCGACACCCTTCTGAGTCAACTTGGTCAAGGGCGATGCAATAGAGGAAAATCCCTCCACAAACCGGCGATAGTAACCTGCCAACCCTAGGAAGCTGCGAGTCTCTGTGGCTGAGGTCGGTCTGGGCCAACTCTGCACCGCCTCTATCTTCTTTGGGTCGACCTAGATACCCTCACTGGACACCACATGTCCCAAGAAAGCCACTGAACCGAGCCAGAACTCACATTTGGAGAACTTTGCATAAAGCCTCTCCTCCCTTAATCTCTGCAATACAACTCTCAAATGCTGCGCGTGCTCCTCCTGACTGCGCGAGTATACCAGTATGTCATCAATAAATACTATGACAAATGAGTCCAGGTAAGGACGGAACACACTGTTCATCAGGTGCATAAAAGCTGCTGGGGCATTGGTCAGCCCAAAAGACATGACAAGAAATTCATAGTGACCATATCTAGTCCTGAAAGCAGTCTTATGAATATCTGAGTCCCTGATTTTTAACTGGTGGTAACCCGAACGGAGATCAATTTTTGAGAACACCCTTGCTCCCTGAAGCTGGTCAAATAAATCATCAATGCGAGATAGGGGGTACTTGTTTTTAATTGTTACCTTGTTCAACTGCCTATAATCGATGCACATTCTCATCGTGCCATCCTTCTTCTTCACAAATAGAACTGGTGCACCCCAAGGTGACACACTAGGCCGAATGAACCCCTTATCCAGGAGCTCCTGAAGCTGCTCCTTCAATTCTTTCAACTCCGCTGGTGCCATGCGATATGGTGGAATAGAAATGGGCTGAGTGCCCGACACCAGGTCAATGCCAAAATCAATGTCCCTGTCCGGCAGCATACCCGGTAGGTCTGCAGGAAACACATCGGGAAACTCCCTCACACCGGGTACCGACTCAATGCTAGGAGTCTCCGCTCCCACATCTCTCACAAACCCCAAATAGGAAAGACAACCCTTTCCAACCATACGCTGGGCCTTCAAGAAAGAAATAACTCTGCTAGGAATATAGTCAGTCACACCACGCCACTCGATCCGCGGTACACCCGGCATAGCCAAAGTGACTGTCTTAGCATAATAGTCTAGAATAGCATGACACGGAGATAACCAGTCCATGCCCAGGATAATATCGAAATCTACCATATTCAGTAGCAATAAATCAACTCGGGGCTCCAGACCCCCAATAGTCACCAAACACGAGCGGTATAGATGGTCCACAATAATAGTGTCGCCCACCGGGGTAGACACATGAACAGGTAAGGCAAGACACCCTCGGGTCGTACCCAAATGATGAGCAAAGTATGAAGATACATATGAATAGGTAGAACTGGGATCAAATAATACTGAGGCGTCTCTGTGACAGACTGAAATAATACCTGTAATGACAGCGTCTGAAGCAATGGCATCTGTCCTGCCCGGCATCGCGTAGAAACGAGCCTGGCCACCGCCTGATCGATCTCCACCTCTGGGGCGACCCCTGGCTGCCTGATCTCCACCCTTAGTTGACTGGGCGGGTGGTGAAGTAACTGGAGCAGAAGTCGAGGGCTGACCCCTCTACTGATGTTGTCTGCCACGAAGGCGAGGGCACTGCCTCCTAAAATGACCCAACTCTCCGCACTCATAGCAGCTGCCCGGTACTGAAGATGGGGACTGATGAAAACCTCTCGCACCGGAGTGACTAGCAGATGCACTCGGCGCAGAAGAACCCTGAACTGATGGGGCATGAGATGAACTCTGAGCTGGGAGGGCGCTGAGTGAAGTCTGACCCTGCTGGGGCCCATGATGACCACGGCCTGAAGATCCCCCACGATATTCTGGACGAGCTGACTGAGCAGGCCTGAAAGAGCGACCTCTACCCTGCTGGAACTGACCCCTCGAAGGAGCACCACTGTAACTGCCCGATCCACGAGGCCTCTTAGCCTCCCTCTCCTCTCGCTCTCTACGGCGAACTGACTCAATCTCACGAGCAATGTCTACCACCTCCTCAAATGTAACACCCAGTACTCTCTCTCTAGTCATCAGAATACGGAGATGGTAGTTAAGACCATCCACAAATCTCCTGATCCTCTCGCGATCTGTTGGAATCATCCAAGTAGCATGACGAGCCAGCTGGGAAAACCTCACCTCATACTGAGTCACTGTTATGTCTCCCTGTGTCAACCACTCAAACTGCCTACGCAACTCTTCCCTGCGGGACTGAGGTATATACTTCTCCAGAAAAAGAGCTGAGAACTGCTGCCAAGTCAGAGGTGCTGCACCGGCAGGCCTACGCCTCTCAAAGTCCTCCCACCAAGTAAGAGCATCCCCCGTGAACTGAAAAGTAGTAAATGCCACACCACTCGACTCAAGGATCCCTGCCGTACGGAGCATACGCTGGCATCTGTCAAGAAAACTCTGGGCATCCTCGCCCTCAGCACCACCGAATGTCGGAGGCTGGAGTCTACCAAGCCTCTCGAGACGACGCTGCTCATCGTCTGGCATAGCTGGAACCACAAAACCCTGAGCTGGTGCAACCTGCTGAGCTGGAGGTGCCTCTAGTGTCAGTAGCCCCTGCTGTGGTGGCTGAAACTGCTTGAGCCAAACCAGTACAGACCGTCAAGATCTGTGCCAAGGTCTCCTGAAGACCCGGAATCACAATAGGCACAGCTGGTGCCTGAGCAGGTGCTGCTGGAGTCTCCACCGCTGGAGCCTGATCCTGAGCTGGGGCAATCATAGGATTAGCAGGTACTGTCCCGGCTACTCTACCCCTGCCACGACCACGACCGCGCCCACGGCCTCTGGCGGCCTCAGTAGGTGGCACTGGTGGTCGTCCGTCACGTTCGGTAGCTCGTGTTCTCACCATCTCTGAGAGAATAGAATAACAAAGATTTAGTTCACAGTTCAACAAAGCCGCACGACAAGAGTTTCAAGAATATGGAGTATTTCCTAAAGGTTCTGCAGCCTCTCGAGGATAAGTACAGAAGTCTCCGTACCGATCCACGAGACTTTACTAAACCGGCTCATGACTCGCGAGACCAAGTAACCTAGGCTCTGATACCACCTTGTCACGACCCAAACCCCGATCGTGATGGCGCCCAACACATTGCTAGGCAAGCCCGACCATTTACGCAACCTTAGCCAAATAATCTAAATAAATAAATAAATGTTCACTACTATAATACCAATTTAGTGCGGAAATTCTGATATAATCTCTAACATTCGAAAATCCCAAAATAAAATACTAAATAGCCCACAGAATCTGGTGTCACGAACATGAGCCTCTAGAAGCAGATTATTCACCTATTACAAGTCCGACTAGGAAAACAATACGAATAAAATAATAAAAGATAGAAGGGAGAGATCAAGGCTGCGAACGCCATGCAGCTACCTCGACACTCCCAGATAATTGCTGCTCGGCTAACAAGCCCTCACTCACCCTTTGGTGTACCTGGATCTGCACACAAGGTGCAGGGAGTATTGTGAGTACTTCCAACTCAGAAAGTAATAAATATAAATAAGGTCTGAGGATAAGAAATCCTAAATAAACACAAAGTAAAGCTAAAAATACCATTAATCAACAATACAGTTAGAATAAACATCACAACAGATGAAGAAATAAATAACAATTAAATATGCAATGCAACACATGAACCGGTACCTCCAGTACCCCGCTGCGGCCGTGCAGCCCGCTCCATTTATTTAACATCGACGGCGCTCACTGGGGGTGTGCAGATTCCGGGAGGGGCCCCTTATGGCCCAAGCGCAATAATAAGCCATCTCGTGGCATCAAACAGGCCCTTGGCCTCATATCAATATCATTATAATACTGCTGCGGCGTGCAGCCCGATCCCATACTCAGTCCAAAAATCACACAATAATATAAAAATATTCAACCCAAACTTCATTTAAAAATATTAACTTAATTTTTAATTTAAGAAAATGGCTGAGATTTCAAACACAGTATTAAATACCAGGACTGAGTTAAATATTTATAAAGATGGTAAGAAACCATTAAAATAATCCCTGAAGGATTCGAGTAGTTGGCACGAAGCCCAATTATGACAATTAATCCTTTTTTATAAGGATATTACAAATCTACAATCAAATAGGTATCAATTTTATTAAGCGGGACGGGCCAAGTCGCAATCCCTGACGGTGCTCTACCCCACGCCCGTTATCCGACGTGCAAGTCACCTCACATAGCACTACGTTATGCAAATTCGGGGTTTCAAACCCTCAACACA
>NC_031989.1:22161538-22168792 GCF_001879085.1 Nicotiana attenuata
CTTTTGCGGTCGCTAACCGCTCTGCGGAAGCCGCTTATGCGGGAAATAGTCCGCTCCTGCGGAAATCTCCAAAATGCCGAACCTCGCTTCTGCGACTCCTCATACGCTTCTGCGGAACCGCTTCTGCGGTCCATTTCTGCAGAAGCGAAAATACCAGATATCAGACCACTCAGCAGTCCTTAAACTCCAAATTTCATCCCGTTAGCCATCCGAAATCACCCCGAGGCCCTCGGGACCTCAACCAAAAATACAAACATGATCCAATACCTTATTCAAACTTGCTCCAATCATCAAAACACCTCTAACAACACTAAAACCATCATTTCTCATTGAATTCAAGCCTAAGTTTTTCAAAAACTTCCGAAATACGCACTCGATCAAAAATCCAACCAAATCACCTCCGAATGACCTGAAATTTTGCACACACATCCCAAATCACCTAACGAAGCTACTGCAACTCTCGGATATCCATTCCGACCCTCGGATCAAAATCTCACCTATCAACCGGAATTCGCCAAAATACTAACTTCGCCAATTCAAGCCTAATTCTACTCCGGACCTCCAAAATCACTTTTGATTACACTCCTAAGTCACAAATCATCCCCCGAAGCTAACCAAATCATCGGAATTCATATCCAATCCCTCTAACTCAATAGTCAACATCCGGTTGACTTTTCCATTACAAGCCTTCCTTAAAGAGACTAAATGTCTCATTTTCTACCAAAACCGAACCGATTCGACTCTAACTTTCCAAATGCTGATAATGAAACATGAAGAAGCAATAAATGGGGAAAACGGGGCGGTAATACATGAGACGACGGGTCGGGTCGTCACAGAAATTCGCCTATGGAGTGTTTGAGTTTGAAAGAATGAAGAAATGGGTTGAAAATTCGTCTAAGTATGAAAAATGCAGGCCTCAGATATCGGAATTACGAACATGGGTTCGCAATTGCGAACACAGCAGGCTTGGGAAATGCGAGGAAGTAGTTCGCATTTGCGAACACTGGGCAAAGGGGGAAGTTTCGCATTTGCGAGCTGAAATGTCGCATTTGCGACCAGCTCTAGTTCGCATTTGCGACCCAGATGGTCGCATTTGCGACCCAAGACAGAAATTCCCTTTTTCGCATTTGCGATCAGGGACTCGCATTTGCGAGCTCGCATTTGCGAGAATTTCTTTGCAAATGCGAAGATACCAGAACTAAAGGATCAGATTTTTCCAAAGTTCGAAAATGCAACTCGACACCTATCCACAACTCACCCGAGCCCTCGGGGCTCCAAACCAAACATGCACCCAACCTCAAAAACATCGTACGTACTTACTCGTGCGATCAAATCGCCAAAACAACATCATATACATAGAATCAAGCCTCAAAACTCAAGATTTCTTTTAATTTTTTTCATAAAACACCAATTTTCCATTTTAAGTCCGAAATGCGTCAAATGACGTCCGTTTCCAACCAAACTTTACAGAAAGTGCTTAAATCACATATAAGACTTGTACCGGGCGTCGAAACCAAAATACGAGCCCGATACCATAGTCTTCTGATCAAATTTCCTATCCATTTTCCTTAATTAATTTCAGAAAACAATTTCACACAAAAATTCATTTCTCGGGCTTGAGATCCCGGAATTCGATTCCGGACATACGCCCAAGTCCCATATTTTTCTACAGACCCTTCGGGACTGTCAAATCACGGGTCCGGGTCCGTTTACCCAAAATATTGACCAAAGTCAACTTTAATCATATTAATATCAAAATTCATCAATTTTTACACAGAATTCATATTTAAGCTTCCCGGCTACGTGCCCGGACTGCGCACGCAAATTGAGGCAACTAAAAATGAGATTTTTAAGGCCTCGGAGACACAGAATGAGTGAGAAAGCAGATGATGACCCTTTAGGTCGTCACATTCTCCACCTCTAAAACAACCGTTCGTCCTCGAACGGACAAAAGAAAGAAGTACCTGAGTCGGGAAATAGATAAGGATAAAGGCTCCGCATATCGGACTCGGACTCCCAGGTCGATGCCTCAGGGGGCTGACCTCTCCACTGAACTCGTACTGAACGAAAACTCTTCGATCTCAACTGTCGAACCTGCCGGTCTAGAATAGTTACCGGCTCCTCCTCATAAGACAGATCCTTGTCCAACTGGACAGTGCTGAAATCTAACTCGTGAGCTGGATCGCCGTGATACCTCCTAAGCAAGGACACATGAAACACTGGATGCACGGCTGACAAGCTAGGCGGCAAGGCAAGTCTATAAGCCACCTCTCCCACACGATCGAGAATCTCAAATGGACCAATGAACCTAGGGCTAAGCTTGCCCTTCTTCCCAAATCTCTTCACGCCCTTCATAGGCGACACTCGGAGCAAGACCCGCTCACCAACCATGAAAGGTACATCCCGAACCTTACGATCTGTATAACTCTTTTGCCGCGACTGAGCCGAACAAAGTCTGTCCTGAATGATCTTGACCTTATCCAAGACCTCCTGAACTAAATCTGTACCCAATAACCAAGCCTCTCCCGGCTCAAACCATCCAATCGGAGATCGACATTGCCTACCATACAACGCCTCATATGGAGCCATCTGAATGCTGGACTGGTAGCTGTTGTTGTAGGCGAACTCTGCTAAAGGCAAAAACTGGTCCCACGATCCTCCAAAATCAATGACACAGGCTCGGAGCATATCCTCTAGAATCTGAATAATCCGCTCAGACTGTCCGTCCGTCTGAGGATGGAATGCTGTGCTCAACTCAACCTGGGTGCCCAACTCTCGCTGAACCGCTTCCCAGAAGCGCGAGGTAAACTACGTACCCCGGTCCGAAATGATAGATACCGGCACCCCATGAAGGCGAACAATCTCTCTGATGTAGATCTCAGCTAATCTCTCGGATGAATAGGTGGCTGCAACAGGAACAGAATGCGCTGACTTGGTCAGTCTATCAACAATGACCCAAACTGCATCAAACTTCTTCCGAGTCATCGGAAGTCCATCAACGAAATCCATGGTAATCCTCTCCCACTTCCACTCGGGAAGCTCAATCCACTAAAATAAACCACCAGGCCTCTGATGCTCATACTTAACCTGCTGACAGTTCAAACATCGAGCCACATATGCAACTATATCCTTTTTCATTCTACGCCACCAATAGTGCTGCCTCAGATCCTGATACCTCTTCGCAGCGCCCAGGTGAATAGAATGCCGAGGTCTATGGGCCTCCGCAAGGTCAACTCTCGAATCCCATCAACATTGGGCACACAAACTCGCCCCTGCAATCTCAAAACACCATCGCTATCTAAGGTCACCTTCTTGGCACCTCCACGCTGCACCGTGTCTCTCAGGACACACAAATGGGGATCATCAAACTGCCTATCACGAATACGCTCCAATAATGAAGAACGGGCAACCGTGCAAGCTAACACCCTGCTAGGCTCAGAAATGTCCAACCTCACAAATCGATTGGCCAAGGCCTGAATATCCAAATCAAGCGGTCTCTGTCTGACCGGAATATACGCAAGACTACTCATGCTGGCGAACTTCCTACTCAATGCATCGGCCACCACATTGGCCTTTCTCGGGTGATACAAAATAGTAACATCATAATCTTTCAATAACTCCAACCACCTCCTCTGCCTCAAATTCAGCTCCTTCTGCTTCAACAAATACTGAAGACTCTTATGATCAGTGTACGCCTCACACGGCACACCATATAGGTAATGCCTCCAAATCTTCAACTCATGAACAATGGATGTCAACTCTAGATCATGAACCGGATAATTCTCCTCGTGGATCTTCAACTGCCTCGAAGCATAGGCAATGACTTTGCCATCCTGCATCAATACTGCACCAAGCCCAATACGGGAAGCATCACAATAGACTGTATAAGGCCCTGAACCTGTAGGCAAAACCAATACTGGTGCCGTAGTCAGAGCTGTCTTGAGCTTCTGAAAGCTCGCCTCGCACTCATCCGACCATCTAAACTGGGCACCCTTCTGGGTCAACCTGGTCATCGGGGCTGCGATAGATGAAAACCCCTCCACGAACCGACGATAGTAGCCTGCTAACCCCAAGAAACTCCGAATCTCTGTAGCTGATGCTGGTCGAGGCCAGTTCTTGACTGCCTCTATCTTCTTCGGGTCCACCTGAATACCCTCTGCTGATACAACGTGACCCAGAAATGTTACTGAACTCAGCCAGAACTCACACTTGGAGAACTTGGCATATAAATGACTATCCCTCAGAGTCTGAAGAACCACCCTAAGGTGCTGCTCATGCTCCTCTTGGCTGCAGGAGTACACCAAAATATCATCAATAAAGACTATCACGAACATGTCCAAATATAGCCTGAACACTCGGTTCATCAACTCCATGAATGCTGCTGGGGCATTGGTCAACCCAAATGACATGACCAGGAACTCATAATGCTCGTACCGAGTGCGGAACGCTGTCTTAGGGACATCGGACGCCCTAATCCTCAGCTGATGGTAGCCAGGTCTCAAGTCTATCTTTGAAGATACCTTTGCACCCTGAAGCTGGTCGAACAAATCGTCAATCTTCGGCAGTGGATACTTGTTCTTAATCGTCACTTTGTTCAATTGCCGGTAATCAATGCACATCCTCATCGAACCATCCTTTTTCTTCACAAATAACACCGGCGCACCCCAAGGAGAAACACTAGGTCTGATAAAACCCTTCTCTAGCAAATCCTGCAACTAGTCCTTTAACTCCTTCAACTCTGGCGGGGCCATGCGATACGGCGGGATAGAATGGGCTGAGTGCCCGGAGCCAGATCAATACAAAAATCAATATCCCTGTCGGGAAGCGTACCCGGCAGGTCTGAAGGGAAAACCTCGGGGAACTCCCGAACAATAGGAACAGAATCAATAGAAGGGACCTCTGCGCTGGAATCACGAACATATGCCAGATAAGCTACACACCCCTTCTCGACCATGCGTCGAGCCTTCACATATGAAATAACTCTGCGGGTGGTATGCCCTGGGGTCTCTCTCCACTCCAAACGGGGCAAATCTGGTAAAGCCAAGGTCACGGTCTTGGCGTGAAAATCTAAAATAGCATGATACGGGGACAACCAATCCATCCCTAATATAACGTCAAAATCCACCATGTCTAATAGCAATAAATTGACACGGGTCTCAAGACCCTCAAACACTACCACACAGGAACGATGAACTCGGTCGACCACTATAGAATCACCCACCGGTGTAGATACATAAACAGGAATACCCAAAGCATCACTAGGCATAACCAGGTAGGGTGCAAAATAGGACGACACATACGAATACGTAGACCCAGGGTCAAATAGCACTGAAGCATCTCTATTACAAATCAGAATGGTACCTGTAATGTCTGCATCTGAAGACTCAGCCTCTGGCCTGGCTGCTAGTTGGCCTCTACCTCTGGCGGTCTGAACTCCACCTCTATGACCTCTACCTCCACCTCTAACACCTCTCACCTCTAACACCTCTGCCGCTGCCTCTAGCTGGCTGGGCAGGCTGTGGAACCTCTGGTGCCTGAATCCTAGTACGAGAACTCTGATGCTGAAAGCTACTCGAAGCTCGAGGGTAAAATCTGACAATGTGCCTCGGGTCACCACAAGCATGACAAGACCTCGACTGCTGCGTTTGAGCACTCTTCAACCTCGGGCAAACCCTCCTGTTGTGACCATACTCACCACACTCATAACATCTACACGAGTGCTGCAGCTGAGGAAACTGAGGCTGACCCTGTCGACCTGAATGACCACCTGAAGTACCATGAGTGACATGGGGAGCTGACTGAAAGGGCCTGGGAGGATGGCCTCTACCATAAGTACCTCTACCTCCAGACGAGGTACCACTGAATCCTCCTGCATGACGGGGCCTCTTATCCGACCTATGACCGCCTCCCTGTGGCAGGACCACCTCAATTCTACGGCCCACATTGGCCGCCTCCTAAAAAGTGATCTCACTCCCGGCCTGAGCCACTGTACCCGGCTGACCTGCCACCGCTGGCTGAAATCCTAGAAGCAGACCCGCTCGAATGACGCCCTCCACAAAGCCTACCAACCTGACCAAAACGTCCTGAAGAACTGGGATGGCTATGAACCCCTCTGGGACCTGAGCTGGGCCCACCGGAGTTGCTGGGGCTGGAACCTCCTCGTCATAACCAACTTGAGGCTCCACCTCTGGGGCTGCTGCTCGGGGCTGAACTCTGCCCCTGCCTCGACCTCGCCCTCTGCCCCTCGTAGGAGCTGCTGCTGGGGGCTCGGGCTGCTGCGCGGTAGAAGAGAAAGTACGTGTTCTCGCCATCTGCGAAAGAACATAGTAGAAAGACAAGCAGTATTTGAGAAGCAGAATCGCACGACAAGAACGAACAAAAGTGAAATTTTTCCTAACTCTGTAGTCTCTGGGATAAATACAGACGTCTCCGTACCGATCCCTCAGACTCTACCGAGTTTGTCCGTGAGTTGCGAGACCTATGTAACCTAGTGCTCTGATACCAACTTGTCACGACCCGGATTTTCCCACCCTCGGGAGTCGTGATGGCGCCTACTAATAGGAGCTACGCAAGCCAACTTAATTTACTTCTTTTAGCAATTATCGCCCATTTAATGAAAACAAAACATAACATGATAAAGCGGAAGTCTCAAATATAATTAACTGAAAGAAATGCGGAAGTTTCACAAAATCCTCTACCCAAGACTAGTGTCACAATACTCACGAACGTCTAGAGAATACTAAATACAAGGTGTGAATTAAACATAAAACTGTCTGTTTCGGTACAAATGATAACAAACTGAATAAAACAGAAAGGGACTCCGGGCCTGCGGACGTCAGCAAGGCTACCTCGAATGTCCTAGGACCGAAAGCTCGCTCCCAGAATGCCACTGCTACTCAAATGCTGTTCCAACACCTGGATCTGTGCAAAAAGATGCACAAAGTGTAGCATCAGCACAACCGACCCCATGTGCTGGTAAGTGCCTGGCCTAACCTCGGCGAAGTAGTGACGAGGCTAGACCAGACTACCAAACAATGCCTGTGCAGATATATATATACAAGTACAACGAAATAATAGCGGAAAGTAAACATTTAGAGCTGAGAGGGGGAACATGCTTATGGGGTAGCAGATAAATCAGAATATCAGGAATAACAAAAGAAGAACTACATCTGATTTCTTCTAACACAGAATAAGGGAAAACAAACCACTTTCACTTGTTTCAATTTCCTCTCGTTGCAGGCATGCAACACGATC
>NC_031989.1:22169237-22172635 GCF_001879085.1 Nicotiana attenuata
GCAAGGGAGATCCAGCTATAACCAAACTTATTCAATTTCTACTTAACACAATTAAATCAATACTCAGTCTCAACAATTACTGGCTCAGTGTTAAAGATTTCCAACCAAGTCCTCATAAACAACAATTAAGAATTCGATAATTTAGCAATTTAGGACTCACGGTCATGCTCGACACCAGTGTATAGATACTCGTCACCATGCCGATACACCGTACTCGACAAATAGCAATTAGCAAATAAGACTCTACTCCTATTCCCTCAAGCCAAAGTTAGACCAAACACTTACCTCAAATGCTCCAAACTCAACTCAAGCCTCTAGTATAGCTTTACCCTTCGAGTTCACCACCAAACCGCTCGAATCTAGTCACAAATTACTTGAATGTATCAACAAATGCTAATCGAATCAATTTGAATGCATGAAAATGAATTTCCCAAAGTTTTACTCAAAATTTCCCAAAATGCCCCCGGGCCCACGTGGTCAAAACCCGAGGTTCGAACCAAAACTTGGTTACCCATTCCCCCACGAATCCATATCTATGATTAGTTTTGAAATCGGACCTCAAATTGAGGTCCAAATCCCCAATTTTAAGAAAACCTAAGTTCTACCCAAAATCCCCATTTTCACCCATGGAAATCCTTGATTTAAGATGAAAAAAAGGTTTAATGATGTTAAAGATTGAAGAAATTAAGTAAAAATTGACTTACAAATGATTTGGGGAAGAAAGTTTTCTTGGAAATTCGCCTATGGAGTGTTTGAGTTTGAAAGAATGAAGAAATGGGTTGAAAATTCGTCTAAGTATGAAAAATGCAGGCCTCAGATATGGGAATTGCGAACATGGGTTCGCAATTGCGAACCCAGTAGGCTTGGAAATGCGAGGAAGTAGTTCGCATTTGCGAACACTGGGCAAAGGGGGAAGTTTCGCATTTGCGAGCTGAAATGCGCATTTGCGACCAGCTCTAGTTCGCATTTGCGACCCAGATGGTCGCATTTGCGACCCAAGACAGAAATTCCCTTTTTCACATTTGCGATCAGGGACTCGCATTTGCGAGAATTTCTTCGCAAATGCGAAGATACCAGAACCGAAGGATCAGATTTTTCCAAAGTTCAAAAATGCAATTCGACACCTATCCACAACTCACCCGAGCCCTCGGGGCTCCAAACCAAACATGTACCCAACCTCAAAAACATCGTAGGGACTTACTCGTGCGATCAAATCGCCATAACAACATCATATACATAGAATCAAGCCTCAAAACTCAAGATTTCTTTCAATTTTTTCCATAAAACACCAATTTTCCATTTTAAGTCCGAAATACGTCAAATGACGTCCGTTTCCAACCAAACGTTACAGAAAGTGCTTAAATCACATATAAGACTTGTACCGGGCATCGGAACCAAAATACAAGCCCGATACCATAGTCTTCTAATCAAATTTCCTTTTCGTTTTCCTTAATTAATTTCAGAAAACAATTTCACACAAAAATTCATTTCTCGGGCTTGGGATCTCGGAATTCGATTCCGGGCATACGCCCAAGTCCCATATTTTTCTACGGACCCTCCGGGACCGTCAAATCACGGGTCCGGGTCCGAGTCCGTTTACCCAAAATATTGACCAAAGTCAACTTTAATCATATTAATATCAAAATTCATTAATTTTTACACAGAATTCATATTTAAGCTTCCTGGCTACACGCCCGAATTGTGCACGCAAATCGAGGCGACTAAAAATGAGATTTTTAAGGCCTCGGAGACACAGAATGAGTGAGAAAGCAAGTGATGACTCTTTGGGTCGTCACAGTTGGGCATCATCATGGGTTTATTTGGACTGATGATCTTTTATGAGTAAACTTGGGCTAGCCTAAAATGACCCTTCTTCAAAACTATTCTAGCCCAAACCCATTAAAACTTAGACGAGTTGGACGGGTCGAATGAGTTTGGGTTAGTTTTGCAACCCCTAGTCAATATCACACCAGACATTTCGAAATATCAACACCAAATGTAAACAAATTAGATAAACTAATGACAATCTTTCTTGGAATTTTTACATTCCTATACCACATAGGAAACCTTTTTACCCTCAATGTTTAAGGTTTGACTTAATTACACTTAGTATACCAAATTACCATTTCTATACCATAACTAATTAAGGGTATAATTAATAAGATATTTTTTACTCCTTAATTAAAGGGTTTCCGTTACCCGCCCAGTATCTCCACTCCTCCCTTACTTTCTCTCTCCGAATCCCTCAGCCCCGTACCCACGTTCTTTTACCCGTACCCAGTAAAAAGGTTGTGGAGGATTTGAGCATGTTTAACCAATTTCTATTATTTTCATTGCCATAAACGACGAGATTACAGTAAGTTTATAAATAAAATAATTGTGGTTTGAGTGATAATGGATACTGGTAGCAGAGGCGGACCGAAGATTTGAAGGTGACGGGGGCACCATTATTTTTCAACATAGTTATACATATCTCTAGCTTTAAAGTTTAGCGTACTACTCTCTTGAAGGGTATATGAGGTCTTTTGATTTAGGAATTTAATTAGAAATAGAAGGGGGCGGGGAAGTTCGAGGGAAACAAAAGCAAAAAAAAGTAATTAAAAAAAAGTTATTTGTAGTTGTGATGTTTTGCCTTTTGTAGTTGTAGATATTTTGTGGACAGAATAGTTTTATTGCTGTATTTTACTGTTTGTAGTGTAATTGTAGTTAGTTTTTAGTTTATGTAGAACATTACAAGATTAATTGTAGTCTAAATGTTGATATAATGTAGACATGATTGTGGATGATGTGTTGCCTGTTTGCCCTGTAACTGTAGGTAAATTGTAGTTATTTTTATATTAGGTACTTAAACTGTAGGTAATTTGTACATTCACTGTAGGTAAACTGTAGCTAAATTTGTTTAAATTGTAGAGCTGGTTTTATACATAATTGTAGAGTTTTTGTAGTTAATAGTAGTTATAATGTAGGATTCATGTACCGCTTCACACCATCTATCACAGTATGGACATGATCTGTTGAAGCCCTCACCTAGAATTACATAACAAACAACAATAAAAATATTTACAATCATAAAATACTTTATCTACAATTTATCTACAACGTATCTACAATTATATCTACAAATTATCTACAATCTACAAATTAACTACAATTTGTCTACAAATTATCTACAATTCTCACTTTGATATTCCTTTGTGACGGGAGAGGCTGGCATATCCCACACTGTAGTTTATTTGTAGATAAATGTAGGTATTTTGTAGATATTATCGTAAAATCAGACTTCCATATTAAAATCTCGTACACTTATGAGTAACGGATACAATCCTAAGTTTTTATTCTCCTTTTTTGTCTTCATATACACACTAACCCCCATATTGTTCCTAATCTCCATTGGAGGA
>NC_031989.1:22174447-22177890 GCF_001879085.1 Nicotiana attenuata
GAGAAACCGGATATCAAAAGCTTTGGAAGAGGAGTGAGTAAGCGAGATTTTTGGGTTAGAAAGATTTTGGGCATCAGTGGGTAAGAGAGAATTCTCACGGTGGGTAAGTACAAAATTGGAAGATATTTTTGTAATCATTTTGGAAAAGGAAGAGAATCTTAAATTTAAGGGGATTATATGTAACTGATACGCTATATTTAAGGTATGTTGCATTTCCTCTTTTTATGATTTTGTATAAAACTAGTAAATATAGGTATATAAAGTAATTAACAAGGAACCTAAATAAAGATAGTAAATATATTTCTATTATAGTATAGCTAGATAAAAATCCCTTCTGTTCTCGCCTATACTCAAATGAGTTTTGAGAGGAAGAAGAAATTCACAGTGGAGGGTGCTTAGATTTAAGGAGTGGCGGCTTTAATGTTTCCTAGTATTCGATGTAGATATTTGTCCTTGTATGTGCTTTACAATAAGATTTACAATTCCCACTCTTAGCTTAGTCTTTTATTTAAAAGGAAAAGACTAGCTAGCTGTGGAGCAAATAAGCACAAAACAGAAACAAAAAAGGAAAAAGATAATAAGGTAACAGGTAACGAGTCATGTAGGCGAAATTTGCAGAAGAATTTTATATACGCAAAGCGGAGGATTTTCCGCTGAAGCAACTTCCCGACGACAAGTTATGTTGCGTACTGGTTGAGCCGCCTTTTATTGGGATTCTTGAATTTCAACAAGTAGAAAATCGCTTGGTAATGGAATAATGAGATCCGAACATCTGGTCAAGAAGGATAACAAGGACCATGGCCATGGAGGGATGAATTTCTTCAGGTTGTACAATGAGACGGAAGACGTCGATCCCGAACGCTACCCCTCTTACAGCCTCCTCCTTACGCTTGATCTGAGCCACCGGCCGTCGCTTGTGGTCGTAAACAGTACAGCAACGCTGCGTATAGGATCCTTCAATCTCGTAAACCACGTTGTTCTTCTTTGGCGACGTTGTTGAAGATAAAGCTTTTCTGTGCTCATACACCTGCGCCAAGGACTTGGTGTTAAAAAGGTTGACATTCTTCTTCACTGAAAACAGCGGATTGACGGCCGTCTCTCCTTCGAACACCAACCAGCTGTCCGCCAGGCTTATCCTCTGAATTTCCAAACCAAAATCATTAGAATATTATTTATCGTCAGAAAATTGAATAAGTACTTGCAAATATAGTAATTGGTACGTACCTTTCGGCGGATAGTGAGGAGAGAGTTTCCAGAAGCATCCATGAGTACAATCTCCGCCTTGGTGCCGGCGTTGTAATTGTCGACGCGATAGACGAGGTTACCTTGGTTATCAAACACAGTGAAACCGTCGCAATTGAAAAGCAGCGATTTTTTCCAAACGGTGAGGACAACAGTTGATGAATTGTCATGATCGGCCGGGAAGGCCAGCTTTGGAGCTGCAGCACCATTCCCAGACGCGGCGTTGGCATTCGGGTATACTTTTGTCATCAACGGAAGAAAGAATCGATTTATAGATAGCTGGGGATTGGTTGGATAGGGGAATTGGGAGAACAGAGGGAGTTTGAGCCAACTGCTAGATAATTTAATGATGCCTAATGAGCAGCTCATTCATCCTTTATATATAGCTAATTAGTGTAATCGACTATGATGGGTCAACCAGAAATATTTTTGTTGAAGTTTTGGGGTAGCATTAGGGGCCCCTAGCACTACGACCTGTCCGCGTCCATACAACAAAGGGTCGGCAAATTAGTCTAGAGTAGATTATCAGCTTGACTTGTCAATACAGATTTTTCTGATAAGATTTTTTTTTTTCGCCTTCTAATTTACTGCATCCTTTTTGCGTAATTCTATTCTCATAGTTGTTATAGTAAAACTTTTCTTTATCAGCTTGAATAGTAATACTCGTCGAAATTAATATGTCACCGAGACATGATTATTTTCCTTATAAATTAAAGAAATTAAGAAAGTCCTTTATTCTACTATTGAGTTAACGAGTTACTCCTTCCGGTCCACAATAAGTGATCAATTTAATTTTTTATTTTGGTTCAAAATAAGTGTCCATTTATATAACCAAGAAACAATTCAATTTGCTTTTCCAAAATTATCCTCATGTACGTATCCCTAAAAAGTCTTTTACTCCTCACATTAACTTTGCTACTCCCTCCGTTTCAAATTAAATGAGCTAGTTTGACTCGGCACGGAGTTTAAGGAAAAAAAGAAATACTTTTGAAATTTGTGGTCTTAAAAGCTTAAGGGGTAAAGCTTTGTGGGGCCATGACTTTTGTGTGGTTATAAAAGCTTCTCATTAAGGGTAAAATGGGTAAAATGAGGAGTTTAAAGTTGAATTATTTTCAAATTTAGAAATGTATCATTTATTTTGGAACAGACTAAAAAGGAAAGTACTCATTTAATATGAAACGGAGGGAGTATAACATTTAATTAAGGTAGTTTAGTCATACTAATTACTTTTGTCTAGAATTTAATATTTCCTTAATTGGTATGCCCAAAGTAAATTGATCACTTATTATGGATCGGAGGGAGTAATAGTTTTATAGCATTCAGGAGAGGGTTGAGTTAATATATACTCCCTTAATAATTCAAATAAATAATGGATCTGAAACATTAAGTTAATAATATAATTCCTCCTTTTCAATCTATGTGAACCATTTGACGGGGCACGGAGTATAAAAAAGAGATAAGGCTTTTGAACTTGTGCTGTAAAATGAGACACATATATTTTGTTGTCTATAAATCTGATCACGCCCATCTATGTCTTATAAAAAGGACTAAGCGGTCGCTGCAAATATAATCCGGTTTACAAGTCCGGAGTCGAATCCCACAGAGAACTAAGGTTTAGCTATAGCTGTTCACTATCACCCAGAAGACAAGCTTGAACAAATCCTAACTTATAGATATTAAGATTCTTCTGTTTAACTACTTAACTAACAAATTAAAATAGTAAATTAACAACTAACGATACTGAGGGTTAGAGAAAAGATTAAGGAGGTCTAGAGTTATGATTTCCCCAATTGTCGGAATCCTTCCCGCTATGTCTTCTATAATTTCGCCTAAGTATTCTCTACCGATCATGAGCACTCTTATTGCCGTAAATCTCTCCCGAGTAATTACGACAATTTACTAGACGCACTCTCCCGAGCTACGCTAGCTGGCTTTTAATACAGCTCACTTCAGATCGCACCCAAGGCTTCGTTATCCCTAATCCCACCTTTAAACCCTCGGTTATTGATCCCTCATATACTCTGGGAGTGGTGTTGTTCAACAACTACCTAAATATGCACTCTCTCCCGAGTTATGCATACTAAATAGGCATAGCTAATTGAGAGCTCTTCAATCAACCAGAATATAAACGTAGTTGAACAAATAGAGAAAAGCTATGGCTCAATTATATAAAAACATAACAAGAATTTATCCTACAAAAG
>NC_031989.1:22181169-22182110 GCF_001879085.1 Nicotiana attenuata
TTGAACTCCAGCATATTATACTGGAGTTCCAGGATAGTATGCTGGAACTCCAGCATAATATGATGGAGTTCCAGCATAAGTACACTAGAACTCCAGCATAATATACTGGAGTTCCAGCAAGTATAATGGTCCAGTATAATATACTGGAGTTTGGAGCACCAGTGCTCCAGTCTCCAGTATATTATACTAGAGCCAGCAAAGTATACCGGTCCAGCATAATATGCTGGAGTTCATACACAAGTGCACCGAACTCCAGTATATTATGCTGGACCGGTCTCTATTGCAGCAAAACGGTGGCTACTTTTTATTAACTTGGTAAATGCTGGCTATTTTTGATTGACCAGTCCGAAAACTTGCTATATCGTGCTATTTTTACTGGTTAAGGTATTTAATTGTTAGTACTCCGTATAAATTAGAAGTAATACATAACAAATATAAATTACTAAATTTATTGATATTTAAAAATATTTGAAAAACAATAATTAAAGTGAAACAATAATTAAACAATAATCACTATCGAATAATTAAACAAGATTGAGTAACTTTTTACAACTTTTTACGTTAAAATTTTGGTCGAATATTACTCCTGTCGATTAAAAAAAAGTCTCATTTTTAACCTTGATTCCTAATAGAAATTGAATTTGAGGGTAATTTAGAATATAGTTTAAAGTTGAGTTGCAAATGTAAACTTTTTTTTACCCATTTCATTCTGAAACTCCGTTAATGTTAAGGCAAATACGAGACGATTTGTTAATGGAAAGAATATGAATGGACCAAAAGTATAATGTATGATAAAATTAAAATAATTCGAATAATATAGGTATAAATATGGTTTTTTCTTTAATAGAAAAACTGTTTAATTTCCAAAAGAGCAATAAAAATATATGAACCTAAGACAGATAAAATATACTTTATGTTTCATTGACCAAGAAGAAAAAATG
>NC_031989.1:22182125-22184059 GCF_001879085.1 Nicotiana attenuata
TTGTGAATAGTTTCCTCCTACCTTTCTATCCACAGTAGTAATTTACTCTGTTGTTCCAAAATGCACTTTAACATATCATCGAGCTTCTTTAGGTCAGCTTCCCTAGGTTCTTTGTTCCTATTAACTTCACCAGAAAAAGAAGAACCATCAAAGTAAGGGGTTGGGGGAAGGTAAGAAATATAAGCACAACCGTGAAAGTGACCATCTTGACCACCACACATATCACACACATTCCACACATAAGATTGAGTTGGTGCACAAAACTCGCTCTCAAGAAAATTTCGATAATTTTGCCCTGGGTGGTTTCCTTCACAATATGCATAAGGAGGATCAAAAGTAGAATTACCAACAACAAAATTCTCATAATTCCATGATGTCATGTTTCTCAAATAAACAAATAAAACTAAAATAATAAAAAAATATAAAAAATCAAATAATAAAATAATAAAATAAAAGTTCAAACTTGAAACCTAGCAATATGTACACCTACAACTACACTGTTAGTTCCCCGGCAACGGCGCCAAAATTTGATCACGCCCAACTATGTCTTATAAAAAGGACTAAGCGGTCGCTGCAAATATAATCCAATTTACAAGTCCGGAGTCGAATCCCACAGAGAACTAAGGTTTAACTACAGCTGTTCACTATCACCAAGAAGACAAGCTTGAACAAATCCTAACTTATAGATATTAAGATTCTTCTGTTTAACTACTTAACTAACAAATTAAAATAGTAAATTAACAACTAACGATACTGAGGGTTAGAGAAAAGATTAAGGAGGTCTAGAGTTATGATTTCCCCAATTGTCGGAATCCTTCCCGCTATGTCTTCTATAATTTCGCCTAAGTATTCTCTACCGATCATGAGCACTCTTATTGCCGTAAATCTCTCCCGAGTAATTACGACAATTTACTAGACGCACTCTCCCGAGCTACGCTAGCTGGCTTTTAATACAGCTCACTTCAGATCGCACCCAAGGCTTCGTTATCCCTAATCCCACCTTTAAACCCTCGGTTATTGATCCCTCATATACTCTGGGAGTGGTGTTGTTCAACAACTACCTAAATATGCACTCTCTCCCGAGTTATGCATACTAAATAGGCACAGCTAATTGAGAGCTCTTCAATCAACCAGAATATAAACGTAGTTGAACAAATAGAGAAAAGCTATGGCTCAATTATATAAAAACATAACAAGAATTTATCCTACAAAAGGTTCTATCAAAACTCTAGATAACAAATTAGCTATTCATAATAGTATGTAAAACTACAATACTAAAAGTCATAACCAACAATGAAAAATAGGAAGAGGAAGGAAAAACTCGTATAAGAATTCTCCGCCTTGCTCCCAATGTGTTCTTGCCTCCTTAGGTCGAATCTATGTCTCAAAATATGTCCCCTCCTTGTTCTTGGCCGGCCTCCTTTGTTTAATATAGGGTTTAGGACTTAAAATTCCATATTTTGCACTTTAGTCCCTGAAATTTTCGCTTCCTGCCGCGGTTTTGCCGTGGTCGCGGTGGAACCGCGGCCAAACATGCCCTCTGATTCTTCAGTTGTCCGCGACCATCTTCTACCGCGGTTCTGTTGCGGTCGCGGCAAAACCGCGATTTTTCACCCTGTTCCATTTAGAATTTGGAAAAACATAAAACATGAAAGTTGTAGCACTTTGAGTTATCTTTCCAACCATATATTATGGAGCCCAAATGGAGTTCTGAGCAAAAAGTTATGTCTATTTTACTAGACAGTGCGCAATATGCCTCCTCAAGCCTTCGTTCGTACTTAATTATCAAATTTGACCCCCGAACACGATCCCGGCTTAATTCCTTGAGCTTTTACTCAGACTTCAAAGCTTCAAATCACTTAAATTCATTCCGTAACATCTATATAGCTCGGAATCACACCTACAAGGCATAAAACACATAATTAGTGCAAAAC
>NC_031989.1:22186710-22225532 GCF_001879085.1 Nicotiana attenuata
CAAATTTGTGACGGATTTTTGACAAGTATTGCCATTTCTTCTCTTCTGCCATAATTTTGTGACAAAAATATGTTCGTCACAAAGACTAAATTTCATATCTGTCACAAATTTGTCACAAATCCGTTACTCTTAGAATTTTTTTAGGAAAAAATAAAATCTTTTGATAATTTCGTCCATGTAAGGTTGATTTGTCATAAATGCGTCACAAATCTGTCACAGTTTGTGACAGAATGCTTCGTCTCAAATATTCCGTCACAATTTTACAATTTTCTTGTAGTGGGAGGGAGTAGTAAGGAATAAGAAATTAAAAAAGAGAAAGAAATATTAAATGGATAACGAAAGTAGTTTAAACTAAGTTGGAGAAGTACAAGAATATATAACATATTTATTAGTTTTGTGATCGCTTTTTACCTTGGTGAAGTGTGTTGCGTTTGAGATGAACAAATTAAGGCATTAAACTAGGTTTCATGAATTCTCAGGCATGATAGTCTTTACACATTCCTTTTTGGTACAAGATGAGGGGCCAAGAAAGAGAAGGGAAAATGAATTAATGAAAATAAACCCTCACACACATAAATCTTGCATTCTTTTGAAATTGTAAAAAATTACAATACTAATGGTACAAAATATTTACACACAATTAATGTATATAACACAAAAAATCAAATAAAAAAAAAAATATAACACAAAATCGTTACGACATATCCCTGTTATAGATTAAAAGTACGTAGCCACAGTAGTCACACAAGTCAACTTTAACTCGTTTTAATCTCCACCGCTTCAAAATCAACCGGCACGGGCACCTACGCCGACACCACCACCACCTCCACCCCAATAGAACCCTCCTCCACCACCACAACGAATGCCGGCATCTACAGGGGCACCAGTGTAAGGATATAAAGCACTACTGGCAAAAGCAGTCGTGTTTTTCTTGGGTGTAATAATTTCACCCTTCTCAACATCACGTTTCTCTTGTAAAGGAGGAGCACCGCCAGTCACAGGGTGGCTCTTTTTCGTTCGGCCACCGCAATACCAAACCAAAACTACAGCTGCTACACAGCCACATGCTATGAGTGCAATAACATATCCTTCCATATTGTAATTATAACTTCTTAATATTATTGGTACTGTGCTAAGAACTCTTTATCATCCTTTCATAGCATCAGATTGCATAACCAACGCAGTGCAACTTCAATTTTCTATTCAAGTTCGTTGAACTAGTCTATAAGATTGTAGCAGATATGAGTTTAGAAACTATATGGAAATTCCTTACAATAGACTTTTGCCAACCTTAAAATTTATAAAGTGTATATTTATATTTTCTTATTGCAGCAGAAATATAAAATGATGGATAAGCTATTTTATTGCGCAGATAGACTAAGAATTTATTTAAGTCGATAGCCACAATTGTGACGTTGCAGTTGAGTGGAAGAGAAGAAATGTGGGCAGTTTCTTTGAATCTTTCTCTTGCTTAATTCCGTATATGGTTCGTACTTAGTAGATGCAAGAAATTAATTTTTATTTACTTTAAACTACTAGTTAGAGTTCTGAAATTAGTTGTCATCATAATTTACTAAGTATACCTTGTTGGAAATTTACCATCTCTTCTAGAGACTTCTACTGTGATCCACATATAAGATAATAAATGGTTTACCTTGTCTCCCAAAGGAAATAATATATCAAATAACACTACTAGAAATACGCAAATAACCGACCAAAATTTTCCGACCAACGTTGGTCGGTCAAAAAAAGCGACCAAAAACCGTCCAGCTTGGACGGAAATTGAAAAAAAATATTTTACATTTATTTTATAAAAATACCAACCAAAGTTGGTCGGTAAATTGGTCAACAAGTTGATCGAGCTGGTCAGACTTGTTTAGTCAAAGAAACTTTCACATTACCGACCAACTTGGACCCAATTTTTTAAATTTTAATAGTTATATTATTATTTAAAATATTTTATAAAATTTAAAGAATAACCGACCAAAATTGGTCGGTTATTAGGTCAACATTGGTCAAAATTATGAATCACTTTTATATTTACTATCTAAATAATATAAATGTAATCCGTTAACACTTTTGTAATACAAATAATTAATACACTAACATATACTATAACATGCTATATATGTAGTTGAAGTAGTACAACGAAGCGTGTGTTATATATACAACGAACATATGTCCACAGGGCCGGGTTCTTTTACGGACAGATTTGTGAAGATCCTAGTTAGTATATATAATTTATCATCAAATATATCTATTTGTAAATTGATTCATCGACTTATAACTTACTTAGATGCATCGTTGAATATTAAAAACAAAATATTTGACCTATATCTATTTATAGTAAAAATAAAACGTCTTGACCTATATCGATTAATCTATGTCATGCATTACTAGTGATGAATGAATGGAAAATAGAAGAATTAATACTAAACATCTTTGACATATATATATATATATATNTATGGATCACAAATTAAAGAAACGAAAGAAGTTATTAGTATTAAGTAAACGAGTTAAATTAATAGGTCAAACATGGTCAAACTTTTAATTTGAATCACATTAATATTACTATCTAAATAATATACATGTAATCCGTTAACTCTTTTGTAATACAAATAATGAATACACTAACATATACTATAACATGCTATATATGTAGTTAAAGTAGCACAACGAAGTGTGTGTGTTATATATATACACACACTAACATATACTATAACAAGCTATATATATAGTTAAAGTATTACAATGAAGTGTCTGTGTGTGTGTGTGTGTATATATATATAGGTATAGCCGTATATATATAAGAAAACGAAGCGCTAGGAACACAGGGTCGAGTTCTTTTAGGGATAGATCACTTGTGAAGATCCTAATTAGTATATATAATTTATCATCATATATATCTATTTGTAAATTGATTCATCGATTTATAACTTATTTAGATGCATCGATGAATATTAAAAATAAAACGTTTTGACCTATATCGAGTAATATAAAAAAACAAAACGTCTCGACCTAAAATAGAATAATATTATATTGGTTTATCAATTGATAAATTATTCGTACGTAGTTATTGATAAGATTGATCATCAATTACAATATAGTGTATGTGTGTGTGTGTGTGAAGTTACTCATATACTTAAATATAACTTAGAAAATTTACTTAGATAGATGCTATTACAATCTATTAAAAGTAATTACCTAGTTAATATATTTTTTGTAAAGATTATTGTCACGACCCAAAATCTACTAAGGGTCGTGATGGCGCCGGACACCGCTGTCAGGCAAGCCAACCATAAATGCTTAATCAAATTCTCATTTAAATAATTGTGAAAACTATGATTTTCCTTCAATTTGGCTAGTAAAAGATAATCTTTACAAAATAAATAAAAGAATATTTAGAAGTTAATACAGAATACCCCATAATCATCCCAGAACCCAGTGTCACAAGTGCATGAGCAGTTTCTAGGAAATAATGTAATACAACAACTGTCCGGAATACAAAGTGGACAGAAAAGAAAATACAGTACAATACTCTGAAGGAGACTCTGCTGGCTGCGGGTCGTCTCGAGAGGTGCAGCTCACCTAAGTCTCCGTATCAACCATGCCGCTGTGCCCAACTAGGCCACTAGACATACATGTGCATGTGCAACAAAAATGCACAACAAGTGTAGTATGAGTACAAAAATAACGTGTACCTAGTAAGTATCCCGTCTAACCTCGAAGAAGTAGAGACGTGAGGTCGACTTCGACACTTACTAGTGGTCCAATAATAATATATTAATAATGCGAATAATCATGTATTTATTAAAAATGGCAGTAAACTCAAGTGTGATGACCCGACCGGTCGTCTCATGAGTTACCGCTCCGTTTCCCCCATTTCTGCTTCTTATTGCTTTGTTCATCTGTGTTTTGAGGTATCGGGTTGGTTGGATTGAATCCGGATTGGTTTTGGTGAAGTTTGAGACACTTAGTCTCTTTTAAGAAGGCTTAAGTTGGAAAAGTCAACCGGATGTTGACATATGTGTTAGAGGCTCGGATGTGAGTTCCGATGGTTCGGTTAGCTTCGGGAGGTGATTTATGACTTAGGAGTGTGATCAGAATGGGTTTTGGAAGTCCGGAGTAGAATTAGGCTTGAATTGGCGAAGCTGATATTTTGGCGACTTCCGGTTGATAGGCGAGATTTTGATATAGGGGTCGGAATGGAATTCCGAGAGTTGCAGTAGCTTCGTTATGTCATTTGGGATGTGTGTGCAAAATTTCAGGTCATTCGGACGTGGTTTGGTTGGGTTTTTGATCAAAAGCATATTTCGGAAGATTTTTAGAAACTTAGGCTTGAATCCGATGTGTTTTGGGTGATTTGATGTTGATTGAGGTGTTTTGATGATTGGAACAAGTTTGAATAAGGTTTTAGGATGTGTTGGTGCTTTTGGTTGAGGTCCCGGGGCCTCTGGGTGATTTCGGGTGCTTAATGGAGAAGTTTGATGTTGATTGCAGCTTCAGAGTTTGCTGTTTCTGGTGTTTTCGCACCTGCGGTTTGGGGACCGCCGGTGCGGTGTCGCATATGCGGGAGATGAACCACAGAAGCGGTTTTGGAAGAAATGTCTGGACCTGCAGATGCGGTAGAGGGTCCGCACCTGCGGAGCCGCAGATGCGGCGAGTGCACCGCAGATGCGGTTCTAGTCCCTTAAGTGAATTCCGCAGAAGCGGTTGGTTAGAGCGCAAATGCGGTACCGCAGAAGCGGATTTTTGACCGCAAATGCGGAAAGTCCTGGGCAGACCATATATGTTATTTCATTTCGCGATTTTGGGTTATTTCACCATTGTTGCCTATTCTGAAGAGAGAAATCAAGATACTTCATTAAGGTAAGGAATTTTGGACCTAAAACACAATTCTATGGTAGATTTTCATGGATTTAGGGCTGTAATTAAAGGAATTAAAAGGCTAAAATGGAGGATTAGGGCTTGAGTTTAAGAGACTTCTAAATGGGGATTTGAGGGGTGATTTGGACTCCAATTTTTGTGTTCTTGATATGTATGAACTCATGGGAAGACGAGGAATCTAATGATGTGAAAATTTTTGAGTTTCAAGAAGTGGGCCCGGGGCTCGGGTTTTGCTAATTTCGGGATTTTTGGTATTTTTCGATTGTTTTCGCTTGGGCTTTGTTCCCTTAGCATATTTTGACGTCCTCGTTCTGTTTTTGGATAGATTTGACGCGCGTGGAGGCCAATTCGAGTGGCAAGGGCGTCGCGAGCTAGAGATTTAGCCGTTTCGAGGTTAGTAATGATTGTAAATGATGTCCTGAAGGTTTGAAACCCCGAATTGCACATCGTAGTGCTATGTTGAGGTGAGACACACGCTTGTTGACGAGCGTGGTGTCGTACACTATTGGGGATTGTCACTTGGTCCGTCCCATTGATGATTTTACCGCGTATTTGACTGAAACTTATTTGCTACCACTATGATTTGGGCTGAATGCCATATTTGGGCTTCGTGCCAATTATTTGAACCCTTCGGGGCTTTTTATTGATATTTCCTCACTGTTTTGAATTACTATTTGAACTCAGTCAGGTTATTTTTCACTGTTTTACTACTCAGCCGTTTTTACTCAGTTTTGAGACTAAAATGATATTTTAAATGATGTTTTGGGCTGAGAAACACTGTTTTACTATTGCCCGAGGGGCTTGTGAGTATTTTTGACTGAGTAAGGCCGAGGGCCTATGGTGTGAGGAGACACTGATACTGATTGAGGCCAAGGGCCTGAGATATGTACGCCACGAGGTGGCTTGATTGATATGAGGCCGAGGGCCTAGTTTTGATGCCACGAGATGACTTGTTATTGCGCTTGGGCCGTAAGGGGCCCCTCCAGGAGTCTGCACACCCCCAGTGAGCGCGGGTACCCAGTGTGATGCGATATTGAGCCCGAGGGGCTGTTATTGTTCTCTGATGTTGCCCGAGGGGCGGATATGGTGATACTGTGCCCGAGGGGTGAACTTCTATTTATTTACTGTACCTTAGTTGACTGTCAATTACCTGTTTACTTGTTGAAAGAGGATTTTACCTATCTTTTCACTGGATTACCGTTTTTAAATGATTTTTACTGCTTCATTATAGACTGCTTTGTGCCTTACGTGTTTTCTTACTTTCAGTCATTATTTACATTTGTTACTCATTGAGCTGGAGTATTCACTTTACTCCCTGCACCCTGTGTGCAGATTCAGGCGTAGCTGGTCCCGCTCCCGAGTGCTGATTCATTCCAGCTTCAGGCGAATCTTCGAGGAGTCTTTAGGTAGCTGTTGGCGTTTCGCAGCCTGGAGCTCCTCTCTATCTATTTCTTTTACATTCTTAGTTCAGTAATTCAAACTCTGTAGTTACCTTTGAGGATTTGGTATTGTTAGATGCTCGTGACTTGTGACATCCCGGTTAGGGCTGTGTTGGGTTATGTTATCATGTTTAGACTGTTTTATGATGTTTAACTGCTTAAAAAGGTAAATTGGGTTTAGTTGGCTGGCTTGTCTTCACGAGAGGCGCCATCACGACTATGGTTGGGATTTAGGGTCGTGACATCAAGTAAGTCAAGAAACAAGTAAACATTCATTTTTATATTTAAAAGTCTCCAAATTCATAATTCATTATTTATCAATTTATCTCAGACCAGGGAGACAATATCAATTTGTAAATCTTAGGCAAGCATTACAAGCATGCGCAAATCATGCCAAGGTTGTAACGCCCGATCCAAACAATATTTAAACTGTGCACTGCCAGAGGGTCGAATGACGCGAACCACAATGCATCTATTACCCCGCTCGCGAATCATACGTGCGAAGCGGTCAAATATAAATAATAGAGTTACCTCGCTCGCGAATCATACGTGCGACGCAGGTACTTATAGATACATACATTCAAACAGTCAATTAAGAATATTTATCCAAGGAAAAGTCAATTCTCTTTTAACGATTTAAGAAAATGAGGTTTAACCCTTTTTAGAAATTCTCTTACTAATTTGATATGATTTAGGCAAATTTCAGTTGTCAATAAGATTACAAATATTTAAGGTATAACATGCTTTTGGATCCTAGACTACCCGGACTTAGACATAATAGTAGCTATGCACGGACTCTCGTCACCTCGTGCGTACGTAGCCCCCACAAATAGGAGCGCATAACCAATTATTTCACCTATGGGGACAATTCCCTCTTACAAGGTTAGAAAGGAGACTTACCTCGCTCCGAAGTTCCATAACCCGCATTCCACACCCTTCCGAAGACTCAAATTGATGCACAACGTTCCAAAACTAGCCAATAATTATGTAAACCCATTAATACATGTTCAATTACTCATAATTATCCAATTTATAGCAATCCCTAACCCTGATCGAAAAGTTGACAAAAAGGCCCTCGGGCCCACGTGCCCGGATTCCAAAATTTTTCGAAGATAAAGTTTACCCACAACCTCACAAACTCAAATATATAATTGGCTCTCAATTTCATGTCCAAAATCGTGGTCAAAATCTAAGAATACAAATTTCCTAGGTTTTAATCAAAATCCAAAAATTTCTACTAATTTACATGATTTTCCATGTTAAAATCTAGATATAATCCAAGTAATTAACTTGCAATAGGTGGGAATCACTTACCTTGACATGGATGACGAAAATGGAGCTCCAAAATCGCTCCTAGGCCGGCTCCCATGGAGGAAATGAGATGAAATGAACCAAACCCATTTCTTTACACTTATACACAACCCAGACGACTCTTCTTCGCGTTCGCGAGACCCCCATTGCGTTCGCGAAGAAGAAAATTCCCAAAAACTATTTTCCAAACTCTTCTCAAATAGCCTCTAGTATAATGGCCATAACGTTTTGTACAAAACACCAAATGACAAATCGTTTAATGTATTGAAAACTAGACACCAAGATCTACAACTTTCATGTTTTGGTCATCTCCCAACTCCTTATAGATTTGAGATATAAGATGTCAAAGTCAGCCTTGTGCAACACAAATTTCTTCTTCATCTTCCCGGACAGCCTGTAGTGTACCAGCCATAACTTTTTGTACACAAATACAAATGCTAAATGGTTTACTTTTCTGGAAAATATAGACAAAGGCTACAACTTTCATTTTTGGATCATCTCCAAATTTCTTATAGATTGCGAGATATGAGCCTCCGAAGTCAGACCCGTGCAACAAAGATTTCCTTCTTCGCGAACGCGAGGATCTCACCGCGAACGCGGATAACAGAGTCCCTGAAGCCAAATCCTTCTTCGCGAATGCGAGAGGATCCTCGTGAACGCGAAGAACAATACCAGACACCAGCATCCGCTATTTCAAAACAGCCCGAAGTGATCCAAAACCACCCCGAAACACACCCGAGCCCCGTCCAATCACACAAACCAGTCCCATAACATAACACGGACCTGCTCGAGGCCTCAAATCACATCAAACAACATCGAAATCATGAATCGCACCCCAATTCAAGCTTAATGAACTTTAGAACTTCAAACTTCTACATTCGATGTCGAAACCTATCAAATCACGTCCGATTGATCTCAAATTTTGCACACAAATCATATTCGACATTACGGACCTACTCCAACTTCCGGAATTGGATTCCGACCCCGGTATCAAAAAGTCCACTTCCGGTCAAACTCCTCAAAAACCTTCAAATTTATATCTTTAGCCAAATGACTCCAAAATGACCCACGGACCTCCGAATTCACTTCCGATCGCGCTCCCAACAACAGAATCACCATACAGAGCTATTCCTAGACTCGGAATCCCAAAAGGACATTGATAACACTGAAATGCACTTCAACCCAAACTTATAAAATTCTTCCAAAAATGCTAACTTCCACAATAGGTGCCGAAACATTCCCGGGTCTTCTAAAACCCGATCCGGACATATGCCCAAGTCCGAAATCATCATACGAACCTACTGGAACCTTCGAATCCCGATTCTGAGGTCGTTTAATCAAAAATCCAATCTTAGTCAATTCTTTCAACTTAAAGCTTCCGAAATGAGAATTCTCTTTCCAAATCAACTCCGAACTTTTCGAAATTCAATTTCGACCATGCGTACAAGTCACAATACCTGAAGTGAAGCTGCTCATGACCTCAAACTGCTGAACGACGCGCTAGAGCTCAAAATGACCGATCGGGTCGTTACAATTATGCTTATAGTCTATATTTATTATAATTGTATAGTTAAATAAAATAAATGATTATAGTTAATAATATTTTTTATAGCTTATAATATTTTAATAAATAAAAACAAAAAAAACATTTTTTTAAAAAAATAACCGACCAAAGTTGGTCGGTATTTGGTCAAACGGTCAACACTTAATGTACCGACCAAAATACCGACCTTTGGTCGGTAAGTCTGAAAACAGATCTGAAATATACGGGATTTTCCTCATTTTTCCATACCTCTCTTCTCAAAATTTCCTTAACTCACACTCAATACCTTCCCCTCTCCTTCTCTATTTCCCTCACACAAATCCCATTCCCCACCCCACGTCGCCACCACCCAGCTGTTGCCGCTGCCGCTGCCGCTGCCGCTGCCACTGTCACGGCTCTCCTTCTCTACCTCCTAAAAATTCTAGGTTTGAATTACAACTTATGTCTTTTGTGTATAAATCTAATGTTTTGTTTATTAGCTATGAATTAGTTTCAATTGATTAGTGTTTCAATCGATTATTTAACATTGTATTTTATAGAAATCTAGGGTTTAGGTCTTTGTTTTAATTGAATTGATTACATATGGTATAAATTTAATGTTTGAGTTTGTATTGTCTTAAATAGTTTAGTTAGAATTGAATTATTAACTTTGTATTGTCTTGAATAGTTTAGTTAGAATCTAGGGTTTAGGATTTGTTCCTTTGAATCGAACTTTTAGGGTATGGGTTGAATTTTTAGGATATAATCCTAACTTTTAATTTATGTTTAAACTCGTAAGATATAAATTGAACTTTTAGTTTATATTTAAACTCGTAGGATATGAATTGAACTTTTAGTTTTTAGGTTTTGTTCTTCTGAATTGAACTTTTAGGATATGAGTTGAACTTGTAGGATATAAATTAAACCTTTTGGGTATGGGTTGAATTTTTAGGATATAAATTGAACTTTTAGTTTATGTTTTAGGATATGAATTGAACTTTTAGTTTTTAGGTTTTGTTCTTGTGAATTGAACTTTTAGGATTTGATTGAACTTGTAGGATATAAATTGAACCTCTTGGGTATGGGTTGAATTTTTAGGATATAAATTGAACTTTTAGTTTATATTTAACTCGTATGATGTGAATTGAACTTTTAGTTTTTAAGTTTTGTTCTTGTGAATAGAACTTTTAGGATATGAATTGAACTTGTAGGATATAAATTGAACCTATTGGGTATGAGTTGAATTTTTAGGATATAAATTGAACTTTTAGTTTATGTTTAAACTCGTAGGATATGAATTGAACTTTTAGTTTTTAGGATTTGTTCTTGTGAATTGATTTTGTAGGATATAAATTGAACCTTTTGGGTATGGGTTGAATTTTTAGGATATAAATTGAACTTTTAGTTTATGTTTAAACTCGTAGGATATGAATTGAACTTTTAGTTTTTAGGATTTGTTCTTGTGAATTGAACTTTTAGGATATAAATTGAACCTTTTGGATATGAATTGAACTTTTTAGGATATAAATTAAACTTTTAGTTTATAATTAATTATATTTAATATAATTTAGTTTTTGGTGTAATTAGGAAAATATAATTATCTTGAACTAACTAAAAAAGATTAAATTAATTTATAATTGTAGAATAAACTAATTTGATCTTTTTTTATTTGTATAGATGGAACATCGTACTTGGATGTACAATAGGAATTATCCTAATCGGCGGGGATTGCGGGAGGATTTTGTAGAAGGGGTTGATGACTTTATAGACATGCAATGTCACTTCCACCATTCCAAAGTGAAGGAGTAATTAGGTGCCCTTGTGTCAAGTGCGATTGTATGAAGTTTAAAAAACCGGAGGAAGTTAAGCTTCATCTTTATAGGAAGGGGTTTATAGAGAATTACTTTGTGTGGACTAATCATGGAGAGATCGATGGTAGTCGTGGGATATTTCATAACATGGTTGTTGGTGAAAGTAGTAGGTCGGTGGAGAATACAAATCTTGATTCTAGAATTTAGGATATGTTTGCGGATGCTTTTGCGATGCACTTCGGCGGTGAGCCCAATGAAAATGTTGAACAAACTCCCAATGATGACGCAAAACATTTTTATAAACAGTTAGAGGAAGCTAGTCGTCCAATACGTGACGGAAGTCCGCACTCTGAGTTGCCTGTTGCAGTTAGATTACTAAGTATCAAATCGGATTGGAATATTTCTCAAGCAGCCATGGACTCTTTCATTGACCTTATGAGTGAACTAGTTGACCCTAATATCAACTTACCTGGTGATTTCTATAAGGCAAAGAGATTGGATTCTAAGTTAGGACTTTCGTCAATGAGAAATGATTGTTGTGAAGATGGTTGCATGTTATATCATAAAGATGATGCAACTTTAGACAGTTGTAAATTTTGCGAAAAGCCTCGTTTCAGGAGGCTTTCCAGCGGGAATATGGTCACTGTCAAGGCGATGCATTATTTACCTCTTATACCTAGGTTAAAGAGGTTATATACGTCGATGAGTTCTGCTCCTCATATGAGATGGCACTTTGAAAATAGAAGACCACCTGGTGTTATGTGTCATCCTTCAGATGGAGAAGCTTGGAAACACTTTGATAGGACATATCCAGATTTTTCTAGTGAACCAAGGAACATTCGGTTAGGTTTGTGTGCGGATGGCTTCACGCCTTTTTATATATCCGCGACACCATATTCATACCGGTCTGTCTTTCTTACACCTTATAATCTACCACCTGAGTTGTGTATGACTAGTCTATATATATTCTTATATTGTATTATCCCTGGTCCACGTAATCCGAAAAGTTTGATTGGTGTATATTTGCAACCTTTGATTGATGAGCTAAAACAATTGTGGTATGATGGTGTTGAAACATATGACATATCAACCAAGCAAAATTTCAATTTGCGTGCTAATTTAATGTGGACTATTAATGATTTTCCTGCGTATGGAATGTTGTCTGGGTGGATGACTGCTGGGAAGCTAGCTTGTCCTTACTGCATGAAAAATGGTAAAGCGTTCACTTTGAAACATGGCCGAAAGCAATCATGGTTTGATTGTCACCATCAATTCTCGCCTCACGATCATGAGTTTAGAAGGATGAAAAATGCATTCAAAAAGAATAAAATGGAATATGATTCTCCACCTCTGATACTTTCAGGTGAGGAAATTGGGAAGGTTCCAGAACTTCAGTAAAGTTACTGAGGCTCTACCTTATAGATTCCCCGGATATGGTGTTACTCATAATTAGACGAAACATAGTATATTTTGGGAGTTGCCTTATTGGAAGGATAATTTTCTCCATCAAAACCTTGATGTCATGTATATTGAGAAGAATTATTTTGACAATTTGTTCAACACAGTGGTGGATGTTAAAGGTAAGACAAAAGATAACCCGAAGGCTAGAATGGACTTACAAGAATATTGCAGGCGTCCTGAATTATACTTGCAGACAGCAAATAATGGTAAGGTGTTCAAGACCAAAGCAAGTTACACATTCATTTTGGAGGAAAGATGACAAATTTGTGATTATGTTACGAAATTGAAGATGCCTGAGGGTTATATGTCGAATCTTGGAAAAAAAGTAGATATGGAGGTAGGGAAGTTTAGCCATTTGAAAAGTCATGACTATCACGTTTTCATGGAGACCTCAGTGCCTATTGCATTTTGTGGTTTGCCTGAAAGAATCTGGAAACCTATCACAGAGATTAGTTTGTTTTTCAAAGACTTGTGTTCTACCACATTAAGGGAAGAAAACCTACTCCGGATGGATCAGAACATTCGTGTAACTTCTAGTAAGATGGAAAAATATTTCCATGTGGTTTCTTTGATGTGATGGAACACCTTCCAATCCACCTTGTACACGAGGCACGGCTTGGAGGGCCTGTTCAATGCCGATGGATGTATCCCTTTGAGAGGTAATATTATAACTTTGATGTAATTTTCTATTTTATTTGAATGTTCTTGGCTAACATGACATTATGTAGGACAATTGGCAAATGCAAACAATTTGTTAAGCAGATGAATATGATTGAAGGATCTATATGCGAAGCCTATCTTGCAAAGGAAACTGTACATTTTTGTTCTTATTATTTTGCGAGTAAAGTGCCATGTTCTAGGAATAGACCCAATAGGCACACCGAATGTGTGAATGATCCATTATATCCACCAATGTCCATATTCAATCAACCAGGACGATGTTCTAAGGATGTTAGAAAGAGATGTTTGAGTGATATGGAGTACAAGTCAGCTACACTTCATGTGTTGCTAAATTATCCCGAAGTTGTACCATTTCTCAAGTAAGTATTGATTTATTAGTTATCAAAATATAAAATTTACCGTGATTACATATTGATGCAACTACTAAAACTATTTGATGTGTCAGAGTCACTTCGTGGGTCAATTTGGCCATGATGCTGTATATACGAGATCTGATACGTGGTTCAAACAGTTTGTAAGTTTATCCTGATAATGTTCTAACACTATGTAGGTAAATAATGTTTGTAAGTTATGCTAACTTATGAATTTTTTTAACACTATGTAGGTAAATAATCCAAATAATGGTGTAAATCAATTTTCGAAAGATATATCTTGGGGACCTGGGCTTCAGGTCACAACAATGTCTAAGTACGTGGTGAATGGTTATAAGTTCCATACAGAGGATTGATCTAAAAATAAAAATAGCAACAACAGCGGGGTATGGGTTCAAGTTGGTGATGGCAACCAAGTTGGAGATATTGATTATTCTGGCGAGGTCAAAGAAATAGTAGAACTAGAATATACAGGTTGGCCATATAAGAAATTGATACTCTTTAGATGCAAGTGGTTTGACCCAAATCCAATAAGAGGTACAAGAGTACACAACCAATACAACATAATTGAGCTTAATCATACGAGGGAGTATGATCGCTATGATCCTTTCATAATTCTACATAATGTTAGGCAAGTGTATTATGCTCCTTATCCATTGCGGCGGAATAAGTCCGATTGGTGGGTTGTAATAAAAACTAAGCCTGTAGGTAGGATGGAAGTCGAGAATGTGTTAGATGTTGCATATCAAAATGATATCTCCAGTGTTCACCGAATAGTGGACGATCAGTTAGAAAATGATAGGAACATCCTGAACGCATATTGGAAGAAGTTGATATAAATGAAGTAACAATTATAGAAAATGAGGACGAAGAATCAACTGATGAAGCTCAAACAAGTGAGGACGAAGAATTCTCGGATGAGGAATAATACGTCGACGAGGATTAAAAAGTTGGGGTTTTAAAAGCAATCTCGTTTTATAGCTATTTTCTTATATGTTTCAATCCAAATATATATTATATTATGCATATGGCAGGAAAAGGTCAAGGTAACAATGACCCTACTGGTTCTCGGGGTCCAGAAAGTCTAGGAAGGGAAAGAGGAGGGTAGATAATAATACTCCCTCTTTTTCGCCCTCTTCAGAGATGCCTATGTCTTATCTTCCACCACACGGCTATACTGAGCTGCCACAGCATCACGAGCCCTACACCTTCATCCAGACACCAGGTCTTTAATCACGGGGCCATAGGACTATACGTCCGACATACAGTCCAGCTGCCTCACGGCCACGTGGATCACAGCCATCTATATCACATCCCTACATATCATAGCCATATGGATCGCATCCATACATGTCACAGCCACTTGGGTCACAGCCATTCGGGTCACAGCTATCAGTATCACAGCCACTTGGGTCGCATCCAGCTATGTCGCAGTTACAAGGATCGCAACCATCTTCATCAGCGACTCCATCTATTTTAGGCCTTCGCCTGCGAGGCAGTAGCTCTGACCCCCCCTACACCGTCCACACATGCCTCTGATACACATGCTTCGGACGATGATGACGAGGAAGTGCATTACGATCAATATGGCAGGATCATCATAGTCCCTGAGGGTGATGGGTAAGAGTTATTTGTTATTTTTGCGTTTATTGTTTTGTAATGTTTTTACTAAGATATTAATGTATTTTTGTTGTTAAATTGCAGGTTCAAGACGAGTAATAAGACTACGAGGATAATCACCAATGCCATCAGAAAGCTTTATGATGGCCCTTATGCGACTTGGACAGATTTCCCATTCTCGCCGAAGGAGCAAATTTTCAATCAATTTAAGGTATAAATGTTCTTTTAAGTAGTTTAATATTTTATATTTATGATGTTTCCATATAATATTTAACTTTTGAAATACAGAGCAAGTGTATATGGAAAGACCGGTATAGCGCGGAAGTGGCTGCAAATTTTCATCATAAAGCTTGCAAGAGATTGGCAGATGCTTTCTCCGATGCTAGAAAGAAGAACAAGAGGCTTGGCTGGTTACTTCAAAATTTGTGGGATGATTTGCAAAGGCAGTGGCTTACCGCAAACTTCTTAGAGAGGAGCGAAAAAGGAAGGAAAGCTCGCGCATCCGAGAAGGGAGGCTCCTTGCACACTGGAGGTGCGATCAGCCTAGGGATAATAAAAACAAGATTGGTACATAATTGCTTAAATTATTTTACTTTTCAAAGTATATCTATTCTGTTTATTAACTAAATTAATTTGTTTTCAGGAAAAGAAGTTGGGGCGTCCAATGAGCCATGATGAGCTATTCAAGGAGACGCATATTGTAAAGAAGAAGAAAGAGACGGATCAAGAAAGGTGGGTCGAGGACCGGGCCTCGACTGCATATGTAAGCTTTCACTATTCTTTAAGTATTATAATTTACTTTTATAAGAATTTTGAGATATTGATTCATTTTAAAATAATATAAGGTCGCTACCAAAGTAACGTGGAGGAATTCATTCGCAGTCATCCAGCTGGTGAATCGGGCGAGCCAACCCAACCTTCGGACGAGGATGCTGAAAGAATATGGTTGGAGTCTGTCGGCGGTCCAAAATGGGGGAAGGTACACGGGCTTCCTACTAAAAAGTTCCATCGCTATAAGTGTGGAATGCAAGGAATAGGGACTTCCTCGCAAGGCGAGCAACTTAATGGGGAGAGCCTCTTCTCTATGCGGGAGACTGTGACAAAGCTCACATACGAGCTAGAAGCGGCCAAGGAAAGAGAAAGGGTTAGATATGCTCAATTCCTTGGCATGCAAGCTCAGATCAGAACTCTCCTATCTAGTGGAGCTTTTCCGTTGCCCCGATCTCGTAAGTCATCACCAGAGGTTCGACCTCCACGTGATCGTTCCTCCCGTCCTGCTCGTGATCATTCATCCCGTCCTTCTCGTGATCGTTCCTCCCGTCCTCCCTGTGATCGTTCTTCCCGTCCTCCACAAGACCCTTCTCTATACCGTCTTGTAGATGAAAGTTCATCAGACGGTGATAATGATGTTGTACAAAACACCCCTTGACTTTTATATACTTTGAACTAGACAAATAGAACCAGTTTTGAACTTGTTGTAATTAGTTTTAACTTGGTTTTGGATTGTTATGTTCAATTGAACTTTACTTTGTTAGTTTTAAAGTATTTATTGAATGTTTGGTTGTTGTTGTTGTGTTATGTTTTTGTTGTTGTCGTTGTTGTTGTTGTTGTTGTTGTTGTTGTTGTTGTTGTTCTGTTGTTGTTGTATTGGTATGCCGGCAGATGGTGTAGCTACCAAAACAGGCATTTTATGCTAAAATTAAACCCAGAAAAACCGACCAAAGTTGGTCGGTTTCTAATTAAAAAAATATAACTGCAAATTACCGACCAAAGTTGGTCGGTATTCATTAAAAAAAAATAATTGACTATTACCGACCAAAGTTGGTTGGTTAATGAACAAGGAATTCCCAGAATCAACATTACCGACCAACTTTGGTCGGTATTGTTAAATTTTAATTATTTTAAAAAAATATATATTTTCAGTTACCGACCAACTTTGGTCGATTTTTTTTAATTTTACTAATTAATAAAGTAACATAAATTAAATACATCGACCAACTTTGATCGGTAAAATTAAATTAATAAAATATGTTTCCGATCAAAGTTGGTCGGTAAATTATTTAAATTCTTCAGATGGTCGTTTTAATATGCCGACCAACATTGGTCGATATATTAAAACGACCATCAAAATACCGTCCAAGCGTATTTTGCCGCGTTTTGGTCGGTAATTGGCCATAACCGATCAAAGTTGGTCGGTTTTTCTGGTCGGTATTTAGCGGATTTCTAGTAGTGTAATATTATGTAGTTATGCATATATGATAGTTTCTTTGATGGAAAGAAACAATTTTTATTAGAAGTCCCTAGGGCAATTATAATTTATAGAGAAGTTCCTAGGGCTAAAGTATTTGCCTAAGAGTTCCTAGCCTACCTATAAATATGCATGTGACTCCATCAGTCTGGCACCTTACGCTAGGCACAGGCTAGAAGGCTCTCTAGGTTTTCTGTCAAAAATTTCAAAGGCAATTCCGTACATCACTTGAACAACCATGACTGAAGCTACGTTCATGTTTAACTTCCGCTTCGTTGATTACGTATGTATATTCGAATTTTATCAACCTTCATTAACAGATTCATTTTCTGTGATTTCTCCGATCAAACTAGAAGTTACCAAGGAACCATGCATAGCACTGAATAAGGAGCCGCCGAATACACCAGCTACGCCTAACATGTGAAATGAGTGCATAAGGATTGTGGTATCAGAGCCTCCCTTTTAGCTGTGTTGTTCAGTGTCTACTGATAGCGATTATGAATATGGTATAACATCCAGTACCTCATGTTTCTGTAACATGGATTTCACTAGTCTATAGGAAAACCTTTGGGTTTTCAACTTTCCAGTATGTTGTCGCTGTGAACTTTAGGTATCTCTGCCGGCACATAATATTTTGCCTGTCGTTTGTGATTTTATTTTCAAGAAAGAAACACTCTGAAATTATTAGTTGGGAGACACAGAACCTAACTTTAAGAGAATATTGAATTTTAGTTCAACCCCTGAGTTTTAATTTTGTCATTTTTTGTTTTGGGTTGACGTGTTTCTTCAAATTCATTCCAGTTGTTTGCTTTAGGTATTCAATGGTAAATAAATCACTATGGGTTGTATATGGTGCTTGTATTAACAGTATGTTCGTTTGCCTTTGGTTGTCACGTCATTTATACATTTTTTAATTAAACCTATGGTTATGCTTAATATTCTGAAGTTTCCTTTTCATATTTCACCAAATTTATTTAGTTTTGTCCTTAAGTTATAAGAAAAGGAATAGCTAAATGATCTACAACTGTGCTGTTGTTTAAGTTTTTATACTATTAATTCTAAGAATTAACCTTTGGGGTAATATGGCATCCTGCTTATATTTAGAGCCATTCAACATTTTGCTTGAGTTGATAATTAAGGTTAATTATTCTAAGATATCATTTTTGAGTTTTCTTTTATGTGATGTATTTAGGAGTGGCTGCAACATCTTGAGTACTTGATATAAAAGAAGTTGAGTTGTTTAATCACATAAAGATTAGTGACTAAAAGTTATAATAACATCTATTTAGTCCAGTTATCTCATTAAAATGGTAACTCGGCTCTACAGGGAGGTAACCATTTCGGTGAGATTAACTGGAATGAGATAGTAAACCTTTAAGTTGAAAATTATCTTATGCCCACATGTACAAATTAATTTTTATGTATTTTGGTTTACTAGTCTAATAAAGTTAGTAAATTCTATGCATGGGTTGCAACCTCTGCCCACAGAAAGGTCTAGAATTTACTAAGAATAAGTATTTTACTTGATTCACCTTTTGATGGATTGTGTTTTATAGCTTATGTATGTGTATCCTTGTTTTGCAGTCCTTACAGCTTTTCCTACCGCTATTCTTAATGAGAATTCTCGAATTGCAATGCTTTCTGGTGACAATTATGCTGAATGGAAGGAGAAAGTCCTTCTCACTTTAGGGTGCTCGATCGGATCTGGACCTGGCACTCCGTGTGGATGAACCACCTATTCCCACAGAATCAAGTACGCCAGAGGCTAAGGCTAATTATGAGCGGTGGGAGCAATCTAATCGCTTAAGTTCAATACTCATCAAAGCCCACATAAGCCAAAGCATTAGGGGTTCTATCCCTAATAACTATAAGGTCAAAGCTTACGTGAAGGCAATTGATGAACAATTCGTAAGCTTTGACAAGGCATTGGCCAACACCCTTATGAAGAGGCTCTCAAGTATGACTTTTGACAGAAGTACGGTGCGTGAGCACATTATGGATATGAGAGACATTGCTGCTAAACACAAGTCCCTTGAGGTTGATATGTCTGAACCATTTCTTGTGCATTTCATTCTCAAATCTCTTCATGCGGAATATGGCCCGTTCAAGATTTCTTACAACACACATAAGGATAAATGGTTAATCAATGAACTTTTGACCATGCGTGTAGGTTGAAACACGAGACACCTGAAAGTATTAATATGGTGACTCATGGTAAGAGAAATGCAAAGAAGGGCAAAAGTGTTCCCATGAAGAAGAAAAGCACCTTTGACAAGGATGCTAGCCGTTTCTGTAAGAAAAAGGGACACTGGAAGAAGGATTGCCCGAAATACAAGAAATGGCTTGAGAAAAAAAGGTAATTTTACCTTTGTATGTTATGAATCTAATTTTACTGAAGTTTTTGACAATACATGGTGGATTTAGTAATGAGCAATTTAGCTCAGTGTGTATCTCCTTATGTGAATTTTATGTGTGGATCGGGTTGCACGCCTCCTCGGGTATGTTGTTTGGATCGGGTTGCACGCCGCACCAGTGTGATGTTGGGTACAGTTCCCTATATCTATTTTTGTGTGTTTTGTTTCCCATTTTCTGAGGAAGGTTCATAATAGTTGCGTGAGTTGGGTAGACCTTCCAGAGTTCGTTTTCCTTATGTATCACGTTCGAGTTTGTAGCCTATTGGCATGTTGTGGCATCATATGAGACTTTTGGTCATATCTGGGGCGACTTATTGCCTGAGCAGTTTGTATGGTTATTTTGGACTTGGGCGTATGTTCGGATCGGGGTTTAGATGACTCGGGAGCATCTCCGCACCTATTGTGGAAGTTACCCTTTTTGGAAGAATTTTATAAATTTGGGTTGAAGTGCATTTCAATGTTATCGATGTCCGTTTGGAATTCCGAGTCTGGGAATAGCTCCGTATGGTGATTCTGGTATTGGGAGCGCGATCAGAAGTAAATTCGGAGGTCCGTAGGTCATTTTGGAGTCATTTGGCTAAAGTTAGAAATTTGAAGGTTTTTTTACGAAGTTTGACTGAAAGTGCACTTTTTGATATTGGGGTAGGATCTTGATTCAAGAAGTTGGAGTAGGTCCACAATGTCGAATATGACTTGTGCGCAAAATTTGAGGTCAATCGGACGAGATTTGATAGGTTTCGGCATCGAATGTTGAAGTTTGAAGTTCTAAAGTTCATTAAGCTTGAATTGGGTTGTGATCCGTGATTTCGATGTTGTTTGATGGGATTTGACGGCTCGACTAAGTTCGTAATGTGTATTGGGACGTGTTGGTATGATCGGATGAGATCCGGGGGGCCTCGGGTGGATTCAGGATGATTAACGGATCAAATTTAGAGTTGAAGAAGAATTTAGGCTGTTGGCATCTTGTGTAACCGCACCTGCGAGCCTTTGGACGCAGGTGCGGAGCTGTAGAAGCGGCCTAGAAGTCGCAGAAGCGGAGCAGGGCCGCCCAGGTGAAGGACCGCAGGTGCGGAGCCTTGACCGCATCTGCGCAAGCGCAGAAACGAAAAAGAAGGCCGCAGAAGCGGCAATGGGCGCATGTGCGAAGGAGCATCCGTAGAAGCGGAAGCGCAGAAGCGGCAAGGAGTCCGCTGGTGGGGAAGTCGCTGGGCAGAACACAATAAATAGCAGGGTTTGGCCATTTTTGCTCATTTTCTCCATTCTTGGGCGATTTTTGGAGCTTCTAGAGGGGCTTCCACCTAGCAACTTGGAGGTAAGTTAATCCCACCTATTATGAGTTAAATACATTGATTATGTGTAGATTTTAACATGGAAATTAGTGGGAATTGGGATTTTGAGGAAAAACCTAGAAAATTGTATTTATGGATTTTGACCACGATTTTGGACATGGAATTTGGGTTAAGTTATATATTTGAGTTCGTGGTGTTAGCGGTAAACTTAATCTTCAAAATTTTTTGGAATTCGGGTACGTGGGCTCGAGGGCGATTTTGTTAACTTTTCGATCGGGGTTAGAAATTGTTATAAATCGAATTATAATAAGTAATTGAGAATATATTAATGGGTTTGCATAATTATTGGCTAGTTTTGGAGCGTTGGGCATCAGTTTGAGTCGTCGGAAGGGCTTGGGAGCCGGTTTTGGAACTTCGGAGCGAGGTGAGTCTCCTTTCTAACCTTGTAAGAGGGAATTATCCCCATAGGTGAAATAATTGGATATGTTCTTCTATTTGCGGGGGATACGTACTCACGAGGTGACGAGAGTCCGTGCGTAGCTACTATTATGCTTAAGGCCGTGTAGTCTATGACCCGAAAACATGCTATACTAAAAATATTTGTAACCTTATTGAAAATTTAAATTGCTTAAATCATATCGAATTGGTAAATAAATTTCTAAAGAAATTAAACATCATTTTTCTTGACCGTTAAAGAGAAGTTTCCATTTCTTTGGGTAATTGTTTCCCTGATGAATTCTTGATACTGTTTGATGTGTTTATTTATATTTAACCGCGTCGCATGTATGATTCGCGAGCGGGGTAAGAGATGCATCTATGGTTCGCGCCATTCGACCTTCTGGCAGTGCACAGTTTAAATATTTATTAGATCGGGCCGTACGACCTCGGCATGATTTGCGCATGCTTGTATTTCTTGGCTTGCAAACTTATAAATGATAATATTGCCTCCCTGGCTTGAGATAAATGTATAAATGATGAAAAATGAATTGGAAATTCCCTATTACTGAAAGAATGTTTACTTGCTTCATGCTATTAAGCTACAGCCATGTTTATAAAAATTCTCGATTTACTATATTATCGGTATATTATTGGACCACTAGTAAGTGTCGAAGTCGACCTCTCGTCACTACTTCTTCGAGATTAGACGGGATACTTACTGGGTACGCGTTATTTTCGTACTCATGCTACACTTGCGGTGCATTTTTGTTGCACAGGCACATATATGTCTAGTGGCCTAGTTTGGCGCAGCAGCATGGTTGATACGGAGACTTAGGTGAGCTGCACTTCTCGAGACGACCCGCAGCCAGCAGAGTCTCCTTCAGAGTATTGTATTGTATTTTCTCTACTGTCCAACTTGTATTTCGGACGGTTATTGTATTATATTGTTTCCTAGAAATTGCCCATGCACTTGTGACATCGGGTTCTGGGATGACTATGAGATTATTCAATATTTAAGTTTGTTGAAGACATCATTATTTATTCAGCGAGTTTCATTATTTGTTGTTTAATGTATAAAAAATGATTTCAATAAATACTAAAATGGGAATTCAATTAACTTCTTGGTATTGGCTTGCCTGACAGTGGTGTCCGACGCTATCACGACCCTTAGTGGATTTTGGATCGTGACAATAATGTTTGTTTGTAGTAGAACAAGTAGAGGGTATTTGGTTCGATCAAAGTATATCTGTCCAAGGCTTAAGGATGTGTATAAATAATTTTTAGGAGGCCGTTACTAAAGAGATTTGCCAACCTAAGGTATTTGATCCTTGGAAAGAAATTGATTCTTTCCAAGAATAAGGTTATTTGCCGTTGCTCTTCCTTGATAAGAGGACTTTAATAGCTTTCCTTCTACAGGTCTTGATAGCATCGAATTTTCTCCTTGATTTTTGGTCCTTCCAGAAATAGCAGCTTGATTGATCATCTTGCAAGATCTTCAATGCTTTTTTCCGCTTCAATCAATCTTTGATTGATTTCCTTGCCGGATCTTTAGTTGTTTGATTGATTCCTTCCTTTTGATTTCTTCGATCTTGGATGCTTTCCTTGAGTCCCTATACCAAAAGCAATTATATTATTTTTCATCATTAAAACTAAAACCTAATAAAAGCATGTCGCCAAAGATGTTTTGCATCGCGCGTTGGTAGGTGGCACCAGCATTCTTCAGACCGAAAGGCATCACTTTGTAGCAGTATATCCTTTTTGGAGTTCAGAAAGCAGTACACTCTTCATCTTTTGGAGACATTGTGATTTGATTGTATCCGGAGGACCCATACATGAATGACATAGCTTCATGCCCTGTTGTAGCATCAACCATGAGTTCAATAATTGGTAGTGGAAAGTCATCTTTCGGACATGCCTTGTTTAGGTCTCGAAAGTCCATAAACACGTATTTGACAATTCTTCTTCTTGACAGGTACAGTATTCGATATCCATGATGGGTACTTCACCCTCTCGAATAAATCTCACCTCGATGAGCTTGTTCACTTCGACTTCAATTTGTGGTACTAGCTCGGGTCGAAACATGCATTGTGACTGCTTCAGAGGGCGTGCTCCACTTTTGATCCCTAAATGATGAACGACTACCTTAGGACTAAGACCAGATATTTCTTTATATGACCAAGCAAAGACATCTTTTTACTCGGTCAATAACTTGGAGTATTCCTCCTCCTCCTGAGGCGTAAGAAGCCCACTAATGAAGGTGGGGCGTGGATCTTTCGGAGTGCCTAAATTGAGTTCCTTAAGCTCATCCACAGTTGATTGACCGCCATCTTTTAGTTGAGGGGGAGCCTCGTGGACTTCATCATCAACGTCAAGGCATGGGCTATCTTCCACAGTTATGTGATAGGATGTTTCCACAAATTTTGACTTTTCTCTTTGACTTCCTTGGATGGTCGGCTTGGCTTCTTTCTCTTTCTCTTTCTCTGCTTCCTTACGAGGCTGGCAATGGTTCTCCTTTGCACCTTTAGTGGACCATCTGTGGATATTGACAAAATTGACTTCCTCTTCATATGTGATGGGAAAGCACTACAGATTTCTTTTTTAGCAACAACATCAAAATGATCTCGCTCCTTGTGGTTCCCATATGACAAAAGACGGAGGTCTTTGAGGTAGTGGAAACCTCTTTTAGATGTTTGGAAGGTACACGTTCACCTTTGTGACTTAGCCTTTCAAACACCAAGACCGGAGGGGTTGAGCCTCCAATGCGATTAAACACTGAAACCCGTTATTTTATTTTCTTGCCATTAACTTCCTTCATCTCCTCTACCGAGGTATGTTGTGATGAAGCTATCTCTTTGCTTCTCTTAGATGAAATTCGAAGAGGCTCTGCTAAATTGAATCCCAACCCAAATTTTGGAGTGGCGACATAGTGCCCTTGCTTTCTCAACTTCATTTGGGACTCATTGAGCCCGTGTATCTTTTCACCAGTGACATCGTCTTTGAGTTCTCCTAGTATTGATGGATTGGAGAAGTCATAACCAGACTTTTCAAGCAGTATGAAGGCCTTAGGATCATAGTGCCCTTTTATTTTATCATCTTGGAGATTGCCTTTAGTAGAATCACAAGTCACGTATGGGATTTGTGCAACTGGGACAGTCATATGCTCCTTCAAATGTTGGATATCTTTGTGACTCATTTGCTTCTTTGGAGTACATTCCTGTAGCAAAGGTTGCTCTTTCTTTCGATTCTCACGTAGAACATAGCAAAAAAATAGATGCTCCTTATCAGTATTTGTCTATATGTCACCTTCAGATGATGATAGGTTAATGGAGACTTCTTCAGTTCTCTTCTTAGGAAGCTTGGTGGTAGTCCATTGAGCCTCATTTTCTTCTTCTAACTTGACATCAACTTCGTCGACTGATGATGGTTTCTCCACACTCGGTTCACAAGAATCTAGGTAGAATTTTGCATCTGCAAAGTATACTCCATCTTAGTGAAAGGATTGATGTCTGCATCAATTTTGACTATCTCTCCATCCCTTATGTACTTCAGACATTGATGCAAAGTAGACGATACCACTCCATTCTCGTGAATCCAAGGATGTCTAAGCAGTAGGTTGTATGATGTTTTAGCATTTATGATGTGAATCAAGGTGTTTGACTTTAGATCACCAATGGATAATCCTACGTGGATCATACCTATGGCTCGTTGTCCTCCTTGGTTGAAACCTTGGATTGTTAGGTTACTTTTGGATAGCTAATCGATAGAGATCCCAAGCTTTTTAGCACCATTTCGGCATGATGTTGACAGCCGAACCATCATCAACAAGTATGCGATTAATATATTCTTCCCTATTGGCCCCTACAACGAACAAAGGTCTGTTATGTGGCTTAGACCCCAGTAGCAAGTCATCATCTATGAAGGGAATTGTTGCACAACATGTGACTACATTTTCGTTATCACGATGTTCCGGCATTTTCATTGGAGCAAGCTCATCGTTTCTTTCCTTTGTTTCATCAGTACTAGAAACTACATGAGTTGCACCAACGTGACCTCCATGAAGGAATTTTCCAGGAATGAATTCATGCAATGTGATGAGTTTTCGGAACTTCAGCGATAAGGCACCGTTAATCTTCTTGTTAATAGAGGATTTGACAATTCTTGGTGGTTGTAGCTTATCCACATCGCTTATTTTTGCTCTTGTCTTAGGAAGTTGTAGCCTTAAAACTGCTTGATGTTTTCGTTTCTTGTGAGTGACTAAAGTCCAACCCTCATCGTCTTTATCTTTGAACTGAGTGTCTAGCTCTAGCTCAAAAATTCCAAATTGTAAGAAGGCGGTGCTTGACGCGTTCTACAACCTTAAACACTTCTTTTCTTTGAGCGCGATACTTGCATGATTTTCTTCTATTGTTTCATCCATGTCTATGATGATTTTTCCTTCACTTACAAGAGCCATGATTTTCTCCTTCAAGACGAAGCATTTCTCTACAGGGTGGCTAATGACGCGATGAAACTTACAGTATTTCGGATCACCAACTTTGCCAATTTCCTCTGGCCTTTTTGATTCAGGGAGATCGGTGACTTTCTTGTCCAGCAGCTCATCAAGGATTGTGGGTACGTCTGAATCTGAAAATGGATAAATCTTCTCCTCTAATTCCTTCAAGGTGGGACGACGCTTCTCCTCTTTGGGATATTGACTCGGGGTCATATCCTCCTTCATTTTTTGCTTAGTAGTGACCTTCACAGAAGTTGCTTTTACCGCCATTGATTCTTTGGTTTGGTTCTTTGATGCAACATTTTTCTTGAACTCCTTGTGATCAGCAAATGGAGATGCCTTTCCATGACTTGCGATGCTTAACTCCATGTCGTGCGCTCGCGTTGCAAGTTCTTCAAAAGTTCGCGGTTTGATCCCTTGTAGGATGTACAAAAGCCCCAGTGCATTCCTTGAATGCACATCTCGACAGTAGATATTTCTAAAAGGCGATCTTTGCAGTCCAAACTTAATGCTCTCCAACGATTAATGTAATCCACCATGGGCCCGTCCTTCCTTTGCTTGGTGCCTGTCAACTCTATCATGCTTACAGTTATTCGGGTACTGTAAAAACGATTGAGAAATTCCTTCTCAAGTTGCTCCCAGCTATCAATGGACTCGGGTTCCAAGTCAACATACCAGTCAAATGCATTCCCTTTCAGAGAACGAACAAATTATTTTACCAAAATGTCATCATGCGTTTCAGAATTGCTACAAGTCTCGACAAATTGGGCAATATGTTGCCTTGGGTTCCCTTTGCCATCAAATTGATGCAGCTTTGGTGGTTGATAATTGGTTGGCATGGTTAAACAATCAATCCTCTTAGTATAAGGCTTAGAGTAGTACAACGAACTTTGTGATGGTCCGCCATAATGAGCTCTGATGGTGTTTGTTATCATGTCTTGCAATTGTTGGACAGATAACGCCGCAACTGAAGTGGATTGCTTTTCCTTTTGAATGTTGAACTTTGCAAATGATTCCTCAATAGCCGTTTTTTGGGAGGTGAAGACAGGTGAACGAGGAGGGACACGACTCGACTCTCCAGGTGCATAGGCCTCCAATTTGTTCATGAGTTGAGCGATTTGAAGGTTTTTGTCTTCAACAGATTTCTTCAAGACCTCTATAGTCTGTTCCATCATGGCGAACTTTTCGTCCACGTTGGTTGCGTCAGTCATTAAGGAATTTACTTTCGTTGAAACTGGAGAATCTACCAAGGTTTAAGGCTGTTTGAGAAAGTTCGTCAAATAGCGAGAATAGGGTGTTGCCTCCAAAGATTGTGGTTGCGGACGTCATATGAGTTCTACTCTTCTTTGCCATCTCCAAGGATGCGAAGTATTTAGATCCATCCAATCCACTTGCCTTGAACTTGCTTCGAGTGATTGGGCCAACATGACTGAGCTCAGCGGATGCGGCAACAGTAGCATCTTTGTATGGAACATCACACTTGCGGAAGGCCATTGTGGCAGTTGTCTGAAGTTTGTAGTTTTCAATTTGCAAGAAGGAGAGATGAAGGGCAGAATGAGCCCCACTGGGCGTGCCAAAATTTGTTCGCAACAAATTTTCGTAGTACGGAAATAAACTGCAACAAAAATATTATTAAGAAAAAGAGATTATATTGATAAATATTTGTGAGTATAATTCTATATATCCCTTGATTCTCCTCTATGAAATTCTCCATGATTCGAGGGCTTGAGAAGAGTCTTTCTCGAATGTAGGACGATGTAGACCTCCTTGTGATGTATTTAATTGCCAAGAACGTCAAGCAACACTTTGTTGTTTCGGGTTGATCTCCGGGAAGAACTCCGTTGACCACTCCTTTGCTGAAGAACTATGCGCTTGATGATTGATTTCTCTGTCTGCATATGCCTTCACCAATTGCGGAATACTCCTCTCCAACTTTGAATGTCCTGAGAGTTATGTAATCCCTCTATTTATTGTTGTAGAGGATGGGTTGTCCAGCTACATATGAACTCTCTTGCTTGATTCTGATTGGCCCATATCATTTTAGCCACTTGGCGACCTGTGGTAGGTTCTTGCTTTTTGACTTGGATTGCCACATCATTTAACACGTGGCGTCATCTTTTTGACTTGCAGTTTGACTAGATATGCCATATCACTTGACACATGACATGAGTCTGGGTCTTAAGATGAAATGGACCTTGGGCTTGAAAATAATAAAATGGACTTATTTAATTTATAAATCCCAAATTAATTATTCAACCCAATTGAATTAATCCAAATTTTGTATGGACTAAACCCAATAAAATTTATATGTCTATTAGATACGTTTCATGTTTAATTTCGGCTGCGTTGGCTCTGTATGTGAATTCGAATTTTAACATACCTTGCTTTAATCTCAACTTTAATACTGTTTCTGCGACACAATATGTTAACTTTGTTGCAAGTCGAAGGAAAAATGCTGCAAGTGATCACGGTGCTCCATTAGAAACTAGAAAGTATACTAAAAGTTAAGTTGGGATAATCAGGAAGCTAATTTAACCATGGCGTTGGAATTTTTCATTTGAAACGGAAACATTGAAATCATACATAAATTGAGTAAAGGACATTAAAAGAAAAGCGACGGGGAAAAAACATTTGGAAACATGGTAAAACTGATGGAAAGTTTGGATATACCAAAATCTGGTCAAAATTAATTAGTCAGATTTTGCAGGTAAGATGCTAAGTACTTATTTATCTGAACAAAATGCTATGACTGTGGTTGTTTCTATTAGAGATGGCAATGGGGCGGAGTGGTTGCGGTGCGGGTTCAGCCTTAATCCGCATAAAGTTCAACTCGCACCGTCCCGCACCGCATAGCAAAATATTCTATTTTCAAACTGCCCTGCCCCGCAAAAACCCGCCCTGCCTTCTTTTCTCTTTTTCTCGGTAGTTTCAGCTATGCCAATAATGTATTCCATGTGCTACTGTATGTCTGCTACTAATCTTGTTAGAAAATATCTTTTTAGCATATTACTCCATAACAAAAGTAGTAATTTAATTAGTGAGTTAATTATAATAATCAATTTTAAATATCTATTCCAATTGAGAAAGAAGATTACTAACTTTACGATTACATTTGAATCTTCAGGGACGAAAAGCAGCAAATGCACGATGCAGGTATTAAACAAATCCCTAACCCGCAACCATCCCGCAACCGCAGTTAAATTAAAAAAATGCCCGCCCCCGCCTCGCCCCGCATAAACTTAAGCTGCACCGCTCCGTATAATCTTAAGTTCGCCGCGCTCAGTTGCCATCCCTAGTTTCTATGTTATGGTGTTATCGAATTTCTTTAAACGTTGTCCCAACGTTAAAATTGACATTTTTTTTTCTTGACCTAATCTAACTTATAATCTTAAACACTCTTTCAAGCTGTTTTTAGTGTTTGCCGAGTAGTACATAGCTTCTTTTCTTAAGTTACATCTCTCGTATGATTACACAAAATCTATTTTTAAAACAAATAATAGAAAATTGCATAATTAAACGTATTTGTCTAGTGATTCTACATTTTCTTTGTGTTTACTTATTTTAGGATCGGAAAACTAAACGTTAATGTTAATTTTTTTTAGATGATGATATGCCATTTTTGTACTCAAAATGCCCATGTAATATTGTCAATTTAATCTTTTTACCGGATGTCCTCGAAGGGACATGTAATACCACCACTTACTCAGCATTTTTTATTTATTTATGCTGAGATTGTTTCCATTTTGTAGTGATCAACATTGCCACGATCTTACATGTTTCATAGGATATGCGATAGTAAATGCAGAGATTTATAGAAATCAAGGTTGTTTATAACCACAATATATATGACATGAATATTCGGGCATAATACGTTAGATTTTAGTTTTAATGATGAAAAATAATATAATTGCTTTTGATGTAGGAACTCAAGGAAATCAATCAAGATTAAAGTGCAAAAGGAAGATCATAGATCAACGGGGATAAGCTGAAAGAAGAAATCAATCAGAGAGTGAGTGAAGCAATCAGCATTAAAAAGGGAAGAAGCACTGAAGATCCGGCAAAGATAATCAATCAGAAGCTATTACTGGAAGATCCCACAGTTAAGGGAAACATAATCACCGAGAATCAGCAAATCCGGCGGATATAGAGACTTAGAGATGGAAAGCTGTCAAAGTCCACACATCAAGGAAGAGTAACGAGAATTAACCTTATTCTTGGAAAAAATCAATCTGTGATTCTTTTCAAGGATCAAATCTCTTGGGTTTGCAATCTCTCCAAATTCTAAGGTCTCCTGGAAAGTATTTATACGATCGCTCTAGATTTGGAGACATATACTTTGATCGAACCATCTACCCTTTTTTTGTTCTACTCCAAACAAGCATTGTAGTTTCATTAGATCTGCTGTGTAACTAGTGAGAGATGAAAAAGAGATAAACACTAGTGATGCATTGTATCAAGAAAAGAAGAGAGATATATAGAGACTAAGCTATTAGTGTAAAGCTACGCCACTCATTCTGTACTCACGAAACATCGATCACTGAAAGAGAACACCCTTGCAACCCAAGGGGACTGGACTAGGATTCACATTGAATCTGAACCAGTATAAAAATCTCGGTGTCTTTACTTCCTGCATTTCATTTCTGCACTTATTATTATTATCTTATTCTTATTTCAAGTCGACTAATTGGTAAACTAGTCTACTATTTATAAAAGTTATTAAAAACAAGCAATTCACTCCCCCCCCCCCCCACTCTCTAGTACTTTCAATTGGTACCAGAGCTAGACTCACATCTTTTTGCTTAACAGCTTGTGAGAAAAGATCATGGCAAATCAAGTTATTATCGGAGCACTCTTTCAAGAAGGAACATCGCAAGTGAGTCCACCGCATTTCAATGGACAATATTTTTCTCACTGAAAAGTACGTATGGAAATATACGCAAAGTCTTATGACATCAAGGTTTGGCGAGTTATCAAAAAGGGGAACTACCCACTTCCGGCTGCTGCTCAACCACCTGCTAATCCAGAAGATAGAGATGAATACACAGATGAGCAAATGGCAGTTGTTCAAGTTAATGCTAAAGCAAGGAATTTGCTCTATAATGCTATAAGTGGAGAAGAATATGAGAAAATCTCCAGTTTTGAAACAATCAAAGAGATGTGGGATAAACTCGAAGTTACTTATGAAAGAACCAGTAAAGTGAAAGAAACCATATCAACATGTTGGTTCATGACTACAAACTTTTTCAGATGAAAGAAGGAGAATCTATTAAAGAGATATTTTCCAAATTCAGCAAAATCATTAGCGATTTAAAAGTTTTTGGTAAACCATACTTAAGTGGTGATCAAGATAGAAAAATTCTGAGAAGTCTACCGACCACTTGGCAAACAAAAGTGGTTGCACTTGAATCACAAGATTTGAACAAATTATCTTGTGATGAACTTCGACGAGACCTTATAGCATTCGAGAAAACTCATCTCAAGAAAACAAGCCAGGAAGAAAAGAAGAAAACAGTTGCTTTCAAGGCTACAACCGAAAGAACAGACAATGATAATGATGATGACCCTGAAGCTCATGAAGAAGAAATTGCCATGGTATCAAGGAACATGGATGGTTTAATGAGGAGATACAGGAATACAAGAAGAGGCAGGATACCACCCAGGCAAACTAGGCAATATAATGAACAAGACAAAAATGATGGTAAATGCTATGAATGTGGTAGATATGGGCATGTTCAAGCTGAATGCCCAGATCTTATGAGAAAGGTTTCCAGAGGTTTTAACGAAAACAAATCATTTGGAAGTTGGAGTGATGAAGACAGTTCAGAACATGAAGAGATAACAACTCTATGCTTTATGACAATCCTGGAAAACGACATGAACAAACTCTCGGGGTGCTGGACAGATGAGGTCACATCAGACGACGAATGCAAAAATGATAATGAGGACTGTTTCATGGCACGAGGTGAAACAAGTGAGGTAAGATCTTATAATTGTGAAAGATATAATGAATTGCAGGATATTCTTGACCTTACTTTGAAAGAGTCTCAAAAAATGATGAATGAACTAAAGAGACTCAACAGAGAAAAGAAAGACTGGGAACTTAAGCTTGAAAAAGAATTGCAAATGCAACCCGGAAATTGAAAAAGAAGTACTTCAAGATGAGTTTCAGGAATTGCAAAAGCAACTCAATGGCATGCGCAAATCCACCAGTCATAGTTCTATCAAGTCGAACCAGGCGACTTACAAGTCAACTGGAGAAAGACCAGTCAGAACAGATTCCACTAGTACTAACACAAATAGAAGATCCAAGGATGGATCAGGACCTACGTGTCACTACTGTAACAAAAGTGGACATAAATATTCTTTTTGTCGATTTCATAAATCAAGTGTCTCGGGGTGGATTTGGAAACTCAAAAACAATCCTGAGTCTAGTAATACTAACGAACAAGGACCCAAGCAAGCTTGGTACCTAAAAGGAAGTGATAATTATGTTTTGCAGGAACACCACAGAAGGAGCTGCAAAGGAAAATGGTATTTAGATAGTGCGTGTTCCAGTCACATGACAGGTGACAAAAAACTGTTTAAAGAAGTTACAAAGATAGATGGAGGAAGTGTCAAATTTGGTGATGACTCAAAAGGAAAAACAGTCGGTACTGCACAGTCCCATTCAATAATAACTGTGATATCACTGAGGTTTATCTTGTTGATGGACTTAATTACAATCTTCTGAGTATAAGTCAACTATGCGACTCAGGGTATGAAATAAAGTTCAAGAAAACAGGATGTGCTATTGAAGATGATACAGGTAAAATAATCCTCCCAGGAAAAAGATGAAGCTTTGAAAAACTTTGAGATCTTCTGTAAAAGAGTCGAAAGAGAAAAAGGGTACCTTATTACAACCATTCAAAGTGATCATGGAGGAGAGTTTGAAAGCAGAGCATTCAAAGATTTCTGCAATGATCAAGGATACACCCACAATTTCTCAGCTCCAAGATCACCTCAATAGAATGGAGTAGTTGAGAGGAAAAAATAGGACTCTACAAGGTATGGCGAGAACTATGATACTGGAATACTCCTTGCCAAATCACTTCCAGGCAGAAGGAGTAAGTACAGCTTGCCACATTCTCAACCGATGTCTCATAAGACCTATCCTGAAGAAGACTCCATATGAACTATGGAAAGGTAAATGACCCAATATAAGTTACTTCCACCCGTTTGGAAGCAAGTGTTTCATCCACAATAATTGTAAGGACAATCTTGAAAAATTTGATACAAGAAGTAACGAAGGTATTTTTCTGGGTTATTCCATAAATAGTAGATCTTATAGAGTTTATAATAAATGCACACTATGTGTAGAAGAATCAGTACATGTTATTTTTGATGAAAATAACAATACGACCGAGAAAGGAATTATTGTAGGTGATGAACATCAAATTCAAGAAATTCTTCTAAAGTCAAGAAAATCTCAAGAGTCCACTAACAAACCTGAAGGTGTCATGGAGTCAACTAATAAGATTAGCAACAGTCAATCAGAATCTCAGAAGGAGTCAGCTACTCATACAAGTGCAACTCATCCAAATGAATGGAGAAGTGAAGCAGAATATCCTTAAAAGTCTATCATAGGAGATCCAAGCGAAGAAATGAAAACTAGGGGAGCTCTCAAGAAGAAAGCAAACATAACACTAATTTCCTAGATTGAACCAAAGAAAATAGATGAAGCTCTGAAAGTCTCAAGCTGGTTACAAGCAATGTAGGAAGAACTGGATCGATTTGACAAAAATCAAGTGTGGAAACTACTGCCTAAGCCTGCAAACGCTACTGTAGTTGGAACAAAATGGGTTTTCAGAAATAAGCTTAATGAGGATGGAAAGGTTGTGAGAAACAAAGCCAAATTAGAAGCTCAAGGATACTCACAGCAGGAAGGAGTCGACTACGATGAAACCTTTGCCCCAGTAGCTCGATTGGAATCAATACAAATTCTTCTTGCATATGCATCTTTTAAAATATTTAGGCTCTTCCATATGGATGTCAAAAGTGCTTTCTTGAATGGTTTCATTGAGGAGGAAGTATATGTAAAATAACCTCCTGGATTTGAAGATTCAAAGTTTCCCTACCTTGTGTGCAAATTGACCAAAGAATTGCATGGACTTAAACAAGCTCCGTGAGCATGGTACGAAAGACATAGTTCATTTCTACTTGATCACGTATTTACAAGAGGTAAAGTAGACACTACCCTTTTCATTAAAATATCATCAGAATGTAATCTTATTATTCAAGTTTACGTTGATGATATTATTTTTGGTAGTACTAACCCTCTTCTGTGCAAGGAATTTGCAAAACTTATGCAAAGTGAGTTTCAAATGAGTATGATGGAGAACTAACGTTCTTTCTTGGACTTCAAATCCAACAATCTGAAGAAGGAACTTTTATATGCCAGACAAAATACACAAAGGAGTTAATCCAGAAGTTTGATATGAGTAGTGCTAAAGCTATTGGCACACCAATGAGTCCTGCAACGAGTCTTGACAAAGATGAACAGGGAAATCCTATTGATGAAACTAGATATCGTGGAATGATTGGCTCTCTTCTTTATCTAACTGCTAGTCAACCAGATATTATGTTTAGTGTTTGTAAATGTGCCAGGTTTCAGTCAGCTCCTAAAGAATCACATCTGACTGCTGTAAAGAGAATTATTCGTTATCTCATTGGAACTATTTCCGATGAATTGTGATATCCACGTTCTAACAATTTTAAACTAGAAGGTCTTCCAGATGCTGATCTCACAGATGATACGGAAGACGGAAAAAGCACCAGTGGAACATGTCAATTACTTGGAAAAGCACTGATATCTTGGAATAGTAAGAAACAAGGATCAGTTGCGCTATCCACAATGGAGGTTGAATATATCGCCATTGGACAATGTTGTGCACAATTACTATGGATGTCTCATCAATTGGGTGACTATGAACTATTTTTTAGACCTATTCAAATTTTCTATGATAACTCTAGTGCCATATGTCTTTCAAAAAATCCTGTACATCACTCTAGGGCTAAGCATATAGACATCAAACATCATTTCATTAGAGATCATGTTCTTAAGGGAGATAGAATTATCTTTTGTTGGCACTACTGATCAATTAGCAGATATTTTTACTAAGCCTTTACTTGAAGATAGATTTTGCTCTTTAAGAGAATTACTTGGCATTATTTTCCTTGATCATTAATATTAGGACCTATGTGATATTTTAAATCTTGTATGCCTGATGTTTAATTTTGTCTTTTCATAGTCATTAATATAGCGCCTCCGAATTCCCTCTCTTTTCCCATCAGTTGCATCTTTCAAGAAAAGAAAACCAATCATCACGCCTGTTCAACTGACACCCTTTCCTTTCTTGTACTTAACAATCAGAATCCCCTTTTTTAATATCTGAACCACCTCTTTCAATCTCCATCGTTCCTATCACTTAGAAACCCTCTCACAAACCCTTCAACCTATCTCCCAATAGTTTACTCCATGGCCAAACACTCCAAAAATTCCTCTGCCTCCACCAGGAAAAGTATTCGTTCCAAAGGAAAACCTTCTTCCCAGCCTCCCGAATAAGTAGACCTAGGGTCCGATCACTCAGAAGGTTTCACCTCTTCTCAGGCATAACTCTTAGATCACTCTCATCACATAGGAGAAAAAGCCCTAGGAAAAAGGCCCTTGGAAGACCCTCTTGAATCCTTTACACCAAAGAAATCCAAAATAGATCTTTCAAGTTCCTTAGCGTCTGACCTCAATTTCTGGGATACTCCAAACATGGATTTCTTTGTTTCTTTGAAAGATAAGCCAATCGCTCATGGCACAGTAGTCGACCTTGATGACATGGAAGCCCTAAACTGTAAGGTAAAGAATCTGTTCGTTTATCAAGGATGGTCAAAATTCCTCTCTGTCCCCCCTCCTAAAGTCTACGAACCCTTGGTGAGAATGTTTTATACTAATCTTCGCTCTAGCAAGTCTGACAAGCTGGAATCCTTAGTGTTAGGTGAGCACATTGTTCTTGATTGTTCCATGTTTGACTCAATTTTTCAGTGTAAGTGTTCTGGCTTTCCCATGCTTTTCAAAACTTCTTGGCTTGATGACTTCAAAATCTCCTTTGATCAAGTGAAACGTTGTATTGCTGAGTGTCCATCTGAATCCCTCCCTAACCAGTTAGGTCCAAGTGATGTTAGCTTTGAAACCCGTGTTCTAGCCCACATTGTTACAACTACTCTGCTTCCTCGTACTGGATCTTTCTCCACCTTCTCTCAGCGAGATACCTTTCTTGTTTACTGCCTTGTGACCAAACTCAAGATTACACTATCCTCCTGGGTCATAAAATTCATGATAGAAAGTGTTGATGATCCCACCAGTTTGCCCTATGGTATGGCCATCACTCACATTGTGGAAGCTCACAATATCTCTGTCTCAGAATACCCTTTTGTTTCTGTTTCAAAATCCTACAATTCTAGAGCGTTAGATAGTATGGGTTATGTGTGTGTGAAGGGCTCCTGGGTTAAGAAACAGGAAGGTGAAGTCAAGCATGTTCAACCTTATCCCAAGACCAAAGCCTCTGTTTTCCATCACAGTGTAAGTATTCCTGACCTTGCTGAGAAACTAACTGCCATTGACAACCAGCTGACCATCATCAAGGGTCTCCTTGCTGACTCAGTCCACTGTTGGGGGCATACATGCAATCTCCAAAGAGACAGGGTCTGATGTTTCAAAGATAAGGGCTGCAATTCTCAGACTCAGGGAAAATGCAGTCAAGGCATTGATGTGGAAGTTTCGAACAATATTTTTGTGTGTTTTGATGTTTTGTACTGGATAACCAGTTGTTGGATGATTTTTTTTGCTTTGTTTTGCTATAACTCTGCATGCCTATTATACATATTATGCTATAAAGTCTGCCTTAGTATCTAGCATTTTTTTTATCCCCTCTTTGCTGATGTCAAAAAAGGGGGAGAAAGGCTATACATATATTTGCAGGTACATCCATTACAGGGGGAGTCGACTGAAGATCCTACAAGTGGAGTCGACTATAGGAAAGTTAACTGTCGACTAAAAGAAGAAGTCCCAACGGCACTTATTGAGGGGGAGTCAACTGCACCCATTGAGGGGGAGTCAAATACAGGGAAGTTAATTGGTATTTATACATATTATTTTTGTCATCATCAAAAAGGGGGAGATTATTAGATTTTAGTTTTATTAATAAAAAATAATATAATTGCTTTTGGTGTTGGAACTCGAGAAAATCAATCAAGATTGAAGTGCAAAAGGAAGATCATAGATTAACGGGGATAAGCTGAAGGAAGAAATCAATCAGAGATTGACTGAAGCAATCAAGGAGAAGGAATCAGCGTCAAAAAGGGAAGAAGCACTGAAGATCCGACAAAGATAATCAATCAGAAGCTATTACTGGAAGGTCCTAGAGTTAAGGGAAACATAATCACCGAGAATCAGCAAATCCGGCGGATATCAAGACTTAGAGATGGAAAACTGTCAAAGTCCACACATCAAGGAAGAGTAACGGGAATTAACCTTATTCTTGGAAAGAAACAATTTGTGATTCCTCAAGGATCAAATCTCTTGGGTTTGCAATCTCTCAAAATTCTAAGGCCTCCTGGAAAGTATTTATACGATCGCTCTAGACTTGGAGACATATACTTTGATCGAACCATCTACCCTCTTTTTGTTCTACTCCAAACAAGCATTGTAGTTTCATTAGATTTGATGTGTAACTAGTGAGAGAAGAAAAAGAGATAAACACTGGTGAGGCATTGTATCAAGAAAAGAAAATAGAGATATAGAGACTGAGCTATTGGTGTAAAGCTACGCCACTCATTCTGTACTCACGAAACATCGATCACTGAAAGAGAATACCCTTGCAACCCAATGGGACTGGACTAGGATTAACATTAAATCCGAACCAGTATAAAAATCTCGGTGTCTTTACTTCCTGCATTTCATTCTGCACTTATTATTATTATTATTATTATTATTATTATTATTATTATTATTATTATTATTATCTTATTCTTATTTCAATTCGACTAATTGGTAAACTAGTTAACTATTCAAAAAAGTTATTAAAAATAAGCAATTCACCCCTCTTGTACTTTCGTAATAGTCTTTATATATTTCTTTTGGTACAAGATAAGGATCCGAGAGGAGAGATTGAATGAGAGAATAAACCCTCATAAATCTTGCATATTCTTTATCTCTAACTCAAGTAAAACTGCAGTGTCTATACATTTTTAAAGTTGCTCTGTGTAGTATTTTCTTTTTTGAGTTTTAACTCTATGCACTGCAATTATAAATAAACTGTTTGCTCAAAAGTTATCACATATCTTATGAGTATAAAACAATATAAATAAATCACGGGAAAATCATAGCAAATCGTAATAATCCATTGGACCAAGCGAAGAACATGAAAATAAGTACTCAAGGTTAGGAGAAGAAATCTTAACAACTTTTATTGATAATATTTGTTTGGTCTGCCTCTCCATGAAGAGGTTCAGAGCCTTACAATGGTGTTTTCTCTTCCCATAAGATGGGTATATTTTTATCTTCTCTCCCTCTCTCGTGAATAGTGATGAAGAAGCAGCCCCCTTTCTAGGGCTTCCACTCTTAGTATTTATAGATGTGAGCTTCGTGAGCTGGCAATAAATGGCCGTGGCCACGCTGAGGTTCCATCCCCATGGGGGAATGAATGGGCAGTGCCCTTGTAGATTAAATCGGACAAGAGTCGAATCCTGTTATGAATAAGTGGCCATACCACTTATTAATTATGGATTAGCTCAAGACGAGATTAAC
>NC_031989.1:22227123-22237618 GCF_001879085.1 Nicotiana attenuata
TGTGGTAACTTAATTTCGGGATCCCCCCCCAGCGGACGCGGAGAGGAGTGCGGCTGCGGCGCCTGTCCTTGAGGGCGGACAAACAATGGGGGTTGCCCCGGTTGGCTCAGGTCGTGATGATACCGTCGCTTCGGCGACTCAATTGGTGGTTCCAGTCGCTGAGACGGGAGGTAGTTCCTCAGTGGCTGCTAATGTGAGTGAGGCAAGCGCTCCTTCGGCAGCTGCGGCGGGAGGTTCCACTTCGCCGGCGGCTGAAGGGGGAAGAGATGCTGTAGGGGGTGAGGATGAGTCTGAATCCGACTTGGATCCTGACGACGTCCGTATGTTCCAGGAAGGCTCCACCAATTCAGCGGTGCGCGCAGGGGGGCGATTTCGCTTCATCGAGGTTCCCACGGAATTGAACTTATTGCTCCAAGGGGAAAGCTTGGTGCCGCAGTTCGAGCTGCTATGCTCGGAGGCCGAGAATGCGTCGTTGAGGGGCGTTACTGATGTTGGACTGATGAATGAAGTAGCCGTGATGGGCTTGAGGGTATGTACTATTATGTCGGTTCGCTTCTTCTTTGCCTTAAGTTTATTCTAATCGTTGCCTTTGCTTTGCAGTCTTATCTGTTGGAGGTGGAGAGCATCCGTCGAGCCAAGGTTCGCTCGGGGATATTTTTGCGGGCGCTGGAGAAGTATCGCCGCTACCAAGATCAGTGCCGAGAGTTGCGCGTGCGCTTGAGGAATGATCCTCGCAGCCGGGCCTTGGTCGAAGAGCTGGCGAGGCGGGAGCTTCAGATGCAGCAAATACTTGGCAGGACGAGTGCTCTCGAGGAGCAGCTCCGCCGAAAGGATGAGGAGCTCGAGGCGGTAAAGAGGGTCGCAGCTGAGTGCGAGCGCCGGGGCAAAGCCAAGGCGGCGGAGGCCGCTGCGGCATGGAGCGGGAAAGTGACCGCGTTAGAGGGTGAAGTTGCGGTATTGAAGCTTCAGGTGAGGGATGCCTCGTCGAGGGCTGGGGCGTTAACGGAAGCTATCCGCGTGCACGAGTCCCAACGGGCGTTGGAGAGGGCTACTGCGGCCTTTAGAGAAGCGAGTCTCGAGGAGCGGATCGGTGTTTTTGAGCAGGACGCCCAAGTCATGGCGGACCGGATCACAGCCTTAGAAAAAGAGAATCAGCGCCTACAGGACCAAGCCGCTTCTTCCAGCCAGGCTCGCGAACTTTGGGTCTTTGCCGAGGCCCAACGTGATGTATATAAGAATTTGTGGGAGGCCGGCATCGTGACCGAAGCTGCTTTCGAGGGAGCGCGTCAAAAGGCTCGTGAGGCCCGTACCGACTGTGGTTTTGACGCGGCGACGCCAGAGGCTGACGCTGGTGCAGATGGTGGCGCGGATGGCGCCGAGTAAAAAGATATGCATTTTTTCTTGTTTTTTATTTTCTCTTTCCTTGTATTGATCGGCCTTGGCCGGGTGTAAGCGGGGAAGACCCGCAATTAACTTTTGTAGATAAATGAGATCTCCTTTCCGTTATTTGCCTTGTGTCTGTTTTGTATCTCCTCTTTTTCCCCCTTAGATTTTTCTTTGCATGCGCTCGAAGGGGTGATTTGCCTTCGAGTTCGACTCTGGTAGGCATGTTAGTTTTTAATTGTTGACGACTCTTCTTCTTCGACTCAGGATGAGCGAGTCGGAGCCGTTGCTTGGCGATAGCGGCACTTAGCCTTAGTCCCAGTTCGGGCGCGGTCGAACTGTCGGCTGTTATGACAGAAACGCGGCCTTGTAGTTTGACCGGGGCCGGACTTTACGTGTCCCCAATCTTGATGGCCTTAGCCATGTAGGCGACTTCGACTGTCGTCGAGTCGTTTACTCACCGTAGTCGAATCTAGGTCAACCGTTGACGGTGATGGCCTTAGTTTTTCAACTCGGTGCGGGCGAGTCTTAACCGTTATTTGGCGATAGCGGCGCTTAGCCTTAGTCCCAGTTCGGACGCGGTCGAACTACCGGTCGTGATGGTAAAAAACGCGGCCTCGTCCTTTGACCGGGGCCGAACTTTACGTGGCCCGATTCTTAATTCGAGTTGGGAGAACTTACTTGAATGGCGAGGGTGCCTATCCTGCGCTTCGATTTGTTGGAGGTCGGGCTTTGCTTTCACAGATGAAGGCGTTTGGCCTGAGTCTCGGTTCAACTGTGGTTGAACTTGCTAAAGTTGAGTACGAAGGCGTCCATCCTTGTAGTTCGAACGAGGTCGAGCTCGTTGGATTTAATGGCGAAGGCACATACCTGAGTCTTGGTTCGACCGTGGTTGGACTTATTGGCGAAGGCACGTAGCCGGATTCCCAGTTCGACTGTTGTTGGACTTTGCTAAATTTGGTGGCGAAGGCACATAGCTTGAGTCCCGGTTCAACCGTAGTTGAACTTTTTGNTTCAAAGAAAAGAAAACCCCCCAAATCTTAGGGTTTCACATGGAGTCGGAGGTGAGGGAATCGTTCAAAGTCACAGAGATAGGCAGATATGCACAAACAGAAGTAAGAGGAAATTACGAGTTTTCAGACGAAGGTAGGCAAGAGCATGATTAACAGAACTCAGAAACAAAATCAAAGCATGAGCTCAAACACATAAGCAAAAGCGAGTCAATAACCTAGGATAACATGTGAACAAAAGAGGTAAAAGAATCTCCGTAAAAGATCCAGTAAGAAACACAAGAGCAGGCTTGAACATAACAAGGAATAAAACAACGAGCATGAACACACATAAAAAGAGTAAAAGAATCAGAAACATTTAGAAACCATTTTCAGAAAACCCTAAAAATAGGATTCGAACAGTTTTGAAAAGGGAAAATTGGGGAAAACTCTAAAATGGCACACACAGCGTAGATCTAGCATAGATCTAGACGAATAAGCGAAAAAGGAACCTCATTAGGCTAGGGTTTCTGAGAACCCAAAAGGACGAGAATGCTTGGAAGTCTCGAGAATGGTTCTGAGCTAGCAAGGTCAAATCTAGGCTCGAGAGGCTGAGATACGCCGGAGCAAAGCCGGAAACGGCCAAAGAAACTCGAACCGGCCAGGGTCTGGATGAAGACCTTTGAGGTCTAGCCTCGAATCTTCAATGAACAAGCGTGTGAGAGCAGGAGATGGTGGGTAGAGGTTGTCCATGGCTAGATTAGCCATGGATTCTGGAGGTAGGTGGATATTAGGGTTTCAGAGGTTGAGAGGTTTCGAGAGACACGAGAGGAACCAGAGGCGGCGGATTTGGAAAATGGGGATAGGGTTAGGGTCGTTTGGGAATTAAAATGGTAAGTAGGAAATGTGGTCGTTGATCATTTTGATCAACGGCCTGGATCAAAAGGAAGCCGGGCGGGTAAAAATAAACGGGCCGTGGGTTGGGTTAATTAAGAAATTGGGTAGGAAATTTTGGGTCTGATTTGGGCTTAAGATTGAGGTTAATTTCGGGCTAAAATTGAAATGCAAAGAGCTAACTCTTAAATAGCCATTTTTCCCTTGTTTTAATTTATAAAAAATAGCAAAATAATTTCTGGAAATAAATCAAATGTGATAAAATGATTAATGATACATAATTATCAAATTAAAAATACTGGAGTCAATTTTATAAATATAATTACAATTGAATCTTTAAAGAGGCTAGTATTGCAATTATATGCAATTTAGTTTTAAAAATACCAATGAATTTGTAAAAATATGCAAAAATCATGTTAGCTATGTTTTGATGTAAATATGAGAATAAAATAAATCGTTCACCAAAAATGGCAAATTTTTGGAATAATTATTGGATTTTATGGTATAAAAATAGGCAATAAATTGGTTTTAAAAAATCATCAAAAATATCAAAACTCATGGGTGTGCTTATATATGCACAAATATGCAATTTTGGAAGTATTTTGAGTACGAAAAATACATAGAGAAAAATTGGGTATCAACAGCCATGTCATTTGATTTGACATCTTGAGTGCGTTCCTCATACTATGAAAGTAATGGAGTTACTATCGTGGTTTGTTGGTTATCGCTATAAGGAAAGGAGTGGATATTGGGAAATGTTAAGTTGTGACCTCTTCAAGTACTCGATAATTGCTTCACATATTCATTTCGTGTACTCTTTTATGTTATATTGTAGTATTATTCTATTGCTAGTTTACAGTACTGGGTATATCAGTAAGTATCTTTTAACTAAAAAGCATCGTCACTACTTCATCGAGGTTAGTCAAAATACTTAGTGAGTACATGGGGTCGGTTGTACTCATGCTACACTTCTGCACCTTGCGTGCAGATTTTGGAGCGGAGCTGCGGGTGAGTCGGGAGCTGACTCTTAAGATGTTCATGCCTTTCGGATGTGGCTACCACTTGTCCCTGGGTAGTCCTAGAGATGAATTCGGTTTAAGTACATTTCAAATATAAGTTGTATTTATTTCATATCGGAATTTACAACAATCTAGTCTTAGTAGCTCATGTCTTGTACTATTCAGTCCTTGGGATTTAGTATGAAAATTCAGTTATATCGATTGTTGATCACATTTATTTTATTAGGATTGTGTTAACTGTTAATTGGCTGACCTAACGGGTAGAGTTAGGTGCTATCACGACTTGTGAATTTTGGATCGTGACAGTTACAATGCAAGTATGAAACAATAGAAAAAGAAAACAAAATATACAACTAAATAGGACAGTTTTTGGGTGAAATTTTTTCTTTCACTTAGAAACTTCAACGTTTCTTCAAACAAAATGCATGTCCAAACACAACTTCAACCTTCAAAAATTATTTTGCAACGTAACTTCAAATTTTTTTTCAAGTTTCAATCAAATCTATGTCCAAACGCTAGCGTAGAGTACTAAAATTCTTCTAAGTAGTGTTCTTTTTCTTGTAACTAGAACATTAGTAGTAGTAGTACATGCTTAAACCTCTATTCATTTTAACGAAAACAGATCGTCTCTTGCAATATATTATATATACATTTGATCGAATCCAGAAAGGAGTGTTGCAGCGTAACCTTAAATAGCTATTGGACAAAATTAATACTACTTTTCAAAAGTACCAAACGAAAGAGTCAAAGATAATCCCATTTCCAGATATCAATAAATATATTTCCAGTCAAAGAAATACAAAAATAACCCACCCCCATAGTTCTTTTTCTATAGGGAGGTCATTTTCAAACCCAAAATGTCAGCCATTAAATATTTTTGACTTATATTTATCTTTTAAAACTTTCAGGAACTTTAAGTGGCGTCATATTTGGGTGCTGTGAATAGGTGATAGGCTTTTTTCTAGGACATCTATTAAGGTGGCCGGTGAAATAGACCTTCACATGCACTCGATATACGCCAATTTAATTAATTATGCAAAATATGTTTCTGTGTAAATACCTTTTATGAGTTAAATATTGTTAAGTAATAATGTACTATAAATTATCACTTTAATTTGTAATTCTTCATATTAAATTATTTGATTTAATTTAAATACGATAAGTTTTTACCGTACTTCATTACTAATTTATGTGAAAAGGATGGCCTTTTGACATGGTCTATACTTAGGTCAATTTTCAGTGCCTGAACTCAATGCAGATGTTGGAAGAAAATCCCACTTATTGGTGTTTTTGTTGATAACCAACTAATTACATTGATCTTAGGTTAATTGTCACAAACAACTAAATGTGTCGTTAAATCTCTCGTAGTTAACTGAATTTCTTAAAAATTTATCTCTAAATATATAGGTGTAGCGATGAACTTTTTTGTTTAATTATAGAATTTGTCCGTTGCTAATTTCTATTTTGTCACTAGTGTTTTATAAAGTATTATTAATTGATTGAAAAAACGTTACAACTTGTGGTATATCATGATTGAACTGCATTCATTGATTTGTGACAATTTCCAAAGAAGAAAGATAGTGAGGAGAGCTACTTTGGAATGGATAGACAAAGCCGCCTAGATAGACTAGACTTACGATCAAACAAAGGAGCTTACGATCAAAGTTGGTTCGAAACTAGAAGGTTACGTGCGAATTCAGTCGAACCCAATAACTTTAACCCCAAGTTTATATTTGTATTAAAAATTTCACTAAATATGTATGAAAATTATATTCAGAATCTTGCTACTAACACTTGATGTCGTTATTCTTGAATTAAACACCCAAAAAATTTAAATGTTAACTCCGGCTCTAGATCAAGGTATATTTACTAGTTGCAATGAAGGGGCGCAGTGGATCGGAGCAACGGTAAAGTTATCTCCATATGACGTATAGATTACAGGTTCGAGCTATGGAATCGGCTATCGATGCTTACATCAGGAAGGCTGTCTACATCATGATACCCCTTTGAACGGCGACCCTTCTTCAAATACTATATAAACGAGGAATACTTCGTATACCGACTGCTTTTTTCATTTACTAGTCGCAATGTTTGCATGGCTGGTTTAGTTGCAACATGCATCACCCCCACTATGCCCACTATAATGAAATAGTTTATAAAGTTCAAAATGGTGTCATAATTTGCATTCATAACATTGTCCTACTTGCACCCTCATTATGCCAAAGTTCCAATACAATCCAATCTATACAATTATTGCTAGGTCGAGCACTTTCACAATTGTTGACTATTAATAATTTGCTCGAGTAACTTGTTTGCTCAAAAGTTATCGTGTGCTTTATGAGTGCAAAATAGTACAAATAAGTTACGGGAAAATCATAGCAAATCGTAATAATCCATTGGACCAAGCGAAGAACATGAAAATAAGTACTCAAGGTTAGGAGAAGAAATCTTAACAGCTTTTATTGACAATATTGGTTTGGTCTGCCTCTCCATGAAGAGGTTCAGAGCCTTACAATGGTGTTTTCTCTTCCCATAAGATGGGTATATTTTTCTCCCCTCTCTCTTTTGTGAATAGTGGTGAAGAAGCAGCCCCCTTTCTAGGGCTTCCGCTCTTAGTATTTATAGATGTGAGCTTCGTGAGCTGGCAATAAATGGCCGTGGCCACGCTGAGGTTCCATCCCCATGGGGGAATGAATGGGCCGTGCCCTCGTAGATTAAATCGGATAAGAGTCGAATCCTGTTATGAATAAGTGACCATACCACTTATTAATTATGGATTAGCTCAAAACGAGATTAACTCCGTTAATTACCGTGAGATCGGATTCTGACCCATACAGTTAGTCCCTCCGCTTATTGAGGTCGTGTTTCGGCCGAGCTCGATGAGCGGACTCCATCGATTGTGATTTTTAAAAAAAAACTCGAATAAGGGGGTCGACTTATTGACGGCGGTAGCCTTAGCCGTTTACACGTTGGAGATGGCCGTAGCCTTTCATATATTGGAGATGGTCGTAGCCTTTCATATAATGGCGATGGCCGTAGCCTTTCATATAATGGCGATGGCCGTAGCCTCTCAAATATTGGACAGCCTTTCATACATTAGAGATGGCCGTGGATAATGAGTATGCGCCGGGTACGTATTTGGTCACGTCCAGAATTTTGAAGGCGTACGGCGCATTCTTTCAGCGTTCGCAGGCCGTTGCGATTATTCTGACGGCGGGACGTTGGCGGATGGCTGAGAAGCCGCTTCACGGAGCTTGTCATAATGACGCATGCTTCGGCAGAACCGAACCGTTTTACGGTTGGTCGTGCAGTTAATGATGGCTATTGGGTTTCGCGAAAGCCATTTATGTTGCCTATAAAGGTGGGTTGAGGCATTCATTTCTCATATCTTCATTGTTCATCTGAGAGAGATTCTGAGGAAACTTTTTCATTCTGCTAATTCATCTTCTCCTTTCTTTCCTTTGATTGTGATAANAAAAAACTCGAATAAGGGGGTCGACTTATTGACGGCGGTGGCCTTAGCCGTTTACACGTTGGAGATGGCCGTAGCCTTTCATATATTGGGGATGGCCGTAGCCTTTCATATATTGGAGAGCCTTTCATACATTAGAGACGGCCGTAGCCTTTCATATATTGGGGATGGCCGTAGCCTTTCATATATTGGAGAGCCTTTCATATATTGGGGATGACCGTAGCCTTTCATATATTGGGGATGGTCGTAGCCTTTCATATATTGGAGAGCCTTTCATATATTGGGATGACCGTAGCCTTTCATATATTGGAGAGCCTTTCATATATTAGAGACGGTCATAGCCTTTCATATATTGGGAATGGCCGTAGCCTTTCATATATTGGAGAGCCTTTCATACATTAGAGACGGTCGTAGCCTTTCATATATTGGGAATGGCCGTAGCCTTTCATATATTGGAGAGCCTTTCATACATTAGAGACGGCCGTAGCCTTTCATATATTGGGGATGGCCGTAGCCTTTCATATATTGGGGATGGCCGTAGCCTTTCATATATTGGAGATGGCCGTAGCCTTTCATATAATGGCGATGGCCGTGGGGAATGAGTATGCGCCGGGTACGTATTTGGTCGTGTCCAGAATTTTGAAGGCGTACGACACATTCTATCAGCGCTCGCAGGCCGTTGCGATTATTCTGACGGCGGGACGTTGGCGGATGGCTGAGAAGCCGCTTCCCGGAGCTTGTCATAATGACGCATGCTTCGGCAGAACCGAACCGTTTTACGGTTGGTCGTGCAGTTAATGATGGCTATTGGGTTTCGCGAAAGCCATTTATGTTGCCTATAAAGGTGGGTTGAGGCATTCATTTATCACATCTTCATTGTTCATCTGAGAGAGATTCTGAGGAAACTTTTTCATTCTGCTAATTCATCTTCTCCTTTCTTTCCTTTGATTGTGATAACCATTGTCTTGCCCACCGAATTCTATCCCTTTCTCTTTAGTAGATCAACAATGGCAGGCAGTTCTTCCCACGATGCTCTTCCGATAGATCTTCCGGTAGTTGAAGGGCCACCTCCGGCAATGGGAGGTGCAGAACAGATAGAGATCGGAGAAGTTCCGTCGGTTGACGAGGTAGTTCCTCGGCCCGGAGGTCTGGCGATTGATTTCACTGTCGACGGTGGAGAGGACCCGGTGGATGAATCCCCGTTAATGGGGGAGATTGGGGTGGCCCGATTACGGGAACAGGGGGTCATTCCCACCCATGCAGACATCGTTCTCGCTAGAAGCGAGGAGAGGGTCCACACCGACCGCAGGGGATACTGCGTTTTTTACGCCTATCCTTTCAGGTTGGGGTTCAAGATCCTGCTCCCAATGCTGGTGGTGGATTTCTGCCGTTATTACGGGGTGTGCCCGGGTCAGCTCACTCCTTCCCTCTACAAATTGTTGGCAATGTTCATCAAGTACGCGGAATTGGCCCGTAGGGAGGTCACGCTGCAGCATGTGCTTAGTCTCTACGCTCCCCAGAGAGTCCGTGGCACCATGATTCAGGCGTTCCCTCGTGGGTCGAGAGGCCTGGTCATGAGATTGGATGACGAGGTCGACCCTCGCCCTTTCGAGCACTTCTTTTATATCAGGACCAGGCATCTGATGGCGGATGCTACTGGGTTCCCAGAGGCTTGGAACCATGCACGTAAGTTCTTTAGTGGTTGAATTCCCTTTTCTTCCCCTCTTTATGATTTGTGATCATGAGCGTTAACTCGTGTCGTTTTTTGTAGCCGACAGGTCGCTGCCGGCCCCATTGTCTTGGATACGTGAGTGGGTCGAGGCCGTACTCCCCCATACGGTGGGGATACGCACATGGGCGTCTTTTTGGGAGAGGCATGGCCGTAGGCCTGTGGCAGGAAAAAAATTGATTTCTTCTTCTGTTCCGCCTTGTTTCAACTCCATTCATCAACTTTGTTTTCCTGTGATCAGGGAGGGCACGCCGCGTCAGGGCCCCTCAGTTGGCCTTCCGTCGGCCTGGTGCAATTGCTCGGCTTACTGCAGCGCCGGTGTCGCGCCCAATACCGAGGGCGGCATCAGTTGAATCTTCAGCGGTTCCTTCTCCAGCACGGACCCTACTTCGGGACGAGGGGCCATCGGGGGTTGTGCGCCCTAGAGCGGAATCGTCATCAGATGGGGAGGAGGAGAGGCCGTTGATAAGGCGTAGGGTCGTGTTCACGCCGGCTCCTCCTGTGGTAATTAATTTGGACTCCCCCCCAGCGGATGCGGAGAGGAGTGCGGCTGCGGCGCCTGCCCTTGAGGGCGGACAAACAATGGGGGTTGCCCCGGTTGGCTTAGGTCGTGATGATACCGTCGCTTTGGCGACTCAATTGGTGGTTCCAGTCGCTGAGACGGGAGGTAGTTCCTCAGCGGCTGCTAATGTGGGTGAGGCAAGCGCTCCTACGGTGGCTATTGCGGGTGGTTCTACCTCGCTGGTAGCGGAAGGAGGAGGGGATGCTGTAGGAGATGAGTACGAGTCCGAATCCGACTTGGACCCCGACGACATCCGTATGTTCCGGGAAGGCTTCACCAATTCAGTGGTGCGCGCAGAGGGGCGATCTCGCTTCATCGAGGTTCCCACGGAGTTGAACTTATTGCTCCAAGGGGAAAGCTTGGTGCCGCAGTTCGAGCTGCTATGCTCGGAGGCCGAGAATGCGTCGTTGAGGGGCGTTACGGATATCGGACTGATGAATGAAGTGG
>NC_031989.1:22237798-22311999 GCF_001879085.1 Nicotiana attenuata
TTCTCCTCTTTTTCCCCCTTAGATTTTTCTTTGCATGCGCTCGAAGGGGTGATTTGCCTTCGAGTTCGACTCTGGTAGGCATGTTAGTTTTTTATTGTTGACGACTCTTCTTCTTCGACTCAGGATGAGCGAGTCGGAGCCGTTGCTTGGCGATAGCGGCACTTAGCCTTAGTCCCAGTTCGGGCGCGGTCGAACTGTCGGCTGTTATGACAGAAACGCGGCCTTGTAGTTTGACCGGGGCCGGACTTTACGTGTCCCCAATCTTGATGGCCTTAGCCATGTAGGCGACTTCGACTGTCGTCGAGTCGTTTACTCACCGTAGTCGAATCTAGGTCGACCGTTGACGGTGATGGCCTTAGTTTTTCAACTCGGTGCGGGCGAGTCTTAACCGTTATTTGGCGATAGCAGCGCTTAGCCTTAGTCCCAGTTCGGACGCGGTCGAACTACCGGTCGTGATGGTAAAAAACGCGGCCTCGTAGTTTGACCGGGGCCGAACTTTACGTGGCCCGATTCTTAATTCGAGTTGGGAGAACTTACTTGAATGGCGAGGGTGCCTATCCTGCGCTTCGATTTGTTGGAGGTCGGGCTTTGCTTTCACAGATGAAGGCGTTTGGCCTGAGTCTCGGTTCAACTGTGGTTGAACTTGCTAAAGTTGAGTACGAAGGCGTCCATCCTTGTAGTTCGAACGAGGTCGAGCTCGTTGGATTTAATGGCGAAGGCACATACCTGAGTCTTGGTTCGACCGTGGTTGGACTTATTGGCGAAGGCACGTAGCCGGAGTCCCAGTTCGACTGTTGTTGGACTTTGTTAAATTTGGTGGCGAAGGCACATAGCTTGAGTCCCGGTTCAACCGTAGTTGAACTTTTTGGTGAAGGCGCATAGCCTATCTTGGTTCAACCATAGTTGAACTTTTTTGGTGAAGGCACGTAGCCTGATCTTGGTTCAACCGTAGTTGAACTTTTTGGCGAAGGCACATAGCCTGATCTTGGTTCAACCGTAGTTGAACTTTTTGGCGAAGGCGCATAGCCTGTCTTGGTTCAACCGTAGTTGAACTTTTTGGTGAAGGCGCATAGCCTATCTTGGTTCAACCGTAGTTGAACTGTTTGGTGAAGGCGCATAGCCTGAGTACCGGTTCAACCGTAGTTGAACTTTTTGGCGAAGGCGCATAGCCTGAGTCCCGGTTCAACCGTAGTTGAACTTTTTGGCGAAGGCGCATAGCCTATCTTGGTTCAACCGTAGTTGAACTTTTTGGTGAAGGCGCATAGCCTGTCTTGGTTCAACCGTAGTTGAACTTTTTGGTGAAGGCACATAGCCTGAGTCCCGGTTCAACCGTAGTTGAACTTTTTTGGTGAAGGCACGTAGCCTGTCTTGGTTCAACCGTAGTTGAACTTTTTGGTGAAGGCGCATAGCCTGAGTCCCGGTTCAACCGTAGTTGAACTTTTTGGCGAAGGCGCATAGCCTGTCTTGGTTCAACCGTAGTTGAACTTTTTGGTGAAGGCACATAGCCTGTCTTGGTTCAACCGTAGTTGAACTTTTTGGTGAAGGCGCATAGCCTGAGTCCCGGTTCAACCGTAGTTGAACTTTTTTGGTGAAGGCGCATAGCCTGAGTCCCGGTTCAACCGTAGTTGAACTTTTTGGCGAAGGCGCATAGCCTGTCTTGGTTCAACCGTAGTTTAACTTTTTGGTGAAGGCGCATAGCCTGTCTTGGTTCAACCGTAGTCGAACTTTTTTGGTGAAGGCGCATAGCTTGAGTCCCGGTTCAACCGTAGTTGAACTTTTTTGGTGAAAGCGCATAGCCTGTCTTGGTTCAACCGTAGTTGAACTTTTTTTGGTGAAGGCGCATAGCCTGAATCTTGGTTCAATCGTAGTTGAACTTACTGGGGAAGGCGCATAGCCTTGATTTAATGACGAAGGCGCTTAGCCTGAGTCTCGGTTCAACCGTAGTTGAACTTACTGGTGAAGGCGCATAGCCTGAATCTTGGTTCAACCGTAGTCGAACTTACTGGCGAAGGCGCATGGCCTGAATCCCAGTTCAACTTTTGAACTTTGTCGATCTTGATGGCGAAGGCTCATGGCCTGAGTCCCAGTTCAACTGCTGTTGAACTTTGTCGATCTTTGATGACGAAGGCTCATGGCCTGAGTCCCAGTTCAACTGTTGTTGAACTTTGTTGATCTTGATGACGAAGGATCATGGCCTGAGTCCCAGTTCAACTGTTGCTGAACTTTGTCGATCTTGATGGCGAAGGCTCATGGCCTGAGTCCCAGTTCAACTGCTGTTGAACTTTGTCGATCTTTGATGACGAAGGCTCATGGTCTGAGTCCCAGTTCAACTGCTGTTGAACTTTGTCGATCTTTGATGACGAAGGCTCATGGCCTGAGTCCCAGTCAACTGTTGTTGAACTTTGTCGATCTTGATGACGAAGGCTCATGGCCTGAGTCCCAGTTCAACTGTTGTTGAACTTTGTCGATCTTGATGACGAAGGCTCATGGCCTGAGTCCCGTATTGTGGGTATTGAGTGCTGAAGCTCGGTTTGGATTCGAGACCTTGAGCGGCTCATCCGTTGTCTTCCCAACCAGGGTTTATAGGCTGTCTTGAGGCGATTCTCGATTCGAGATTCCTCCGTGCTGGTTTCCGGCTGGAGCCCTTATCAGGGATGTAGGAGATCTCTTACGAAGATTCTCCCCAAAAGAGAGGGGGGATGGCTTCTTCTTCTTGTTTGCACCATCCGATAGATGAGAGACAGAGGAACTGGATCTCGATTCGAGATCTTCGAGTTCCATCGGCCTGATATGCCGCTTTGGCTTGTTTATGCGGGGCTGCTTCTTCTTGTTTGCACCATCCGATAGATGAGAGACAGAGAAACTGGATCTCGATTCGAGATCTTCGAGTTCCATCGGCCTGATATGCCGCTTTGGCTTGTTTAAGCTGGGTTGTTCTTCCTTTTCCGGCGTTTCTTTCCTTTTGGTCCATGGAAGAACTACGCGATTTTGCTATGAAATCCCCACAGACGGCGCCAAATTGTTTGCTCAAATGTTATCACATATCTTATGAGTATAAAACAATATAAATAAATCACGGAAAAATCATAGCAAATCGTAATAATCCATTGGACCAAGCGAAGAACATGAAAATAAGTACTCAAGGTTAGGAGAAGAAATCTTAACAACTTTTATTGATAATATTTGTTTGGTCTGCCTCTCCATGAAGAGGTTCAGAGCCTTACAATGGTGTTTTCTCTTCCCAGAAGATGGGTATATTTTTATCTTCTCTCCCTCTCTCGTGAATAGTGATGAAGAAGCAGCCCCCTTTCTAGGGCTTCCACTCTTAGTATTTATAGATGTGAGCTTCGTGAGCTGGCAATAAATGGTCGTGGCCACGCTGAGGTTCCATCCCCATGGGGGAATGAATGGGCAGTGCCCTTGTAGATTAAATCGGACAAGAGTCGAATCCTGTTATGAATAAGTGGTCATACCACTTATTAATTATGGATTAGCTCAAGACGAGATTAACTCCGTTAATTACCGTGAGATCGGATTCTGATCCATACATAAACATTTACAATAATACTAATGGTGCAGAAAAATTTCTCACTATCATCAATGCATATACTAAAAATTGTTATTCCAATCTCATATACATAGAATTATTTACAACACATCCTCATTATACATATTACTATATAGCCACACTAGAAAGCAGAAAAGAAGACAATTTTAATATTTTTAATCTCTCTAGTCTCAACATCCACCACCACCGCCACCGCCACATCCACCACCTCCGCCGCCACAGCCACCACCTCCACCCCAACTGCTGCTGCTAATCCCTCCACCGCCACCACCACCTCCACTCCAACTGCTCGTCCGTCCTCCACCACCACCACTATAATCACTAGTAATAGCAGCAGCCGTTGCAACTGTGGCAGCAGCAGCCCCTAGAATAACCCTTCCACCTTCTTTCCTTGTTGTGTTCTTGGGTGTAATTTCACCTTTTTCAACATCACGATTCGCTTGTAAAGGCGGAGGAGGAGGCGCAGAACCACCAGTTTTATTTCGAGTCATATGGAGGCTTATTTTCTTTCGGAAACCATCGGTGAGCCAATACAAAATCAAAAATAAGGCTGCAGAGCCAAAAAGTACTATGAGGGCAATAGCGTACGGTTTCATTTGTGATAACTTCTTATTTGATACTCAGCTAAAATCTCTTTATCATGCTTTTATAGCATCAGATTGCGTAACCAAGGCACTGAATTTTCTATACAGGTTTTTATAAGATTGTGCCAGATATGAGATTGAAAACTCGATAGAAATTCTGTACAGTAGACTTTTGCCAACCTTAAAGTTTTTTAAAGTATATATTTATATTTTCTTATTGCGGCAGAAATATAAAATGAGGGATAAGCTATTTTATTGCACAGACCAAGAATTTAGGTCACAATTGTGATCGATATTGTAGTTGAGTGGAAGAGAAGAAATGTGGCAGTTTCTTTGAATCTTTCTCTTGCTTAATTCCATGCTTAGTACTTAATTAGTAGATGCATGAAATTGTTTACTGAAACTATTCGTTAAGAGTTCAGAAATGACTCATCTTCCATAATTTGCTAATACATGCGATACTTAGTCTCAGCTTTAGTAGTGTTTCTGGGATGCAATAATATATTAACTTTAATTTATTGCATCTCAAAGGAGAAATACTGTAAGTCTAAACTCTAATACCACGGAGCTGTTAGAATTATTTATCTTTGGTATGCAAAGTCAAAAATTTCTTTGTAGTCCATTTTCCTTCTTTACTTCTTTATCTTTTGTGAAAGACAAAGTATTCCTCATCTATTGTGGAAAGTTTCTTGTTTAACCAAAAAAATAGAAACTTCGGTCAAAGCCTATTTTTAGAAGTACTCGGGTTACTGATAATCAAAGAAATTGATATTCTTGCAGTAAGAAAGATTGAAAATTAGAATAGCCAAGCAATCAGTAGAAAGCAAAAGTAAATAATTGTATTCCAATAATAATCAGAACGTGTCCATACATATGACATTTCTGTTCCTTATATAGTCGTCTCTAAGTACAACATTTTTTCCCCTTTATGATTGAGTCATTATGAGCATTAATGACATTAATGAAACGTTATAATTGGTAATCGTAACTGTTTCGTGAAGATTATGTAACGTTTTAACCATTCATGCTCATTAATTGAAAATCAACGAATATCCCCTTTTAACGGTCTTGGTTCATTCCACCGGTGCCTCTTTAAATCTCTAAAGAGACTCGAGCAACCGCTTCTTCTTGTCTTTTAGTCGTTTTGCTCGTACCTATTAAGACTCACGTCTTTTCAAATACTCATCTCCAGCTGTCGCTTTTCTAGTGATCCACATGTCTTGCCATGTCATCCACATAACTAATTTCACGTGTAATATTTATTTTTCCCAATACCGATAGTCCCCCCGCTTTCCAATTATTCAGCAATTGTATATTTGGGAAGTAGATCTCATTTAACGCGGCAATTTTTGCCGCCGTTTCTCACGTACCATTATACCTTCTTCTGAACTGATGCGTCGTATGTCACTTTCATTTAATGCATGTGACACGTGGCAGTCATCGATTGGCTCTGCAACTCTTCAGCGGGTTCTAGGACTTTTTTGCGGCTGCATCAGTCACGAAGTGACAGCTTTCATAATGACGTTTCTATCATTACCTTTTTTGCATGACGGTTGCTTCTGTATATAAATACATCCTTTGCCTTCACTTTCAAGAAAAAAATATCTTCAGTGTCCTTTATTCACATCTTGTTCTTGTTCTTCAATACGTTCTACTTCTTCAATATGTTCTACTTCTTCATACAATTATGTCTTCTTCAAATCCTGATCCCCGAAAAGTTCTCATTGTAGACGAACTTCCCCTTTCTTCTGCTCTTATCAGAAGTAGGAGAGGTGGTAAGTTGCGTAGTTTATGGTCAGTTTCTGTACGTGATTCTTCTTTTCAACCCAATTCTACTCCTCCATCTTCTTATAGAACTAGGGCTTCTTTTCCACAAAGATCTTCTGCTCGAAATAGAGACTCTAGCCAACCGCTTCGTGAACCTACTGTCGATGAGATTATTCCTGCTGAACTTTCCTTTGTCACAGACAGAGAATCAATTAAAAATCAGGTTACTTCTCACGATCGTGCTGATGTTTACCCTTCCCAGATCACTGAGGGTTTAGTTTCTGTTGTGCGTAAAGATTGCCATTGGAAATCTGACTTCCCAATTCTGGTCCCTAATGAGAATCAAAGGATCACTTCCTTTAAATCTGGTTTTTCCTTCGTGTATACATGTCCCTTCACATTAGGTTTTAGACCACTTATTGACCCAATTATCATTGAATTTTGCCGTTTCTTTGATGTATGTTTAAGATAAATAGGCCCTATTGTATGGAGGGCAGTGGCATGCCTTAGATATTTGTTAAATCTGGCTCAGTTACCCTTTACTTTTTACTATCTGATTCATCTCTACTCTCCTAAATTATTTCGTCATGGGGTTTACTCTCATGGCAAGGAGTAAGAGAGTCTTGGTTAGCCCTGAAGACGACAAAGACCGTGGTTGGTACGCCCGATTTATTGCCTCTCCTACAAGTGGGTTAGTAGGCGAAGAAAACATGCCCTTCCCTGAGAAGTGGAACTTTGTGCGTGAGTTTCTCTTTCAATATTTTATTTCTCTTCTCTTTTCTTTTAAAAAAAAAAGAACTTGTACTCTCATAACTGTTTTACTTTTCTTTTTCAGCGACCATGGAAATTGTTGAGGAAATTTCTAATTTCCGTGGTTGGGTAGAAAAATTATTAACAGTTGCTCCAATGGAGAAAAGGTCCTGGAAATACCTTTCAAACAGATTTGGAGGGAAAGTTAAGACTCATGGTAACTTTCTCTTTTACTTTCTTCTTTATTTTCATGTTCACCTTGAGACTTATTGACCCTTTTTCTTTACTAGGGTTTCCCATTCGGGGTGTGAGTGCTGCTTCAATCAATGCTTCGAGGCTTTCTCTATCAAAAGCTCAAGAGATAATCTTGAGTTCCTCATCAAAAAGAAAAGCTGATAGGCCACATGACTCTGAAGATGAAGAAGAGAGGGATGAGGACTCATTGGTTCGTAAGCCACGGGCTAGAAGATGGGTCATTTTAGATGACGAAGCTACTCCTCCTCCTCGTCCTGTTTCCGTGTTCGAGCCTGAAAGTGCTACTTTAGTGAGTTCTGATGAAGAGACGCCTACAACACCCCGTGACTCTACTGAACAACTCTTTTCTCGTGGATTTGATGAAGAAAGCTTTGGATTTATTTCTAAGGAGACGCCTCTTGCCTCTTTTCCAGTGTCTACTCCAGTCTCAGTTTCCTGTACCTACTGTTGTTGATACTGCTCCGCCCGTGGCTATTTTAAATTCTTCGACTGTTCCTACTACCACAACTTCTCATGCTAAAATTGGTTCCTCTAGTGGTAGTAGGGCAATAAAACAAGTTACCATTGAGATTCCTGCAGATGGTAACCTTTTGAAGAAATCAGGCCAAGCTGACGTGTGGTTGAAACCACCGATAGGCCCAGTTGAGAAGTCTAAACAGAAAAGTCACGGCTCTTTAACGTGGATGAACGATATTGTGCATTCATCCTTAAAGGTATAAACCTCGCCTTTTTATTTTATGTGATTTTTCTTTTACTAGTATCACATTTCTTTTTTCATTATGTAGATCAATCTCATCGGCACGGAGATGATGAAAAGGATTGTCCATACAGAGCAGCTGATGAATGACTATCATACTAAGGCAGATAATTGGAAAGAGCAGTACGAGGGTCTTCAACTTGAAATGGAGGTTTAGAGGAAGATAAGTGTACCTTGGAGTAGCAAGTAAAGGTTATGGCAGCGGAACTAGCGGTTAAGAGAGCCTCTACTAATCAGGCGGACAAAGATAAGAACCTTCTTGAGTCTTCATTTGCTGAACAACTTTCTAAAGCCACTGAAGAGATCAGAGATCTGAAGGACCTATTGAACCAAAAAGAAGTTTATGCTGGTGAGCTTGTTCAAACGCTCACCCAAGCTCAAGAAGATCTTCGAATGTCTTCTAACAGAGTTCGATTTTTGGACAACTCACTTGCCCCCTTGCAGGCTTCTTATGATGCTGCCTTGACTGAGAAGGAAGAACTTAAGAATGAGTGAGCATTGGGAAAGAGATTACGAAGCTCTTGAGGATAAGGCTGCCGTTTAAGTAAGTTGGGATTTCTTGAACACACGCCATGACACTTTGATGGAAGCAAGCCGGGAAGGTTTTGACTTAGCTGCTGAGATTGCAAAGATCAAAGAGACTATTGAGAAAATCCAACAAAGTCAAAGCTTTTCTTCACCCGTGACTGACGTTCTCGAGGGTGATGAAATTACTCCTAGTGAGACTGCTATTCAATATCCTTCCGCTCAAGTTACTCTTCCTGCTTCTGATGATGCCGTTCTTTATCCTACTGGTTCAGATTCTGCCCCTCAGTGAAAGTTTAAGAAAATTTGAAGTGTTGTTGTTATTTGTTTTGTTTTTTTTTATTGGTGAAACATTTGGAGGTTTACCCCTGGTCCCATTTGCTGTTTTTTGTATAAGACGAATAGGTTAGGACTAAGTTCATACTTAGTTTTAACCAAGTTATTATAATATTAAAAAAATTTTGTCTAACTTCTATAATATCTATATTTAGAGTTTCTGTTCTACTCTCTTAGTGGTTTACCCTTGCTTTATCTTTATAAGTTTGGGCTTTATTTTCCAATTATTTTAATGTTTGGGTTTTTGTTTTACCCTTTATTACTTTAACTTTTGCATTTAAAAATGCTTCATTGCTTTGTGACTCTTTTGAACAAGCATGAATTATAAAAGAGGGCCCTTTTATATACGACACTTAATGAAGAAGACGTCTCAACTTCATAATGGTGTAAACATACGAATGAAGAGATAGGAACATACACGTTTCTTTAAATAACTTCGTGAAAAGTTTTGTGTCATTCGAACTTTCAAATTATGTAATGCTTTACATGTATTTAAGAGTCATCTATAACTTTTTCGTAACTGTTTTCTTTACAACAGATTAGTAAAAAAATTCAAGGATATATCTTGCAACCCATGATTAAATATTGCCATTAACCTAAGCATTCGTAAGATTCTGAAATTTACATCCACGAGTGTATTCTTCACAGGTTTTTGAATCAGGCTTGTGTTTTGGCTGCTCGTGACTTTGCTCTGAACTTTCGATTTGTTGGGTAGACTTTAAGCTTGACTTGAATTCTGATTTTTCCAGTCTTCTTTTCTCTTCTTTGCCATCTTTATATAGATATAGTCCCCCAAGTGTTTAAGCTTTGAAGTATGAAATCTCGAGCACTTGATTATTCCTTCCATGTGGTCCTTTTCCTGAAAAAGGAAAAACGTACGGGACTAGGAAGTTGTCACGACCCGGATTTCTCACCCTCGGGAGTCGTGATGGCGCCTACTAGTGAAAGCTAAGCAAGTCAATTATCCCAATTAATTTACCCTTTTTTATTTTTAATCCCTTAACGATTTAAAGTTAACATATTATAAACAGCGGAAAATAATAAAGCGGAAGAATGAAATTTAACAATTTAAGCTAATACCAATACGAATCCATAAACATAAACCACCCAGAACTGGTGTCACAATCTCACGGACTATCTAAGAATTCTACAAACATGGCCTGAACAAAATAAATACATGTCTGTCTCTGAAATAGAAAAAAACAGAAAGAACTAGATAGGAAGGGGACGACAAGGCCTGCGGACGCCTGCAGGACTACCTTGGGTCTCCTGATGGACAAAAGGGCACCAACCTCTAGCTAAGGTCCGTATGCTCCAGTACCGGGATCTGCACAAAAGAGTGCAGAGTGTAGTATCAGCACAACCGACCCCATGTGCTGGTAAGTGTCGAGCCTAACCTCGGCGAAGTAGTAACGAGGCTAGGACACAACAAACCAATAACCTGCAGCTAAGTAGTTTCTAGCAGAATAACAGTAATGGAAGTAATTCAAAAGTAACGGGGGTGGGTAACATGCAATAGGGGAAAAATACCAACGTAAAGAATCACAGTAATATGGAATAAGGCAATTATGGTAATTGAACCGAAACAGCTAGAAATCATAACGAACAGGCAATAAGTGCACGGCATCACCCTTCGTGCTTTTACTCTCAATCCTCACCAATGCAATCAAGTAATGAAAATGTGCACGGCACCACCCTTCGTGCTTTTACTCTCAATCCTCACCAATGCAATCAAGTAATGAAAATGTGCACGGCATCACCCTTCGTGCTTTATCACTCTTTCCTCACCATATGCATAAGTATGAATGTAAATGTGCACGGCATCACCCTTTTATCACTCTTTCCTCACCCAAACAATAGCAACAATAATATCCCGGCAAGGGAATCAACAATGAGTATAAATACATTCCGACAAGGAAATCAACAATAAGAATTAAAAACATCCCGGCAAGGGAATCAGCTATAACCAAACTTGTACCAATAATCAACTTCACAATTTAACCTCAACTAGAGCCAATGCTCAACAATAACCAATTACCAAGAAAATAATCATAAATCTTGCTCAACATGGATAATCAACAATTTAGGCATTCGTAGTACTTATTAAGAAACACAACGATCACAATTTAAGACTCACGGGCATGCTTGACACCAACGTATAGGTACTCGTCACCACACCTATACGTCGTACACTACACTAGCACATAGCAAATATAGCACAATACCTATTCCCTCAAGCTAAGGTTAGACCAAACACTTACCTCGAACGTCTACGGCTAACTCAAGCGTCAAACACCGCTTTTACTTTAGAATTCGCCTCTAAATTACTTGTATCTAGTCCAAATTAATTTAACAACATCAATAAATGCTAAAGAATTCATACCCAATGCTTAATTATAGGTTTTCTATCATTTCTTCCAAAAAGTCAAAAATCGACCCCGGGCCCGCTTGGTCAAAACTCGAGGTTCGGACCAGAACCCGATCACCCATTCACCCACGAGCCAAATATGCAATTAGTTTTAAAATACGACCCCAAAACAAGGTCAAAAGTTCCAATTATTCAAAAAGCCCTAATTATACCCAAAATCCCTAATTCTACCATGGAAGAATAATATTTAGGCCTAGAAATCTAATGGGTGTTGGTAGAAATTGAAGGAGATGGGTTTAGGAACACATACCTATGATTTTTGGTGTTGATTTTTCTCTTCAAAAATCGCCTAGGTTCTGATTTTGGGGAAGGAGATGTGAAAATATGGCTTATTCCCGTTTCTACTACTGTTTTAAATCGCTGGACAGACCTCCTTCGCGTTAGCGAAGGGTCTGTCGCGTTCGCAAAGGGTCTGTCACGTTCGCGAAGCTTTGGCTAGAAGAGCCTTCGCATTCGCGAGGTACTGTACGCGTTCGCGAAGGTTCACCCTCCCTGACCTTCGCGTTCGCGAGCCAACTGCCGCGTTCGCGTAGAGCATTTTCCTTTCCCCCAGTTCCCTGCCAAAAAGGCCTTCGCGTTCGCGATAGCAGGTCCTCGTTTACGAAGGGTAAAACCCCCAAGGCTTCACGTTCGCATAGAGGAAATGACAAGTACCAGCCCACCTCTATTTTTACACTATGCGTTCACGTGACACCAGTTGCGTTCGCGATGAGCAACCCCCAAGTGCTCCGCGTTCGCGACTGTGGCTTCGCGTTCGCGAAAAACAAATCCACCCCAGTCCCAATTTCCCTTTCGCGATCGCGAGAGTTACTCCGCGATCGCGATGCACAAAAAATTTGTGCACCTGAAGTAAGTGTAAAAACCTTCCGAAACTCACCCGAGCCCTCGGGGCTCCAAAACAAACATGCATACTAACTCAAAAATATCATATGGACTTACTCGTGCGATCATGTCACCAAATTAACACCATTAACAATGAATTTAGCATCAAAATCAAAGAAGAATCTCAAGAACTCTTAAGTTCAAATTTTAACAACCGAAGGTCCGATTCACGTCATATCAAGTCCGTTTCTTACCAAATTTTACAGGCTCAACCCAAATACCATATAAGACCTGTATCGGGCTCCGAAACCAAAATACGAGCCCGATACCATCAATTTCAAATACATTTAAATTTCCAAAAACTCTTAAAATTTCAGTTAAACAATTTTCTTCAAAAATTCATTTCCCGGGCTTGGGACCTCGGTATTCAATTTCGGGCATACGCCCAAGTCCCATATTTTCCTACGGACCCTCCGGGACCGTCAAATCACGGTCTGGGTCCGTTTACCCAAAATGTTGATCGAAGTCAACTTAAATTCAATTTTAAAGGCAAAATTGGCATTTTTATCAAATTTTCACATAAAAGCATTCCGGATATACGCCTGGACCATGCAAGAAATTGAGGTGAGATAAAAGGAGGTTTTTAAGGCCTCCGAACACAGAATGAACTTGTAAATCAAGTGATGACCTTTTGGGTTATCACATCCTCCGCCTCTAAAACAACTGTTCGTCCTCGAACGGACATAGAAAAGAAGTACCTGAGTCGGGGAAAAGATGGGGATAACGGCTCCGCATATCGGACTCGGACTCCCAGGTAGCTACCTCGGCAGACTGACCTCTCCACTGAACACGAACTGAAGGGAACTTCTTCGATCTCAACTGACGAACCTGCCGGTCTAGAATAGTTACCGGCTCCTCCTCATAGGTCAGATCCTTGTCCAACTGGACAGTGTTGAAGTATAATACGTGGGATGAATCGCCGTGATACTTCCAAAGCATAGATACATGAAACACTGGGTGCACAGCTGATAAACTTGGCAGCAACGCAACTCTGTAAGCCACCTCTCCTACTCGATCAAGAATCTCGAAAGGACCAATGAACCTAGGGCTTAACCTGCCCTTCTTCCCAAATCTCATCACGCCCTTCATGGGTGACACCTGAAGCAACACTCGCTCTCCGACCATGAATGCCACATCACGAACCTTGCGGTCGGCATAACTCTTCTGCCTGGACTGAGCTGTACGAAGCCTATCTTGAATGATCTTCACCTTATCCAAGGCATCCTGAACTAAATCTGTACCCAACAACCGAGCCTCTCCCGGCTCAAACCACCTAACCGGCGACCGACACCGCCTGCCATATAATGCCTCATAGGGGGCCATCTGAATGCTCGATTGGTAGCTGTTGTTATACGCAAACTCTGCAAATGGAAAGAACCTCCAAAATCAACACAAGCTCGGAGCATATCCTCCAAAATCTGAATAGTACGCTCGGACTGTCCGTCCGTCTGGGGATGAAATGCTGTGCTCAACTCAACCCGCGTACCCAACTCATGCTGTACTGCCCTCCAAAAATGCGAGGTAAACTGCGTACCCCGATCAGAAATGATAGACACGGGCACACCATGAAGACGAACGATCTCCCGGATATAAATCTCTGCCAACCGCTCAGAAGAATAGGATACCGCCACAGGAATGAAATGCGCTGACTTGGTCAGCCTATCAACAATAACCCATACTGCATCCAACTTCCTCTGAGTCCGTGGGAGTCCAACAACGAAATCCATAGTGATCCACTCCCACTGCCACTCAGGAATCTCAATCTTCTGAAATAAACCACCAGGTCTCTGATACTCGTACTTTACCTGCTGACAATTCAAACACCGAGCTACATAGGCAACAATGTCCTTCTTCATTCTCCTCCGCCAATAATGCTGTCGCAAGTCCTGATACATCGTAGCGGCGCCCGGATGAATAGAGTACCGGGAAATATGGGCCTCCTCTAGAATCAACTCACGAAGTCCATCCACATTAGGCACACAAATACGACCCTGCATCCTCAAAACTCCATCATCTCCAACTGTAACCTGCTTGGCACCCCCGTGCCGCACTGTGTCTCTAAGGACAAGCAAATGAGGATCATCATACTGCCTATCTCAAATACGCTCAAATAATGAAGAACGAGCAACTGTGCAAGCTAGCTGGCTGAGCGGGCGGTGGAACACCCGATGCTGGAACCATAGCACGAGAACCCTGGTGCTGAGAACTGGTCGAGGCTCGAGGGCAAAACCTAGCAATGTGATCGGTTTGCACGCCGCAACATGGAGTAAGAAGGGAGAACAGGAGGGGTCGGGTTGCACGCCGCAACAGTGATATATGATTTGGATCGGGCTGCACGCCGTAATAGTGATATATGATTTGGATCGGGTTGCACACCACAATAGTGATATATGATTTGGATCGGGTTGCACGCCGAAACAATATTATTTGGATTGGGTTGCGAGCTGCAACAATAAAGAATAAAAGTGGATATTGATTTGTTACTGATGTGATGACCCAAAAGGTCATCACTTGATTTACAAGTTAATTCTGTGTTCTGAGGCCTTAAAAACCTCCTTTTATCTCACCTCGATTTGCATGCGCAGTCCGGGCGTATATCCGGAACGCTTTTATGTGAAAATTTGATAAAAATGCCAACTTTGCCTTTAAAATTGAATTTAAGTTGACTTCAGTCAACATTTGGGTAAACGGACCCGGACCCGTGATTTGACGGTCCCGAAGGGTCCGTAGGAAAATATGGGACTTGGGCGTATGCCCGGAATTGAATTCCGAGGTCCCAAGCCCGAGAAATGAATTTTTGAAGAAAATTGTTTAATTGAAATTTTAAGAGTTTTTGGAAATTTAAATGTATTTGAAATTGATGGTACCAGGTCCGTATTTTGGTTCCGGAGCCCGGTACAGGTCTTATATGGTATTTGGGTTGATCCTGTAAAATTTGTTAAGAAACGGACTTGATATGACATGAATCGGACCCTCGGTTGTTAAAATTTGAACTTAAGAGTTCTTGAGATTCTTCTTTGATTTTGATGCTAAATTCGTTGTTAAAGGTGTTAATTTGGCAATTTGATCGCACGAGTAAGTCCATATGATGTTTTTGAGTTAGTATGCATGTTTGGTTTGGAGCCCCGAGGTTTCGGAAGGTTTTTACACTTAGAAATGTTGCAGGTTTTACTGCTTCAGGTGCACAAATTTTTTGTGCATCGCGATCGCGGAGTAACTCTCGCGATAGCGAAAGGGAAATTGGGACTAGGGTGGATTTGTTTTTCGCGAACGCGAAGCCACAGTCGTGAACGCGGAGCAATGTGGGGTTGCTCATCGCGAACGCGACTGGTGTCACGCGAACGCGTAGTGTAAAAATGGAGGTGGGCTGGTAATTGTCATTTCCTCTATGCGAACGCGAGACACAGGACGCGAACACGAAGCCTTGGGGGTGTTACCCTTCGCGAACGCGGACCTGCTATCGCGAACGCGAAGGCCTTTTTGGCAGGGAACTGGGGGAAAGGAAAATGCTCTACGCGAACGCGGCAGTTGGCTCGCGAACGTGAAGGTCGGGGGGGTGAACCTTCGTGAACGCGTACAGTACCTCGCGAACGCGAAAGCTCTTCTAGCCAAAGCTTCGCGAACGCGAAGGAGGTCTGTCCAGCGATTTAAAACAGTAGCAGAAATGGGAATAAGCCATATTTTCACATCTTTTTACCCAAAATCAGAACCTAGGCGATTTTTGAAGAACAAAATCAACACCAAATCATAGGTATGTGTTCCTAAACCCATCTCCTTCATTTTCCACCAACACCCATTAGATTTCTAGGCCTAAATATTGTTCTTCCATGGTAGAATTAGGGATTTTGGGTAGAATTAGGGCTTTTTGAATAATTAGAATTTAGACCTTGTTTTGGGGTCGGATTTTGAAACTAATTGCATATTTGGGCTCGTGGGTGAATGGGTGATCGGGTTTTGGTCCGAACCTCGAGTTTTGACCAAGCAGGTCCGGGGTCGATTTTTGAATTTTTGGAATAAATGATAGAAAACCTATAATTAAGCATTGGGTATGAATTCTTTTTCATTTATTGATGTTGTTAAATTAATTTGGACTAGATACAAGTAATTTGGAGGCGAATTCTAAAGGAAAGCGGTGTTTGAGGCTTGAGTTGGCCGTGGAAGTTCGAGGTGAGTGTTTGGTCTAACCTTAGCTTGAGGGAATAGGTATTGTGCTATATTTGCTATGTGCTAGTGTAGTGTACGACGTATAGGTTTGGTGACGAGTACCTATACGTTGGTGTCAAGCATGTCCGTGAGTCTTAAATTGTGATCGTTGTGTTTCTTAATAAGTACTACGAATGCCTAAATTGTTGATTATCCATGTTGAGCAAGATTTATGATTATTTTCTAGGTAATTGGTTATTGTTGAGCATTGGCTCTAGTTGAGGTTAAATTGTGAAGTTGATTATTGGTACAAGTTTGGTTATAGCTGATTCCCTTACCGGGACATTTTTAATTCTTATTGTTGATTCCCTTACCGGGATGTATTTATACTCATTGTTGATTCCCTTGCCGGGATATTATTGTTGCTATTGTTTGGGTGAGGAAAGAGTGATAAAGTACGAAGGGTGATGCCGTGCACATTTACATTCATACTTATGCATATGGTGAGGAAAGAGTGATAAAGCACGAAGGGTGATGCCGTGCACATTTTCATTACTTGATTGCATTGGTGAGGATTGAGAGTAAAAGCACGAAGGGTAATGCCGTGCACTTATTGCCTGTTCGTTATGATTTCTAGCTATTTCGGTTCAATTACCTTAATTGCCTTATTCCATTATTACCGTGATTCTTTATGTTGGTATTTTTCCCCTATAGCATGTTACCCACCCCCCGTTACTTTTCAATTACTTCCATTACTATTATTCTATTAGAAACTGCTTAGCTGCAGGTTTGTTGTGTCCTAGCCTCGTCACTACTTTGCCGAGGTTAGGCTCGACACTTACCAGCACATGGGGTCGGTTGTGCTGAAACTTCACTCTGCACTCTTTTGTGTCGATCCCAGTACTGGAGCATACGGACCTTAGCTAGAGGTTGCTGCCCTTTTGTCCATCAGGAGACCCGAGGTAGTCCGCAGGACTTGGCGTCCCCTTCCTATCTAGTTCTTTCTGTTCTTTTCTATTTTAGAGACAGACATGTATTTATTTTGTTCAAACCCTGTTTGTAGTATTCGTAGATGGTCCGTGATATTGTGACACCAGTTCTGGGTAGAGATGTATTTTAAATGTTGCGCACTCGTATTTGGCTAAATATGTTAACTTGAAACCGTTAAGGGATTAAAATAAAAAAGGGTAAATTAATTGGGATAATTGGCTTGCTTAGCTTTCACTAGTAGGCGCCATCACGACTCCCGAGGGTGGGAAATCCGGATCGTGACAGAGGCATATATAATTTAGATGATGACTGCTTAACCCTTTATATTTCCATCAGAAAGGTTATAACCCTGGACCGGAAATTATGTTACTTCCGCGTGTCTTTCAGGTCTAATATCATAATTTGGTGCGGGCTAGCTTTTTGCCTATCATCTAAAATTGTTAGTATAATTTTAACTGTACAAAATAAAAATCATAATTGAAGGATACCTGACCGTGGGTATTTCTCTTGCTTAGAAATAGTACTTCTTCAAATGAACAGCATTACAACTCGAGGGTAGAACCTTGCCACCCATGGTTTCCAACTCATATGCACCTTTTCCAGCGATACCTCGAACCTTGTAAGGTCCTTCCCAATTTGGACTTAATTTTCCTGCACTGGCTGCTTTTGTTGATTGAAAAACTTTCTTGAGTACGTAGTCCCCAATCTTGAAGTACCTAAGATGAGCTTTCTGATTGTAATATTGCTCAATAATTTGCTTCTGTGCAGCCATCCTTATCAAGGCTGTTTCTCTCCTTTCTTCAAGCAAATCGAGATTTATTCGCATCTCCTCCTCATTTGACTCTACGTTTGCTTGGTTGTATCTTGTACTTGGTTCACCTTTTTCAACTGGAATTAAAGCTTCAGCACCGTACACAAGTGAAAATGGTGTCTCTCTCGTACTCGTTTTTGTTGTTGTTCGATAAGCCCACAAGACTCCCGGTAACACTTCTGGCCACTTACCTTTTGACTCCTCTAGCCTTTTTTCAAGTTATTAATAATAACTTTGTTTGTTGATTCAGCTTGTACATTGGCCACAGGATGATAAGGTGTTGATGTGATCCTTTTAATTTGCCAACTTTGAAAGAATTATGTGATATTTGCTCCTACGAACTGCGGGCCGTTATCACACACGATTCTTTTTGGAACCCCAAACCGACATATGATGTTTCGCCAAATGAAGTCCCTGACTTCTTTTTCTCGTACCTGTTTGAAGGCACCTGCTTCTACCCACTTAGCAAAATAATCAGTGAGTACTAATAAAAATCGTACCTTTCCTTTGGCTTGTGGGAGTGGACCCACGATATCCATCCCCCACTTCATAAAAGGCCATAGTGCAATAACCGGATGTAATAACTCTGTTGTTCGATGCATGTTGTTACCATATCTTTGGCATTTATTACATTTGGCCACGAAGCTCTCTGCCTCTTCTTCCATTTTTGGCCAGTAATACCCTACTCTAATTAGAGTTTTTACCAAGGATCCTCCTGCGTGATTTCCACAATGTCCTTCATGTACTTCTCTCATCACATACTCTGTTTGAGAAGGTCCGAGACAACTTGCTAAAGGACCACCGAACATTTTTTGATATAAATTGCCCCGATCCAAACAATAACGGGCAGCTTTTCGTTGAAGTGCCTGAGCCTTTTTCTTATCTTCAGGTAAGATTCTGTACTGCAAAAAGTTAACGATCTCGTTTTTCCAATCCCAGGTTAGATTATTGAAATTTACCTCGTTTTTATCTTGATCGAGTGCTGAATGAAACAAATGTATTACGGAAGAATTTTCTTCATTAGTTACTTCTGCAGCGGATGCAAGATTAGCCAACGCATCTGCTTCGACATTTTCCTCCCTGGGTATCTGCACGATTTTCCAAGTTTGGAATTGCCTAACCAAATCTCATGCCTTCTCCAAATATTGTTGCATCCTCGCCTCTCTAGCTATATAACTCCCCTGCATTTGATTAACTACGAGCTGCGACTCGCTTTTGATTGTAACCTACTCTATTCCAAGCTCTCGTGCCAATTCTAAACCTGCAATCACAGCTTCATATTCTGCTTCATGATTAGTGATAGGATGGTATTTTATGGCTTGACTTATAGTTTCTCCCGAATGTGGGATTAGAACAATGCCTAAACGCGCTCCTTTAACATTCGAGGAGCCATCGGTATACAGGGTCCAAGTACCTGGATTGGACCCGTTAAATACCTGCAATTCTTTTTCCGCTTCTATTACCATCCCTGGGCTAAAGTCTGCCGCGAAATCTGCTAAAACCTGTGATTTTATCGCAGTTCTAGATTGATATGTGATGTCATATTCACTTAGTTCTATGGCCCACTTGGCTAATCAACCTGATAACTCTTGCTTATGCAATATATTTCGTAAGGGGTAGGCGGTCACTACAGAGATAGGGTGACATTGAAATAAGGCCTCAATTTTCTGGAAGCCATTATCAGTGCTAAAGTAAGTTTTTCTAAATGAGGATATCGAGTTTCAGCATCTAATAAGGATTTGCTAACATAATAAATTGGAGATTGTTTACCTTTATCTTCTCAAACTAATAATGCACTTACCGCCACTTCTGACACAGCAAGATATATAAGTAGCTTTTCACCGTCCTTTGGTTTAGCCAGCAACGGTGGGTTTGACAAGTATGCCTTTAAATTTTTGAGTGCTTGTTGGCATTCTTTAGTCCACTCGAATTGGCTTTGCTTTGTCAATACTGAAAAGAACTTAAAACTTTTCTCCGAAGATTTAGAAATAAATCTTCCCAATGCTGCTATCCTACCTGTCAATCTCTGCACTTCTTTTTTGCTCGTGAGTATACCTGATATTTTTTCAATAGCTTTAATCTGCGCTGGATTTACTTCAATTCCTCGGTTAGAAATAGGGAAACCTATGAACTTACCTGATGACACGCCAAATGCACACTTTTTAGATTTAGCTTCATATTAAATTTGCGGAGAATCTGAAATGTATCTGACAAATGTTGGATGTGATCCCCCGCCTGTGTTGACTTGACTAACATGTCAACAATGTAGACTTCCATGGTTTTTCCTAGGTACTCCTGGAACATTTTCGTTACTAACCTCTGGTATGTGGCTCCAGCATTCTTTAGACCGACAGGCATGACTTTATAACAGTAAGTCTCGCTTTCTGTAATAAAGGAAGTTTTTTCCTCGTCTAAAGAATCGATTTTTATCTGATTATATCCAGAATAAGCATCTAAAAAACTTAACAATTCATGTCCTGCAGTAGCATCAATTAGTTGATTTATATGCGGTAAAGAAAAAGAATCTTTAGGGCAAGCTTTATTTAAATCGGTATAGTCTACACAAACTCGCCACTTACCATTCTTTTTAGGTACCACTACAGTGTTAGCTAGCCAATTAGGATATTTTACCTCTCGGATGGACCCAATTTTTAAAAGCTTTTGTACCTCGTCCTGAATCACCTGGTTTTTGAAGGATCCTTGCTTCCTTTTCTTTTGTTTGACAGGTGGATGTGTTGGATCTTCATTTAGCTTATGGGTCATCACCTCCGGGGGTATACCTGTCATATCTAAATGCGACCAAGCAAAGCAATCTGCATTTGCTTTTAAAATTCAATTAACTTACGTTTCAACTCTGGGCTCAGATTGGTTCTGATGTAAACTTTTCTGTCCGGCCAATGTACAAACAGCACCACAGCTTTGAGTTCCTCGATTGTTGTTTTGATATTTTCATTTTCTTCTGGCTCTTGAATAGTATCTGGCCTTGAGGCTACATTCGTTTGTCCACCTTCAGTTGAGGTTTGAATTTCTAAACCCTCAACTGAATTATGTAGTTGCTATTTTTCATCTGCAACGTCAGTTTGTATGCTTGAATCTGCCACTGAATTGATACTTCTAGAAGCTTGTTGATCACCACGGATTTGTCGAATTCCCCATTGAGAAGGGAACTTAATAACCTGATGTAAAGTAGATGGAATGTCATCCATCTCATGAATCCAAAGTCTGCCAAGGATCATATTGTACGCCATGTCCTTATCTATTACTTGAAATTTCGTATCTTTGATTACTCCTTCTGCGAATGTGGTGAGTATTATCTCCCTTTTGTGACAACGCTTGAATTATCGAATTCAAATAAGGTACGTGTTTTGGGCACCAATTTATCATCAGCTTGCATCTCATTTACCACTCTTAAAAGAATGATATTTACAGAGCTACCTGGATCAATCAAAACTCATTTCACATTAGTATCATGTACAAGTAAAGATATTACCAGTGCATCGCTATGTGGGATCAACACGCCGTCTGCATCTGCATCATCAAATGTTAAACTGTCTTCTTCCAAAACTTGGCGAACTCGCTTCCCATGGGTGACTGTGATCTTTGATACCTTTTTTGCAACTGTATATGTCACACCATTGACCTCCTCTCCTCCGCTTATGACATTATCCGTTCTCTTTGGTGACGGAGGTTTTGGGGGCTCCTATCTATTCTTCATATATGCTTGCTTACCCTTTTCACTGAAACAATTCAGTTAAGTAGTCTTGTTTTAATAAGTGCTCTACTTCACCTTGTAGTAATCTGCAATCTGTCGTTTTATGAACGTGATCATTGTGAAACTCGCACCAGAAATCTGTGTTTCTTCGGTTGGGTTCGACCTCATTTCTTTTGGTCACCGTACCTTATCTCACATGCTTCTTAACACAGCTACCAACTCGGATGTGCTAACATTGAAACTATAGCCGCCAATCTTCGCTTTTGAACTTCTGTCGTTGTCCCGCGTATCTCGTATGTCTCGTTCCTTTCCAAACTTAGATGACGAACCCGAATCTCTGTCCCTAGATCTGGAATCGTACCTCGGGTTCTCCTGTTTTAAGCGTGAATCCCTTCCTGCTGGTCCCATATAAGGCTCGTATCACTTCTTATCGGACCTTTTTTCACTTTCTGGTCGCCTCGAGCTTACTCTTTCATCTCCCCGTGACTGAGTGATAGTATCTTCTTCTATCCGCAGCTTCGTGCTATACCTGTTATAAACATCATTCCAAGTTGTTGCAGGGAATTCTCGTAAGCTTTCTTTTGAGTCTCATCGTGGCTTCTGAGCTCTTCTCATTTAAATTACTTGCAAATGCCATAGCCGCCCAATTGTCAGGTACGCGTGGTAGCATCATTCTTTCACGTTGGAATCTATCCACGAATTCCCTGAGTAGCTCCGTATCTCCTTGTTTTATTTTGAAGATGTCTTCCATCCTCTTCTCAACTTTCTAAGCTCCCGAGTGTGCATTTATAAACGAATCTGTAAGATCAGCAAAAGAATCAATAGAATTTTCAGGTAAATGAGAATACCATGTTAGTGCTCCCTTTGTGAGTGTTTCACCGAATTTTTTGACCAGTACCGATTCAATCTCTTTCTTAGACAAATTGTTGCCTTTCACACCAATTGTAAACACGGTTACATGATCTCGTGGGTCGGTTGTCCCATCATACTTCGGGATATCGGGCATCTTGAACTTTTTTGGAATAGGCAAAGGTGTAGCACTTGGCTTCCAAGGCTGTTGAGAATATTTATCCATGTCCACGCCTTTAATTATAGGTGGAACACCAGGTATCTGCTCTATGCGATCGTTCAGCTCCTTGAGCTGTTTCTGCAAAGTTAGTACTAAACTTTGAAAATCAGAATTAATTGGAATACCTGACCTTCCATCACGAGATTCGCTGGGAGTTCCTCCACTACCCGAATTTGCAAGTCCCGAACGTGGATTTTCTATGGTTGCGGTGTTATTAGGAGGAGGAGTCGGTGGTACAGTTGGCAACCCACTAACAAAAGCTTGAAGAGCATTGTTGACCTGTTCTGCGATTAATTGTTTTAATGCTTCATCAATAGCTTGATCATCCCCATGTTGGTCATTCACATGTGATTAAGATCTGTCAGGTGTCCCTTCTCGGGATTGTTGAGGAGAGTTTCGTGGTGAAGGGACTGGAGTTCCATCCCCTTGTTGATTTTGTTGGTTCAACTGGTGTTGCTGATTTTGTTGGTTGTTGTCGTTAACATTCGACATGATTTTTTGATAATAAAAAGAATTTTGAAAGTGAATGGATTATCAGATTCCCGGTAACGGAACCAATTTGTTTAACCAAAAAATAGGTACTTTGGTCAAAGCCTATTTTTAGAAGTACTTGGGTTACTAATAATCAAAGAAACTGATATTCTTGCAGTAAGAAAGAATGACAAATTAGAATAGCCAAGTAATCAGTATAAAGCAAAAGTAAATAATTATATTCCAATAATAATCAGAACGTGTCCATACATATGACATTTCTATTCCTTATATAGTCGTCTCTAAGTACAACGTTTTTTCCCCTTTATGATTGAGTCATTATGAGCATTAATGACATTAATAAAACGTTATAATTGGTAATCGTAACTGTTTCTTGAAGATTCTGTAATGTTTGTAACCATTCATGCTCATTGATTGAAGATCAATGAATATCCCCTTTTTACGGTCTTGGTTCATTCCCCCGGTGCCTCTTTAAATCTCTAAAGAGACTCGAGCAACCGCTTCTTCTTGTCTTTTAGTCGTTTTGCTCGTACCTATTAAGACTCACGTCTTTTCAAATACTTTTCTCCAGGTGTCGCTTTTCTAGTGATCCACATGTCTTGCCATGTCATCCATATAACTAATTCCACGTGTAATATTTATTTTCCCCAATACATTTCATTCTTCTCTTTATATTGAATTACTATTTGTTGGGCTTGTAAAGAGCTATTAAAAGGGTAAAAATAGCACAAGCTATCCATTTTTCGGACGGCTCATTCAAAAATAGCCAACGATTGTAAAGTCATTAAAAAATAACCTCTATTTTGCTGCAACACGGAAAGTTCCAGCATAATATACTAGAGATCGGTGCCCCTGTGTATCATATGCTGGAACTCCAACACGCGGACTGGAGATTGGAGCATAGGCTGGACTGGTATATTATACTGGAGTTCCAGCCCTGTGTATGAACTTCCAGCATATTATGCTGGAACTCCAACATGCGGAAAGTTCCAGTATAATATACTGGAGTATTTTTCCGGATTTTGAATAGTGTTTTCGTTCAGATTTATCTTTACATGAAAAGTGACTAAATTTCGATGACTTTTAAAACTGTGGCTATTTTGAATGACCACTTGTAAATCTAGCTATTTTTGAATTTCTCCCAATAAAAGGGAGTGGCCTCGGCACATGAGAAATTGGTCGTGACGGCAAAACAGACCAATCCCCCCCCCCCCCTTGCACGCGAGATATACGTAGGCTTAATCCAAATCTTGTTTTGCTAAATTTATTTCTTCATTTTTTGAGCTTGCCAGAATATGTCCAAAGTCATTCTCTTTGAATTGAATTTTGTAACGTCCCATTTGTAATGCCATGCTTTAATTTTTGTAATAGTTGTGTTTAATTTTTGTAACAGTTGTAGTTAATTTTTTATAACAGCTCTATCTTTAATTTATATAACATCTACAGATTAATTTATTCATATGTAACTGTCCAACAACTTTGCCTACAAAAGGTAGTCTTCTTTATATGAATTATCCTTCATCTTCTCTTCTTTTCTGGGCAATTGTCTTGTGTATATTCCAAACTTCCAGCCACGAGTGCACGTGTTTGGAGGTGTTGTTGAACCTTGCGGAGCGACCGGTCTTAATGATTTGCACCAGTCGGGCCGAAATCGCTTTCAAGGTAATGGCTTGCCACGACACAATATTTTTTGATAAGTTGTTCTTGTTTCCTTATTGTTCTTGGTCAATATTATCTACTGATTTTTCTTACAATTTGAAAGCGATTTTGTATAATATTGACTAATGGCTACCACTTTGAACAAAACACTTCCTCACCTGTCAAAGCTTGGGCCTTTAGATGGAAACAATTATAAGCGTTGGTCTCAAAAACTTTTAATTTTCTTTGAACAATTAGAAGTTGACTACGTTTTGTTTAACGAACCTCCTACTATGTTGTTGCTGATAGTTCTAATACTACTACTACTTCTGTTGTTGCTGATGATGATTCTAAGAAGAAATTTGAAAAGGATAATAAAACTGTCCGAGGGAATCTGCTTAACCATATGACTAACCCTCTCTTTGATTTGTTTATAAATTATAAATCTGCTAAAGTCATATGGGACAGTTTGGAAAAGAAATATGGTACAAATGATATGGGAAAAAATGTATGTGGTTGGAAAGTGGATCAAGTTTCATATGGTTGATGATAAACCAATCATGGAGCAGGTTCACGAGTATGAGAACTTGACTGCTGATGCTTTGAACGAAGACATGGAGATGTGCGAGATTTTTCAGGCTAATGTTATGCTTGAAAAGTTTCTACCTTCCTGGAGTGATTACAGGAATCAATTAAAACACAAGAAGAAAAACTTAACTCTTCAAGAACTGATTAGTTACATGAGGACTGGGGAAGCAAACCTCTCAAAGATGAGGAGCCTGAATGGCTAAGGATAAGATTAAATCTCTCTCGCTCTCTCTCTTAATTCTTCTAAAGCTAACCTTGTGGAATCTTCTAGTACTTTTGTGAAAGACATGTTTTAAGGAAAACAGAAGAAATGCCAGAAGTAAGGACATGTGAAGAAGCAGAATTACTTCAATAAACTGGAATGTCATATTCAAAAGTCGAAAGGACCTTGCTATGTCTGCGGCAAAATTGGTCACAAGGCTTTTCAGTGCAACCAGAGACAAGGACAAAGCTCAAAGCATGGAGGAAAAGCTCTAGTCCAAACTAACCTTACTGAGGGTGATGATATCATTACTACTGTGGTCGTTGAGGCAAACATGGTGGCTAACAAGACTGACTGGATACTGGACACAGGCGCTTCAAGACACTTTTGCGCCAATAAGGAGTTATTTCACGACTTTGAGGAATCTGCTGATGGAGAGTGTGTTTACTTGTGTAACTCCACTACTGCTGGAGTTTTAGATAAAGGAAAAGTTCTCCTTAAGTTAACTTCTATAAAAACCTTAGCCTTGAACAATGTTTTGTATGTACCCTCCCTTCGTAGAAACTTAATTTCTGGTGCACTTCTCAACAAAGCATGTGTTGAACTTGTTTTTGAATCTGATAAAGTTGTTATTTCTCGTGGGGAGGGGGAACTTTGTAGGGAAGGGTTACCTTAGTGGGGGTTTATTTATACTGAAAATCGCTCAAGAGATCACTAATAATGCTAGTCTTTCAATTCTGCTTATACTACTGAGTCTATTGATTTGTGGCATGGTAGAGTAGGTCATGTTAATATTGGCTCTATTAAAATACTTATAAAGATGGAATTAATTCCTGAAATTAATGTTGTAACTTTTTCTAAGTGTCCTGTTTGTATAGAGGCAAAACATACCAAAAAGCCTTTTAAGAATGTAACCAGTAGAAAGACAGAATTGCTTGAACTAGTGCATTCAGACTTAGCAGATTTCAAGAACACTATTAGTAAGGGTAGAAAGAAATACTGCATCACTTTTGTAGATGACTTTTCTTGATACACTAAGGTATATCTTCTTAAGTCAAAAGATGAGGCTGAAAGCATGTTTTTGAAATACAAGGCAGAAGTAGAAAATTAATTAGACAGAAAAATCAAGTGACTTAGGTTTGACAGGGGTGGTGAATATAGTACTAATACTCTAGAAGCTTTTTGTGAGAAAAGTGGTATTATACACGAGGTTAGTGCTCCCTATACTCCCCAACAAAATGGTATAGCCGAGCGAAAAAATATAACCCTTAAGAAAAAGATGAATTCTATGCTTTTGAGTTCAGGTTTATCTGATAATATGTGGAGGGAAACTATTTTATCCGCATGCTATGTTCTTAATAAAGTCCCTCATAAGAAGTTAGATAAAACCTCGTATGAGTTATGGAAAGGGTTTGCCCCTAACTTGAAAATTCTAAAAGTGTGGCGGTGTTTGGCTAAGGTTGGTCTACCTGATTTTAAACAAGTAACTATTGGACCCAAGACTTTTGATGTTATTTTTATTGGTTATGCTCAAAATAGTATTGCGTATAGATTTATGTCTTTGAATGATAGTTCTATTTGTGAATCTAGAGATGCAGAATTTTTTTAGCATGTTTTTCTATTAAAAAATAATTTGCCTAGTGATGTGCCTAATAATGCTTCTACATCTATGTCCGTTAATTCTCATATTGTGCCTTCTTCTAATGTTACTGCTAATGAGCATGAAAACTTAGAAGGAGTAAGAGACGTAGAATTGAAGCTAGCTTTGATCCTGACTTTATCACTACTTTCTTGACTAGAAATATTGATCTTGATATTTTGAGTGATGAATTAGTGTCAATCTATTTAATAGAAGAAGACCCTAAGACTTATAATAAAGCAATGAGGTCAATAGATGCTAGTTTTTGGAAAGAGGCCATTAAAAGTGAATTAGACTCTATAATTTCTAATCACACTTGGGACTTGTTTGATTTGCTTAAAGGTTGTAAACCCATAAGTTAGCAAGTGGATATTTAAGAAGAAATTGAAACCTGATGGTACAATTGAGAAATATAAGGCTGGACTTGTTAATAGGGGTTTTAACCAAAAGAAAGGCATTGATTACTTGACACTTATTTTCTCGTGACTAAGATAGCGACTATTAGAACTCTTGTTGCTTTAGCCGCTATTCATAATTCAGTGATACATCAAATGGATGTTAAAACGGCTTTCCTAAATGGTGATTTAGAGGAAGAGATCTATATATCTCAACCTGAGAGATTTGTGATCCAAGTACAGGAGAATAAAGTATGCAAATTGAGAAAGTCTCTCTATGGTCTAAAGCAGGCACTTAAGCAATGGTATGAAAAGTTTAATAGCACATTAGCGGGTAATGATTTTGTTGTTAATGCATCTGATACTTGTATTTATTCATAAACGATTGGATCAGATTGTGTGATTGTATGTCTGTATGTGGATGACATGTTAATCTTTGCCCTTAATGTGAATATTGTTAATGAGACTAAGAATTTTTTGTCTTCTACACTTGAAATGAAAGATCTTGGAGAAGCAGGTGTGATTTTAGGGATTAAACTTCTAATGGTATTTCGTTATCTCAGTCTCATTATATTGAGAAAATGTTGAAAAGGTTTTATTGTTTTGATGTAGCACCTGTGAGAACTCCGTATGATCCTAGCATACACTTGAGAAATAATAAGGAATACGATATTTATCAAACTGAATATGCTTAGATAATTGGTAGTGTAATATTTCTCGTGAATTATACACGACCTGATATTGCTTATGCTGTTAGTAGATTGAGTAGATATACTCACAACCCCAGTAGTGAACACTGGAATGCTCTTCTTCGTTTGTTAAGGTATTTGAGAGGTACTATGGATTGGTGTTGCATTTTAATAAATTTTCTACTATTTTAGAAGGATTTTGTGGTCTATGTGTAAATAGACCTGATGGAATCACCTACGTGAGTGTAAATGTGTTGTCGCCTTTTATTGAAGACTTGGGATGTCTTTCTAGATCACTCATGAGACCCAAGGTATGTGCATGACCATAAAAGCACTTTATTAGTATTACGGGGTTTGCATAAAATTAAGGATATAGTATATGTTGTAGGGGTCTCAAGTAATGTTCATTCAATTCAAGAGTACTTCACTTTGTGGATGTTAGTTGTTGCCATATTTCACAACATGTCAATTCAAATCGAAAGATATTGACACTTAAGTACATATTTCTTCTTTTGCCCAGAAATGGCTCTTATTCTATTTTTCCTTTGCATTAGTGGGGGATTGTTGGTATTATTTATCTTTGGTAATGCAAAGTCAAAGATTTTTTTTATAGTTTTCCTTCTTTACTTCTTTGTCTTTTGTGAAAGACAAAATGCCCCTCATCTATTGTGGAAAGTTTCTTTCTTCTCTTTATATTGAATTACTCTTTGTTGGGCTTGTAAAAAGCTAGTAAAGGGAGTGGTCTCGCGCACATAAGAAATTGATCCTGAAGGCAAAACAGGTCGATTTGTCCAAAACCCCCCCCCCCCCCCCCCCGCATGCGAGATATACGTGAGGCCCAATTCAAATCTGATTTTGCTAAAATTATTTCTTCATTTTTTGAGCTTACCAGAATATGTCCAAATTCATTCTCTTTGAATTGAATTTTGTAACCTCCCATTTATTTCTTTGTAACTGCCATGCTTTAATTTTTGTAACATTTGTGTTTAACTTTTGTAACAGCTGTAGTTAATTTTTATAACAGCTCCATTTTTAATTTCTGTAACAGCTACAAATTAATTTCTTCATCTGCAACTGTCCAACAGCTTTGCCTACCAAAGGCAGTCTTCTTTGTGAATTATCCAACACAGAAAATACCTTCATCTTCTCTTCTTTTCTGGCAATTGTTTTGTGCAAATTTCAAACTTTCATCCATGAGTGCACGTGTTTGGAGGTGCTATGGAACCTTGGGAAGCGACCGGTCTTAACGATTTGCACCCAGTCGGGCCGAAATTGCTTTCAAGGTGGTGGCTTGCCACGACACAGTATTTTTCGATAAGTTGTTCTTGTTTCCTTCTTGTTATTGGTCAATATTATCTACTGATTTTTCTTACAAGAGCTCCATTATTTTTAAAATTAATACAACACAAAAAGATATACTAGAAGATAAGTTGAATTAGGAAGCTGAAAAATATGATATTAAAATTGTTTATTTGAAATGGAAACATTGAAATCATACATGTATTGAGCAAAGGACTTCAAAACAAATTAAAGCAGAGGGCAAAACAAGCATCTGAGAACATGCAACAATTGATGGAAAATTTGGATAATGCCAAAATCTGGCCAACATTAATTAGTCAGATTTTGAAATTATAGTAAGCAAGAAATCCTTGTAGCTTCCATTAGCAACTTCTTCAATCTTTGCAGGTAAGGTGGTTCCATATTTGCTGTGGAATTCTTCTTTGATTTGCTTCATATCAACATCTGCTCTTGTAACTATCACTCGAGTGGCTGAGTCTTTAGCAGATTCATCCACATCCAATCTTAAGGACGCGATCAATATCTATGGAATAAGAAGTTGAAAATGAGAGGAAAAACAATACCAAAATAGTTCAAGCAAAAATGTGAGAAATACAAGATCAGTTTTGTTATTGCTACTTACGTTGCTGAAGTAGGTTTGAGGTAAACAAAGGCATTGAACAACTTGTTTCAAGGTCAATTCACCATCAAGATCCTGAAGAAAAAAATTGACACTAGTCATACATTGATGAAAAGTCACAAATTAATTCTTCTCCTAACGATTTATGTATTAGATATTAAATCCTTTTTAACACCCTATATATATACATTGTCATAGGTCAATACATTATATCTATAAGTTTTGTGGGATTAAATAAATTTTTGGATTATTTCTTTTTCCTTTCTTGTTTCCTTTTTTTTTTTTTTTAGGGGGGGGGGGGGGGGGGTTTTGGGGGGGTTCGTTGCGGTTAACTAAGGATTTTTTTTTCTTTTCTTTTCTGGGTAGAGGTATTTGTCCTTTTATAGGATATCAAATTAAGGCAACTATAAGATATACCGATTATTATAGGTCATCTTAATCTGATAGTATAACATATACAAAAGTTAAATTTCTTTTATTTTGTATTCTTACCTCGTCCAGGTAGTTGCCAGTCATTTCCTTGTAGTGATTATAGAGAGCCTTAAGATGAAGCTTGCTTCTGTGTGAAAGGATCCTCATAATCTCATCATCTTCAACGAGATTCTTCTTAGCATCTTTTAGTGCATTCACAAATACCTTAGCCTCAGATTTTGCAAGATCGTCGTTTACTCTTGGCCCTTCATAACGGTGAGAAGTCACTAGAGCTACTAGAAGCTGTTTGTCATAACAAAATGGTACGTTATTAATGGAAAAACCTTTCCAAATATTGCAGTCATAATATTAATCAAACATACATATGAAAATAATAATTATAATAATAACAATGATAAAAACAATGAGAATGAGAAGACTAGAAACTTTCGGCCAAAAAATAAATAGAATTAGATCTAGTATAACTAAAAAAATTATAGGTCCGTCAATTTTAAGTAGATGGAGTTACCACATAAAATTATATCTTTCCTCCTTTTTTAGGAAGGAATTCAAAAATAGCCAGATTTACAAGTGGTCATACAAAAATAGCCATTCAAAAGTAATCGAAATTTAGCCACTTTTCATGTAAAGATAAATCTGAACGAAAACATTGTTCAAAATCCGGAAAAATACTCCAGTATAATATACCGGTCCAGCATATTATATTGGAACTTTCCGTGTGTTGGAGTTCCAGTATAATATGCTGGAAGTTCATACACAAGTGCACCGATCTCCAGTATATTATGCTGGAACTTTCCGTGTTGCAGAAAAATAGTGGCTATTTTTCAATGACTTTGCAAACGCTGGCTATTTTTGAATGACCAGTCCGAAAACTGGCTAGCACGTGCTTTTTTACCCATTTTTATGGACAATATGAAATCTTAGAATAAATGTACGTAGCCCAAGGATCCACATCTCAAGCCCAATTAACAGTATTATTGGCAAGCTCTCATCCTCGAATTTAAAAGTAGACACGAACGATCATGAACACATGTTATGAGAAATTAAATGGGCAAATTCTTTTTATATACTATCAATTTATATAAATAAAAAAAAATAAAAAAAAGACCTTTCTTTCAGGATTTTGGATACGGTGAGCAATGTCTTCCTCAATTGAGTGGTCAAAAAGGGAATGATAGGCTCTTCTTGCTCCCAAAAGCTCTTCAGAAGATCTAGTACAAGCAGTCTCAATTAGAACATTAAGTTGAGGTACTTTCAATAACAATGCCTCCTTAAACAAACGACCATCTCTTTCCCATGGGTGCATTGTATATATTACCACTGCATCCTACAAAATTACAATAAAAATATATTTCACTATCAAAATTCTGTAACTTTAAAACATATAGATTCCTTAATGTATTATCATATTTTTACATAGGATTTCACAAAGTTCTTACGAATAATTAAAATAAAAATATAAATGTACCTTAAGACGCAAAAATTCTTGGCGAAGCTGTAGGATATGGTGATCGTCCCATCTCTGGAATTGGCGTTCATCTTCTTTGAAGAATCCAGGGGTGCTAACCCTATAGATTTCCCTCTGATGCCGATTCCATTTTCCCAGTGTTGAGATGAATAAATTTTCATCCACACCAAGTCCTACAATTTTGTGTAAACAAAAATATTATATTGAAGGAAGGTAAAATCTTCTACTATTTAACTCTTATAAACTGTAACAATTCCAGTTTTAGAAGAAGAAATGGAAAATAACCTGAGAAAGCCTTGGTGAGAGCTGCGTATGCATTAGCCTCTGACATTTTCTTTGGGTAATTTCTCTGTGTTTGATTTTTGAGAGAGAAGAGAGAGTTTAAGAGGTGGGATTTGTGATTCAATTCGAACTATATTTATATGGGTTATTAGGGGTACTTCTGTCATTTCGATTAGGAAAGCCGGTTATACAAGTTTGACCAAATTAGAAAAGACCAACGTAGCCCTCGGTACAATAACTAATATTAAAGTAAAGAATATAAAATTATAAAGACGTGGCCATTCAATTCCTGCTTCTTCCCCTGTTCATCAAACTACAGCTTGTAACGCCTCGTGTTATTAAACAAATAAAAGTCAAATGTCGTTAAGTACTTGTTTAATTAAATTAAATCTTTATGATATCTTCTTAATTTAATGTTTAATAAATGCTCGACAATCTGCTTTTAATTCTTTATGTACCATGGGCCTTGCACGTCCTTATTTATTTTTTCCTAGTAATTAATAAAGATGTCTAACATAATTTGTGTAGTTTAGGCATCTACTTACCAATACCAGCGGTTTATAACTAATCGAAGCAAAATCTAGGTTGTAACTTACTTTAGCTGTTATAACTTATTTTGATAGAGTAAGAAACGTTTCTTTTTTTTGTTTTTTCCCCATTAAATAGCATTTTTCGATCAAGTTATATCAATTTCATTTCTTTCTCCATTACGATGTATCTTGGGATCTCAATGAATTCATCAACAAACGCTTGATATATTTATAAAAGCAAAGTGACAAGCTGAAAGTAAAAAACTCATATAGTAATCGAGACGGATTTATAATTTAGAACAATTGATTCAGAATAGATTATTTTTATCTTAAAAATTTACATATGCACACACGCTTTATGTCTCTAAAAAAATGAGAATACGGTAACGATTTTTAATTTGTGTGTTTGAGCTCAATGTAATATTTAATTGACATAATGTCTTCCCACTTTTTAAATTTGAAAATCTCATATCATATTTATTCACATCCACATTATTCCAACCGTTACCAAAATATCCATGCCTCTACGAAATCATGTACTACTTATTTAATATGGTTGTTTTTCCCTATGCCATGTTTCAAAAATGGAAATTAAACCATGTCCAAGACAGCTTCTGGAGATCTTTTGTAAAACTAAAGATGAAGAAAAAAATTTAGTTTGGCGTGAGATTTAATTTGGGGGGGGGGGGGGGGGGGGGGGTCACTAATTAATTGAATATTACAATTACAAATATGAATAGCAAGACTTCATCAAATAATTAATTATCTGAACAACAAGTAATCGGCACGTACGTCCAGTCGTCCAGTCTTTGGATCACTAAAATTAGAAAATTTACATAAAAAGTAAAAGAGAAAATATTATAAAATGAGACAGGTGTGAAATAATCAGATTGACCATATCTTGTGGTGCTTAATGCCATGTGAAGAGATGCAGCAAGAGAAAAGAAAGAAAAATAAATATTTATCGTTGGTTTCCATTTTATTTATGACCTATGTTTCCTCTTTGAATATTCCAGTAAGTTTCCTATAATGAATTAAACGACTCCATGAGAAAAAGGTGGATCAAGATTTAAGGTTAGCTTGTTTCCATTTATAAAAAGTTATATTGTCTTATACAACAAAGATATATGGTCGGTAGATGAGATCACTCCATTCTTAACTAGAGGCTTCGAATTTGACAATTAAATAATTGAAAAAAATTGGTAGGAGTGTTGTTTTCATTCTTGGATCCTACGTAATTCAAATCAAAATTAGTTGGGTAACAAAACAAAATTATCTTATACTATTATCATAGTTTTTGTTATTCTCGGTTTATAATTGACCTAATTTCGCTGATTTAGGTATATAATAAGTCAAAGTTACATTATAACTATTTGGTTGGTTGGTAGTATGTAGCTTCAGGTAATTCTTGAACTCATAGATTTTTATTTATTAAGAACTTCTAAGAATTTTCCTAAGTTGATCTAGAAATTATTTAATTAAAATTATAAGTGACTTTGTGGAACAGATCGATAATGTTCGGTATCTATTTCCATGATTCTATACAGCTAAGCTTGATTTGCCCTATCCCAGCATTCAGTTATTTATTTGTCCAATCATATGTACAAGTGACATGTAATCAATTCGATTGCTTGCTCCCTCCTTAACAATTATTATTATTTGATTTGTTTTCCTCGCGTATGGTGCTTTGAAGTCAACTAGAAGGATTTTGCTCAATGTGTTTGTTAACTGTTAAGCACGTTGTGTTCAGATTAATATTGTAATTATGTCTATTCTATCATTAGTCAAAGTCGTGTTAGGTGCAATCCCAAATTGTGGCACAACAATGCATGTTATTACTCACAAAAAAAAAAAAAAGACTTCACTGCGAACTTCGTCGCTAAATTGCTAGTAGGTAACAAATTTTATTAATAATTTGTTGCTAATCCACTGCTAAATGGAATTAGCGATAAATTTTTCTATTTAGTTATAAAATTTATCCGTCTAATTTCTGTCAATATTATATTGTTACTCGACACGTTCCGTCATGTATATGCCCCTTCAATTAACAACAAGAACGCGTTAGGCGAGACAATATACTTTTTCTTTGTTTTCTTTAATATTCATATACATCTAGCTTTGACCTGATATTACGTGTATACTGTTTAAGTAAAATTTGGTATTAATTATAAGTTTCTAGTGTGACTTATTTATCGAACATTTGTACTGATTTAAGAGTAAAAGTTATAATAAGGTTCGACTATCGAACAGTTTATGAAGTATTTGGTCGATTCAAATAATTTACTAGTTATTTGATAATTTAGGTACCTAATTAGGCGAAACAGGGAATAAATACATTTGTAAGAACTAGAAAATCAGCATATGATTGTTGATTAGGCCCAAGAATACTGAATACGTGTGAATGGAACTTGCAATGAAATAGGAGAATACACCTTGAAATGTGGTGATGTGGATGAGATCTCTTCACTCTTAATTAGTGGTTTCAGGTTCGAGTTCAAAGAATAGAGAATTCTTGATAGGGAGCGGTTTCCCATTGAATAACTTCACGCGGCACGAATTCAAATTGTTAATCCGAATAGTGAGTATCAAGGTAATAGATGATTACTAAACAATATAAAGAAATCGGAGAATAGCTTATCTCTTCATCATGATATCGCACTCCATGCTAAAGTTGTTTATGTAATACAATAATCTATTTTTCTTTCTCCTTTTCAAGTGTAATATTCAAATCATTCACACTATTTCAGGTGAAATTCTCTTACCAACAGAGTATTAAAGAACATTTTACGTCAAGAAGCCAACAAATGAACTCCAAACTTTTGGCTGATAAGAAAACGATATGCTCACCCGGTGATATCTGGGCAAAATGGAAATAATACTAGAAGATAGCTGAAATAACATTGAGCAGCGACTGATGCGATCTCTCTTCTCTTAATCAAAAATTTTGAATTCGAACCTTTAAAATGAAAAAACTATTCATAATAAGGAACGTTCCCCCTTTAATGAATTATACATAATGCGAATTAAAATTACTCAGGCTAGTGAATTAAAAAAATACATGGAGCTGACAGTTATCCCTTAAACAGTTTCAAAAATGACATTCTATATTACTTTATTATTATTATAATGATAGTAAAGTAATATAGAATGTCATTTTTGAAACTGTTGAGCATGGAGTTGTAGCATCCCCTTCAGCTCAGATCGAATAGTCACTATATTTCGAAAAAAAAAAAAATTAAAAAATGTTTTTTGATATCATTCTTGCAATTGATCGAATTAAAAAAAAAAAAAAAAAAAAAAGGGCACGCGTACAAAGGAGAAGTGCAGAAGTTTGGAGTAAGTGAAAATCAATGTGGGGGTATTAAAGTCCAAACGAAAGATAAGGGCATTACGGGCAGGGAGCTACAAAGTCTTTATTTCCGGTTTTGCCCCCCCTTCTCTTTCATGAAGGAGAGGGAAAAATAACTGAAAGCGTTAGAAACAAAAATAACTGAAGGAAAGGGTTAGAAACAGAAAAGGAAAAGTTGCAATTTTCTGGGTGAAGAAGAGAAGAAATGGGTACAGTGAGAATACCAGATGTTGTTCCTTCTCCTACTGAAGACTGTGAAACTCTCGTGAAAGCCTTCAAAGGTCTCTCCTAATTTCCTTCCTTTTTGTTACTTTATTTACTTTTCTTTGATTAATGCAAATATAATCTGCTAGTTGCAATTTTGGTTGTTATATGTACAAAAATTACTACTCCTAGTAGCAACTTGATTGGGGAAAACAAAAGGAAGTTTTTTTTTTAAACTGGAACAGAAAGAGATTAGTTGTTTTATTTTTTTGTTAATTGATATAAAAGACAGAGATTAGGTTAGTGGTTTTGTGTAGGACTGGGAACTAATGAGAAATCAGTGATATCGGTGTTGGGGCACAGAAATGCAAGCCAGAGGAAGAAGATCAGAGAAACCTATCAGCAGCTTTACAACAGGTCTCTTGTCGATGACATTTTTGCTGAATTATCTGGTGATTTCAGGGTACAATCTCTTCTCTTACATTGTTAGGACCTAATTATTTGCTCACTTCGATAATTGGCTTTCAATTTGATAGCATTGGTTCAGTAGAATGTTAAATTTGGAATGTTGTGAATCTGCAAAGTTATGCAAATTTTCATTACTTCTAATTTATAAAGTTGAATAGTGTTTTGTTTCCTTGATTTTCTAGAATTAACCTGGTGCAAAGTGTGTGCGCATAATTATAATAGAATGAACATCCATTTGTTCCAGAATATTCATTACTATTGATCTTAGGCCTTAAATCTGGTGCTAGTAAAAATTGCCAGTTATGGAACTTTAGATTGACTTTTTATACAAGTTGCCATTTTACTGAAACTTGTAGTCCTTATATGGGTATAAATTGTTCTTTTCATATTAAAATACCTAGTATCAATGACTGTTCTTGCTTCTCCTACTCCTTTAAGTTGTTTCTTATAGGTTAGTCCTAAGTGGAGGCAGCAATATATGCGTGAGACTGAGAGATTCTTAGTTTATTGGGGATATTTTTTAAATTCATTTCTAAATATCGTCAGCACTGACCTGATTGAGTGCTCGAAATAAAGTTGCGTGTGTCATACCTTTTAGACTGGTCGATTTTTTTGCAGGTAGATGTGGCACTTATATACACAATACTTTTGATAGAACTATAATATATATGCTCAGTCTCTATTTGAGCTTGGTTATATACCCAAGTTTTCAAGTGCTAATTTTAGCTTTTCATGTGTGTGATAGAATGCTGTAATCCTGTGGACATATGACCCTTCTGAAAGAGATGCACGACTAGCAAATGAAGCCTTAAAGTCAAGAAAGAAAACCATCACTCAGTTACAAGTGATAGTAGAGATAGCCTGTGCATCATCTCCTAATCATCTGGTCGCTGTGAGACAAGCATATTGTGGCCTTTTCAACTGTTCATTTGAAGAAGATATCACAGCAAATGTCCCTATGCCTGTACGAAAGGTACGTATGGTCACTTCTAGTCACATCTAGTCCTAAGGATACAACCTTTTTAACCAACCTCCTTCGAAATATCTAAAGATACTATGAAATCATAATTGTCTTACAGTAGATCTGGTAGGATGCATGTAGAGTACTGAAGATATCTTACCTAGCTGATGATTCATTATCAGTTTAAATAGCACGCTTTATGATGATTGCTTGCGATGATGCATTACTGTGTTACTATGTATTGGTCAAAATCTGACCACTGTGGTCGACCCAACTGGGATCCCGCCCAAGCGGCGAGACGGTGAAAGACGTCATGATTTGCTCCAAACCACATACCCACAGTGCCCGCTAAGTCGAAGAAAAATACTCAGGGAACGACAAAAACGGATGTGGTATGAAGAAGCATTGACCCAAGAACATAGCAAGGACTCCATGACTATATATGGGGTGGGAACCTTCCTAGAAAAAGGGGACTTTTTCTCTTTTTCCTCTCCTCTGTAATTTTCTTAGCAAAAAGAAGATAAAACGATTTTTCAGACATTATGTAAACTGATTATCTCCATCGATTGATAAGAGATGAAATGAAAAACATCAATAAGATTGATCGCCCCTATTTCATCTGATTCATCATTTTCTGATTTGGTTATAGATCTGGAGTTTATTATGCTTGACTAAGATTTACCTCTTCATCTTCATTAATTGATTTAATCAAAAAGGTTTCAATATCTTTTGGTCAAACAATTTGGCGCCGTCTGTGGGGATTTCTTAGTCAAAATTCCTAGTCTCCTTCAGATCGAAGCCCATAATCATCCACCGAAGAAAGTGGTAAGTAAACCTCACGCGCTAATCCAAAGCATGATGCTGCATAGAAGCAGAAGTTACAACCAATGTCCACGCAAAGCTTGCAAAAGAAGATGGCGCCGGTTGTGCAAATCCCGCAAGAGGATGGGCGCATCTTAAGGGGTGTCCCACGCACCGAATGATCCACGAACGAGCTAAGACAAACCCAACCCACGCAGAACCAGGGCATGTTTAAAAGAAAAGGAGAGGAAGAAAAGAAGGCCAAACGCGGCTGCCGAACCCACAAACCACCATCCCATCAACCACTTAAACGTCAGGGAGAGCGAACAGCACTATGAGGCTACCCTCGTCCATCGACCCATCGGACTGAGGTAAGGAAAATCTCATCTTGGTTCACCTTCTGTTGTTCGCTTAAACAGGAACACAAGCGCCGCATGGGCGAGCGAGCAGAGGAGCATCCCAACTAGAGAGTAGAACTATTACAAAATATCCTGAATATCGCCCATCTCAAACACGTCAACCTCTGGAAAATGACGTCCTCTACGGTCGCACTCCCTTCCCCTCACCCGGGTTTTGTCCCACTCGGGTTCTCTCGAGGAGGTCTTGAACGAGGCAGCAAGGGGGGCATCACCGAAGCACAAAGGACAGTCTATCGCCCCGCCCACTGGCGAGCTCTCCAGGCCGAATAACAGGGGGGGGGGGGTTTAACAGGGAGACCCCAATACACGGATAAAGCAAGCATTGGCAGGATAGCAACGTTCAGTACTCCCCGACATCACACTCCCCAATGCAAACAAATTAAGCAAACTGGGACTCACCAAGGAAACACACGAGTTGAGCAAAAAACTGGGACTCCCCCAGAAGACACGCAAAACTCTCTCGAAGACTGGGACTAACGACGGGTTAACATTTCGACAAGTTCGAAATAACACCCTTAAGGCCAAGGGCCATCGCCAAAAAGAAGAGTTCGACTTCGGTCGAAAACAACGGGTTAACATTTCGACAAGTTCGAAATAACACCCGTAAGGCCAAGGGCCATCGCCAAAAAGAAAAGTTCGACTTCGGTCGAACAACGACGGGATAACATTTCAACAAGTTCGAAATAACACCCTTAAGGCCAAGGGCCATCGCCAAAAAGAAAAGTTTGACTTCGGTCGAACAACGACGGGATAACATTTCGACAAGTTCGAAATAACACCCTTAAGGCCAAGGGCCATCGCCAAAAAGAAAAGTTCGACTTCGGTCGAACAACGACGGGTTAACATTTCGACAAGTTCGAAATAACACCCTTAAGGCCAAGGGCCATCGCGAAAAAGAAGAGTTCGACTTCGATCGAACAACGACGGGTTAACATTTCGACAAGTTCGAAATAACACCCTTAAGGCCAAGGGCCATCGCCAAAAAGAAAAGTTCGACTTCGGTCGAACAACGACGGGTTAACATTTCGACAAGTTCGAAATAACACCCTTAAGGCCAAGGGCCATCGCCAAAAAGAAGAAGTACGACCTCGGTCGAACAATGACGGGTTAACATTTCGACAAGTTCGAAATAACACCCTTAAGGCCAAGGGCCATCGCCAAAAAGAAGAGTTCGACTTCGATCGAACAACGACGGGTTCACATTTCGAATAGTTCGAAATAACACCTTAAGGCCAAGGGCTGTCGCCAATAAGAAGAGTTCGACCTCGATCGAATGACGACGGGTTAACATTTCGACAAGTTCGAAATAACACCCTTAAGGCCAAGGGCCATCGCCAAAAAGAAAAGTTCGACTTCGGTCGAACAACAACGGGTTAACATTTCGACAAGTTCGAAATAACACCCTTAAGGCCAAGGGCCATCGCCAAAAAGAAGAGTTCGACTTCGGTCGAACAACGACGGGTTAACATTTCAACAAGTTCGAAATAACACCCTTAAGGCCAAGGACCATCGCCAAAAAGAAGAGTTCGACCTCGGTCGAACAACGATGGGTCAACATTTCGACAGGTTCGAAATAACACCCTTAAGGCCAAGGGCCATCGCCAAAGAGAAGAGTTCGACTTCGATCGAACAACGACGGGTTAACATTTCGAAAAGTTCGAAATAACACCCTTAAGGCCAAGAGCCATCGCTAAAGAGGACTAGGACTCACGACGGGTTAGAGAAAGGAGCTCGACACCACTCGAACTGTGACGGGATAATGCTTCGACATAAGTTCGAAAATACCATCCCTACAGCTAAAGTCGTCGCCAAAATCCTACTCAATCCGTGTGATATTGAATTCCCTGAGAATCGGGAATTCACCGCACGGAAATCTACCTCTTTGCGCCAAAATTACGAAAAGCAAAAAGAACAGGAGGTATACGACAATGAAAAATTCCTCTTTATATAAAGCTGCTGCAGAAACAGCCGCTGATTATATACGGCTAAAATCGACGGAATACAAATAAAAATAAACACAGAAACAACAATTTTTTCACTCGGCGTCATCACCGCCGCCCTTTTCATCAACCTCTCCAGGAAGTCCCTCGTCGGCCACCGGCGTTGCAGGATCATATCCGCAGTTAACACGAGCCTCTCGTGCCTTCGCCCGTGCTCCTTCATATGCAGCCTCGAAAACATTGCCCGCCTCCACAAACTCTTATATATGTACCGCTGGGCCTCAGCGTGAACCTAGAGCTCATGCAAATGACGGGGAACGGCGGCAGGACAAGACTCGACTTGAGCCAACAGTTGCTCCTTTTCAGCCTCAAGAGCAGCGACCCGATCCCCCAAGGTTGACGCTTCCCGGTCGATCTCACCAATACGCTCCTCGAGTCTCGCTTCTCTTAGCGTGGCTGTCGCCCTTTCTGATTCATGCTCGGATTGGAGGACGCGGATAGTGTTCTCTAGAGCTGCCGCCCTCGCCAAAGCCGCCGACCAGGCGCTCTCGATATTCTCCAGTCCGGCGACCTTTCTCTCCAGCTCGGCCAATTTTCCCATCCATTCCGCGCTCATCGCCTCGATCCTGACGGCATTCTGATCCAACTCAGTCTGCATCGATCGCAACCTCGCTTGAAAATGCTCACACTCTGCGGCAACTCCCTTGCCCACCTCGAGTTCTTCGTCCTTTACACGAAGTTGCTCCTCAAGCTCGCTACTCCTGCGAATAGCCTGCATCAGCTCCTGATCCCTCTTCTCCAGTTCCTCACCAAGGGATCGATCACCTGCATTCGCCCTCAGCCGCTCGTGCATCTCACGGCACTTGTTGCGGTAGCGCCGATATTTCTCCAACATCGTCAGAAAAATCTTGGCCCGAGTGTCGGCCCTACGAGCACTCTCAATCTCCACCATGTACGTCTGAAAAACAAAAAATTGATTTAAGGCCAAGGTCGACAAGGATGAAAAGAACACAATAGGGAAGAGAAAACTTACCCTCAGGACCATAGCAGCCACCTCGTGCATCAAATCAATGTCACGGACGTCCCGAAGAGCTTCACTCTCGGCGGCAGAACACAAGAGGTCAAACTGCGGGACCAGGTCTTCCGTATCCCCCAGGAGGTTAATATCCGACGGGATTTCAAGTATACGGGTGGGGCCCCCGCATGTACCACCGTACGGGTAAGGCCTTCTTCGAACATCCTGATATCATCAGGATCAATATTAGACTCGGATTCGTAATCATCAACTATGACGCTTTTTCCCCTCTCTATGGCCGAAGAAGAAGCACGACCCGGCATCGAAGATGAAGGCACGTCCAAAGCAATAACAACGGCCTCAGGATTCTGATTCCCCGTCGCGGCAGGTTGTTGGCCAATCATAGCGGTCGGGATCTCCGTCGATGGGGCGGACGCAACGGCTGGCTCTATCTCTGCAGGAAGAACAGCATCAATGCCCGCCTCGGACCCCGTCAAGGGGAGATCACCCTCTGAACATACCATGGCCGAAGGAGCCGTTTCGGAATCCATTCACCGCCTCTTTGATGGCCCCTCCCCGTCTTCGGCACGGGAAGATTCCCCCGTTGGGTAGGTGGCAGGGGTCGGAATCTCCGTTCGAGGGGCAGCCTCCGTGCGCACAGCCACGACCATAGACTCAACTGAAGCGGCCCTCGACGAAGGTCTAGAAGTAGACCCGAAGGCAGGGCGAGCGGACGATATAGGCTGACGAAATGCTAGAGGGGGAGCCCTCGCCCTCCGCACTCTCCATGACATCGATGAAAGACGTATGAGCAACAAAATCAACTAGTAGAACGAAAGACAAAACTGACGTTACTTACCGGTAAGAGGCTTGCGTCCATATTTCTCATAGAAGGACGACCATGCGCGAACCCCCGCCGTATGAGGAAGGATGGCGTTCACCCACTCGCGGATATCATCAACAGGAGCAGGGGGTAGTCTCACGGCTGCAAAAACAAAAACAATGTAAGTACCGCCTAATGAAAATCGGTCGACCATCACTGCGACTAAAGGCATAGAAACTTATGTGCGAAGTTCCACTTCTCGGGGAACCCTGTATGATCCGCCACAAGGTGTTCGGTCCGCACATAGAAATAGTTCTCATAAAAACGACGGTTGGCTCTGTCGTCCATCTTCACCACCAAACTCTTCGTCCCTCGGTGGCACATATGAATCATCGTACCACGAATGAGTTGAGGAGCAAAGAGATTGAGCATGTGTCTCAACGTGACCTCCCGACCGGCAAGCTCCGCGAACTTGAGCAGCATAAGGAACATTTTATACAAGTACGGCGAAAGCTGAGCCGGACACACCTCGTAGAAACGGCAAAAATCTACCACCAAGGGAGGGAGAGGAAGCGTATACCCGACAATAAAGGGATAAGCTTAGAACGCACAATATCCTGAGCGATCGAAATGTATAATGTCATCTCCCACTGCCGGCAGCATTTCGACGTGGTGAGGAATCCCCCATCTAGCCTTCAACTCTGCAATCCCCTCCTCAGTCATAACAGAGGAAGCAGGTTCCGGCTCCTCCCGGCAGGACTGTGGAAATCGTTCCATGGTTTCCCAGGGCGAGGCAAGATCTCAGCCGCCGACGGAACCCCCTCATCTTCTACCCCTCCAGGGGCAGGAACATCACTTTCCGGCGCCGCAGTCGCGGCAGAATTGTCAGCACAGGAAGAATTACCAGCCATTTGCATCAATTTGATAAAACAAAGGGATGCAAGAAAAAAGAAGAGACTAAGACGAAAGTTCCTGGCTAACCGAAAAAAATCAAAAACCCGAAGTGTCAGGAGAAAAGGAGATTCAAAGAGTTCTTTCAAGTAAGGGCAAAGAAGTGTGTCAATCGAATGGTGCTTTCCTTCTATTTATAGGAGACATAAATTCCTCAAGCACGAAACCTAAGAGTCGCCAATCGAAGCTGATAGGGCGTGAAACGGTTCAATCCCCTCGGAACGTGTGTCATAATGACAGCAACCACGAACGACGTTTTAAACGATGCTTCGAGTCCGAAACGGTCGTGACGGTCCAAGGGCATCGCAAGAGCGCCGTTACATTACTTGAATCTAAAAATCATACCCAAAGGGTAGACGGTCAGATTTCTCTTAGATGTGTAAAAATCATAATCCGTCTGCCAGGCCCGACAAGAGACTACCCCGGCACACGGAGGGACTAACTGTATTGGTCAAAATCTGACCACTGTGGTCGACCCAACTAGGATACCGCCCACGCAGCGGGACGGTGAAAGAAGTCATGATTTGCTCCAAACCACATACCCACAGTGCCCGCTAAGTCGAAGAACAATACTCAGGGAACGACGAAAACGGACGTGGTATGAAGAAGCATTGACCCAAGAACATAGCAAGGACTCCATGACTATATATGGGGAGGGAACCTTCCTAGAAAAGGGGGGCTTTTTCTCTTTTTCCTCTCCTTTGTAATCTTCTTAGCAAAAAGAAGATAAAACGATTTTTCAGACATTATGTAAACTGATTATCTCCATCGATTGATAGGAGATGAAATGAAAAACATCAATAAGATTGATCGCCCCTATTTCATCTGATTCATCATTTTCTGATTTGGTTATAGATCTGGAGTTTATTATGCTTGACTAAGATTTACCTCTTCATCTTCATTAATTGATTTAATCAAAAAGGTTTCAATATTTTTTGGTCAAACATACTAACCTCTATAGAAGTCACTGAAATGATGTGTTGTTTTGATGTCGCCAGATTCTTGTTGATCTAGTCAGGTCCTATAGATATGATAAAGAATTGGTGGATCCTAGTATTGCAAATGCAGAAGCTGCTATCCTTCGTGAAGCAATAAGGATAAAACAGTTGGATTCTGATAATTTTCTGATGATACTCAGCACAAGGAATTTTCATCAGCTTAGAGCAACTTTTGAGTGCTATAAGCAAAATTATGGATTCTCCATTGACCAGGTCACTTTTCTTACAATGCAAGCTGCCTGCGCAACCTTCTTCTTATTAGTTCTGCTTGCTCATTTTGTCTCTTGTACTGTTGTACATGCATTTATTCTATCTATTTTAATGATTCTTTTACAGGACATTAAGAGCTGTGGAAAAGGTCTGCTGGAATCTATACTGAAGGTGGTTATCTGGTGCATTGATTCACCAGAGAAACATTTTGCTGAGGTACTAAATAAAGAAACATTTTTCTTTTATATTTTGGTTTAAGTATTTTTATCGCTTTGACACCCTTTTACCTGTCAAATCATCTGTCAAAAAATCAGCACAGCCCTACCTTAATATAATAACGTTAAGGCAAACACATGCTCCTGTTTTCTACCTCCGTGGAATCACATCTTTTAGACAATATGTTTGATTTAAGTATGACAGTGCTATTAAATTGCATATCAATATTTTGGTTAGACTAGATTATCATCGGCACCATAGAATATAAAATCTCCTCCTTATCTTTATTCTTCTCTGTCGTTATTAGCAATGTTAAACAGCCAAACCAGGGTGAAGTATTCCTTCCATTTTATTACTTTCATGCTTGTTCAAGTTATTGTGGCTATTAACAGGTTAATTTTGTGCGTAATTAGTCTAAAAAAATGTGCCAGCTCCTATGTTAGTTCACTGTACTTTGCTACGATATCTTTATTGTGTTGAAAGAACCAGTTAATTTAATTGTATCTGATAATTTAGTAAAGTAGCGCACCCACACACACCACACCACACATATATATATATATATATATATATATATATATATATATATATATATATATCCTGCTCATTGGGCTCTAGAGACAGGACCAAACAAATATAACTAAAGCTGTAGCTTCCAAAGTCCTCCTATGCCAATTCTATCCACTACTGAACTTAGCACCTTCTAGGAAGGTTTTCGGCGCAGTAGTTTCCTGCAATAGCATAGACTCCTACTAGCAAGGAAAACTATTTAATCTATTCAGTATATGTTTCCATTTATAATATCTCGGGCCTACAATGTGCAATTGCAATGCTATTTCCCTGATTCTGTCAGAATTCTCTCTTCTTGTTGTTGAAATCTTCTGTACGTTGTATTCTCTTCTATGCTGGAATTGTCAGGTTGTAAGAGCCTCGATTGTCGGGATAGGAACTGATGAGAATTCTCTAACTAGAGCCATTGTAACTCGAGCTGAAGTTGATATGATGAAAGTAAGGGGAGAGTATTTCATCGCAAACAAGACTAGCCTTGATAATGCAGTTATTGGTGACACGTCAGGTGATTACATGAAGTTCCTGATGACACTGCTTGGTGCCAAAGTGTAGCTCTTTGGCTTTGAACATCGTGTTGTTGTGTTTCAATACTATGCTTCTACTTTGTGTGCTTTGAAAAATGTTATATCAAAAATTGATGAGTGGATTTGTTGTGAAAAACCTAAGTGTTGGAGAGTGATTTATTATATAAGTTTGTAGTTCGTCACTTGCTTGTGAGTAAATAGCAGCTTTTATTTCCTGAGACATGGAACATGACTAAGGAATTTAAAACCCAAAGAAAGAAATAGCTGTTATAAATAGGATCCAGCGAAAACCATTGCACTCTCAATATTAGAAGAAAAAAAAAAGGTACTTGCTTGACACTAAAGTTCTGGTAAGTGGCACATCTTAGTTTTGCATTAAAATGAATGCCAATAGACAATCATATTCTGATTTATCTATTTGAATCGCCCGTATAAATTGGGGCGGATGTAGCCGGTTTTAGTTGAACCCATAATTTTTGGCACGAAATATGGATTTATATGTAAAAACGTACTAAAATGATGGGGTATTATTACTTCTAACCCGCGCTAGAAACTATTTACATTCAGTAGCGGGAAAAGTGTATAAAATTTGTATAATTTTTGTATATATCATACAGAATATATATACAAAAAAATATATTTTTTTTTGGCTATTATTTTAAGAACGGTTGTACCGTGTCATTTTCCCAAATTTTTCAACAAGCATTAGATTTGAGACCATAATTTTTACAATATAATTAGTTCAAGAGGAATTTTCAGAAACCACTATTGTTTAGTGGTTATTAACTTCCTATAACTACCATATTCATAATTACTTCCTATCGCTACTGTTCAATTGTTATGGTAGTGTATTCGATGTATTCATGTTGTTGTATTCATGAATACAGCAGTAACAAGCGCCTAAAAATTAGGGTAGTTCAACTGTACGCGCATGTATTCACATGTATTCGCGCCATGTATTTATGAATACAGCAGCAAAAAGTGCCTAAAATCAGGGCAGTCCAGCTGTACGCGCATTTATTCACATATATTCACGCCATGTATTTATGAATACAGCAGGAAAAAGTGCCTAAAATCAGGGCAGTCCAGTTGCACGCGCATGTATTCACATGTATTCGTGCTTCTGTATTCATGAATACAGCAGTAAAAAGCGCCTAAAATCAGGGGGAGTCCAGCTGTACGCGCATGTATTCACGTGTATTCACGCCATGTATTCATAAATACAACAACAAAAAGTGCCTAAAATCAGGGCAGTCCAGCTGTACGCGCATGTATTCACATATATTCGCGCTGCTGTATTCATGAATAAGCAATAAAAAGAGCTTAAAATCAGGGCAGTCCAGTTGTATGCGCATGTATTCACATGTATTCGCGCCATGTATTAATAAATACAGTAACATCAATCACCTTAAAAATAAGTATGTCCAGCTGTCTAAGAGAGGAAAAACATAAATAGCGTATTTCATGCTTTATTTCATTCTTCAATGGTAGTATATACCATAAATACTTATTTTGCTATAAAATATAAAAGGTAGCTATAGAAAATGATATTTTAAAATAATTTTGATTTATAATAAGTAGGGTGTATACCTTTGCCATAAGAGAGTATTTGCCAAAAAATTACCCAAATAAGTTTTGGCAAAATTTATGGCCAAACGGGTCCTTAAATTAGACAAGGAAAATTTTACCAGATAAGAACAGGTTGTTGGCAATGGACATAACAAACGTGAGAACAGGCTGCAGACAACTTTTGACAAAATTTGCTACTCATTTCTTTCTCCTCTCACTACTAAAAAACAGTGCAAAATCGTCCACCAAAAACGACCGAAATCGGTCGGAAATCGATAAACATTAATCGATTTTCGACCGATTTTAATTGGTTGGGAAAATAATGGTCGCTAGCATAGTATAGTATATGTTTGACTCAAAAGATACTATATACCTTATAAGTGAGAACAATCAAAGTGAATCAAGGATCAATCGTAAACGAAGATAATAAGACCTAGATATGTGTATTATATTTATTATAGCTTCCAATAGATTGGATATTCAAGAGAGAGAGAGAGAGAGAGAGAGAGAGAGAGAGAGAGAGAGAGAGNATTTTTGTATATATTATATTTATATAAAATTATAAGTTAATTTTATTATTATTATAATTGTATAAAAAGAAATATAATCATTATTTAAAAATAAAATTGCAAATGTAAGAAATCTAATGTTGCTAAAATTGAAAAGTGAAAACTAAAATTTAAAAAAAAAATTAACAATACATTAAAATTAAAAGTACATCAAAGGAGGATGCATTAAAATTGAAATTACATTAAAAACATAAAACATAAGTTTAGTAATCTGGTATGTCATTTTCAGGTGCACCAAAATTACTAAAAAACTGAGAGAACGGAGTAGCAAATTGTGATGTGCTTGTGGTTGTTGAAATTGTTGACTTCTTTTATCGATTATTCGGTTTTGTTCTTGTCGCAAAAATTCACGAAGATTTAGATCGTCAATGCATTAATCGAGCATTTATGGGAGAATAGAGGCGAAAGTTGAATATTTATGTGGTACTTAAATTAAATTTGACTATGATGTAATATTTATTTAATTATCTTTTATTAATGATTTCACTTTTAGTTGATTTATCCTTTAAAATAATTTTATAATAAATAATTATATAAGTGGTGAATGTGAATTATATGTGATGAATATGAAAAAAGAAAAAAGATAGAATTTGTTTGAAGGAAATAAAAAACAAAATTTAAATAGAAGATAATAATATAATATAGAAGAGAGAGAAGAATATAAAAAGAAATATTCTTTTTTGGTGTAAAAAATGATATAATTGTTGGAGTAAATTTGGTGTTACACCATTTTGGTGTGAAATTTGATTTTAGAGTTGGAGATAGTCTAAGTGAGTTTGTAGAAGTGGGACTAAATTTTCATGAATAGTGATAGTAAAATATTTAAAATCCACTACTATGCGGGATTTTACTAAAATTGATTTGGGGGGGTAATGGGAGAGTTTTGGGAAAACCAATTCGTTGGTTGGATGGGAAAAAATTATTTGAAGAAGAACTATAAAATTCCATGAAAAACTCACATTTGAGTTCTGATTTGAAATTCGAATTTCGAAAAATCATAATAAGGAAGTTTATATTTTGTTTTGAAGCTGGAAATTCATTGGTTGGATTGATGATACTCCTTGGTTGATTTTTGTGACTTGAATCTAAGAAGAAGAAAGTTGAATTCGAAATTTGTTGAATAATATTGTTTGGGTATTGCTAAAACTTGTTGAAACTAATCGGGGCTTTATCACTTTTAGCCCGCGCAAGAAACTATTTTGATTCGGTAGTTAAAAAAGTGATTAAAATTTGTATATATATATATATATATATATATATATATATATATATATATATATATATATATACAGAAAATATACATTTGTTTGAGCTACTATTTTAAGAACGGCTATACAGTGTCATTTTTTCAAAGTTGGAAGCGTTTTGGACTAATTTCGGGAGTGTTGGATCGAAACTTGGTGACTATGCTTCATCTGAGCCGAGGGTCTATCGGAAACAGTCTCTTTCTTTCACAAGGTAAGGGTAGCCGGTAGGGCTATATACACACGACCCTTTCGCAATCTCACTTGTAGAATTACACTGAATTTGTTGTTGTTGGATCGAAACTTGAAGCTGAAGAACGAAGACAGAGTCGCAGCCAACTTTAGACATTTGGATGAAACTTCAAATAAAAACTTCATATATTTAGGTGAAACTTCGGACAAAAAACAAAAATTCTGACAAGTTCGGACATTTGTAGGCACGCCAAATTTCAAATTCGTATGTCTAAAACTTTTCGAAGTGGATAGACTTAAAAATATTTATAAACTTCGGCTATTCTACTTATATAGAAGAGCGCAGATACAAGGGTATTTTCTTATTTTTGTACTTAACTTTTGTGGTTCTAGCGTTTACACGTGTTCTGTGACTAAGCCATTTGAGATAACAACACACCTACAGATATTTCTACTTCTTCTCCATGGAATTTCATCCGGCTCCATCATCTTTTCGCTATCTCAAATACCATCAGCATATCTTCTCCTTCAGTTCTCGATTTCTCTCCGCGGATTCTTTCTTGGTCAATAACAATACTTCTGGTGAGATTTTCTCTGTTATTGTACTTCCTTTTCTTTTTATTTGCTAACAAAATGATAGATTTATGTGAAGATCTGGGTCTCCATCTCCAAACACTACCAAATCTGAGCCCTAACTCCGCTTTAAATTTCTACTAGTGGATTTCAATTTCTTGCTTTCTCATCATTAAATCCAAAATATGTTATTCTTTCTCCTATTTTTGGCTTTAGCTTCTCGGTTAGTTTCAAAAGAATTTCAGTTTGATTTCAGTTTATAAGTGACCTCTTCTGAGTTCTGATGAGTTTTATTCCGTTTAGTTTTCATGTTCTATTGGTTATTAATTGTGCTTCTCATTTGTAGATGAATCTTGCTTAGGAATAGACAGCTAGGTCAATTGTTGCTTCTCATTTGTAGCTGAATGTGGTATCCGTGTACAAAATTGTTAAAGCAGTATGGTATTGACGTGAAGGGTGCTACCTTGTGAAAAGTGAAAACACCCATGCCGACATGAGGGCAGTTACGTATTTTCATCTATCTTTTGTGCTGTAAGAAATTTTTATGTGCTTCAGTACAGCAAGACGTAGTTAAAATTGATTGACTATGCTGTTTATGAGATAACAACGCACGGAAAGCGAAGGCGATAACTTATGGAGATTTTTGTACTTCTTATGTGATCACTGAACATGCTTCTCTATTAGTTGATTATGAATAACCATAATACAAAATTCTGCTAACTTTAAAAATTAATGAAATATACACAAGTTTTCACTTTATGGTAAGAGGAAAGACGGTGAGAGCAGACGTTCTGGAATTTTGTTAGTTGGAGATGGCGTTACCTCTCCACGGTTGTTCGAGATTTAGCTGAGAAAGCAGCGCTGGTTCCACGCGTTAAAATTGGAATCCACGTGTTAAGCTATGTAATGAAATGAATAGCTGTAAAAGCTTTGAAATGACAGAAGTATCCTCAGATTAATTTTTAATTTCATGGAAGCACACATGTTGACCTTGAGGTGCCTGCTATTCCCTCTTATTAATAAGTAGGAACTAGACCAGACTACCAGATAAACCTATGCAGATATATATATACAAGTACAATAAAATAATAGCGGAAAGTAAACAATTAAAACTGGGAGGGGAACATGCTTAAGGGGTAGCAGATAAAACAGAATATCAGGACTAACAAAAGAAACTACATCCGATTTCTTCAAACACAGAATGAGGGAAAACAAACCACTTTCACTTGTTTCCATTTCCTCTCATTGCAGGCGTGCAACTCGATCCCATGTCTCATATTTAATTGAAATTTAATAAGCAAAGATCTATTTGTTCCATTTATATGTTTTGTTCCATTCATTTGGACAAGGAGGCTAACGTCCCTAAATCCAGAAAAGCAAGAGACATTTAGCAGTTCCTAATTCAAATACTACACGAACAGAAGCTAAGTTCCATCAAATCTTGCGGTTCTAATTAATTCAATCCACGAAGGTTCCCAACGAGAATGGTTAGAATCGTAGCAATGTAAAATTTTGTGGTTCTAAAAAAGTACGGTATAATCTTCGGCAAGAATATTATACGGAGTTTTTCCCACTCCAGATATGTTAAGGCCATTCCTTCTTTCTTTTTGGCATGACCTAAATTATACAGAAGAAATAAGCAAACGACTCTATTCATAGGAATACTAGGGGTCTGTGTTCTTGATTCCCCGTGTGACATATTATTATATTTTCTATTCATGGGTCTCAAAATAATACGCAGTTGTAAAAGTTTATCCGGGAGATATATTAAGATTACTACGCAAACCTTCTTTGTTGTTATCTATACCACTAAAATATTTGTTAATATCATTTGAACAATAGTTTTTTTAAAACTCAAACACGTGCAATTGTTTGATTTTGTTTCTTAAATAAAGTATAACATTGTACGGAAATTACTGAGATATAGATTTTCAAACAGAACAAGTAATGATTCTTTGATTATACCAAAAGTTCTTGGAAAGATTTTATTGTCATATTTTTCATGCATTGCATTCATACGAATGTACATTGACCCATAATTAGATGGCGTTATATATGCGTATATATATATATATATATATATATATATATATATATATATATATATATATATATTTATGTATATGGGGTATGAGAAAAAGGTTACTGCATTATATACGCACCACCATCTGATCAGTTGGTATATGTTGATAATGTTGCCCACAGCGGCCGAGATGATATGATGGGATGCCCTTAGTGGCTTGATCATGTTATGTACACCTATACCCATGCATGGCACGCCATTTATATACACGTGCATAACATTATAAATGTTTTATAATTTGCTAAGTTATTCAGATTTACAGATGGATTTCTTTATTCCATGTTTCATGTATGCCTTTTACGTACAGCTTTTCATGCCTTACATACTCAGTACATTTTTCGTACTGACGCCCTATTTCACGGGGCCTGCGTTTCATGTAGGGCTGGGCATATATCGGGTAAAATCGATAATCCGAACCGTTAATTGTTTATTGAGTTATCGGTATCGGGTTATTGGGTTAACGGTTCGGTAACGGTTTAGAATTTTTTCACTATTAGGTTATCAGTTCGGGCCTTGGTTTTTCAATTTGTTTAATGGGTTAACCGATAACCCAATAAGAATTAATAACATTATGACTTTACCTTTAAGTATATACATATGCGAGGGGTTCAGTTCATTTTCTCCTATTCTTTCTCAGCCGCACTCTTTCGTTGCTTCATCTTCACTCTTCATATACCTTACTAGTTACTCCTAGTGTATGTCTTTAGTCTTATACAGTACGCTGAGGTTTGACAACATGACAACATTTTCTTGCCTTCTAGGTGTTTTTCATTTCTGTGTTAGTATTGCTCATGCACAGATCAAGGTTTTGTTCTACGATTTCTTTTTCAGGTTAGGCATTTGACAAACAACATCTAGTTTATCTTGGACTGTTAGTACTATATGTTTGGACTTGTTAATTTTAAGGTGAAATTGCTACTACTTTGTATTTTTATTAATGTATTTTGAAAACCGTTGTTAAAGAATTAGTACTATTCCAGCTGTGGCCACCGGACAAAATGCAGAAGTGGGTAGTATACTATATGCGAATTCTTCTCTTTTTTGCTTAACTCCGATGAATTGTCTTCTCTTTTTCGCTTAACTCTAGATTGAGTTATCTTATCGGGTAAACAGAACCGATAATGATCGATAACCGATTAACCGATAACCGATAATCGATATCTTATCGGTTCGGTTATCGGTTTATCAAATTTGTAAATCGATAACCGATATGCTAAACCGATAATATTCATAACCGAACCGAACCGACCGATGCCTACCCCTAGTTTCATGCCCAGGTAGGCAAGTTGACGGTCTCCCTTCTTAGGACCCTTGATCAGCGAGAGTTGGCGTGCTCCACTTGATCCGGAGATGCTTTTGATTTTGGTACGATATGTTTGTGTCTGTGTGTGTGTGTGTGTATATATATATATATATATATATATATATATATATATATGAGTATGACGTGGCTCAGTCCCGTCTTTGTACAGTTATATTTCTATTAGAGGTCTGTAGACAGTATGTCTAGTTGGATAGTATGTGGCCTTGCTGGCTTCCAGTTTTGAGGTATATAGTTGTCTATAGCAGCCTTGTCGGCTCGCCCTACGTATGTTGCACATATATGTACATCTGCCTTTTAGGCAGGTTTCCTTCATATATATTATTCTCGTGATTCAACAGATGTTATTCAGGTTTATATCTTAGGCGCATACTTAGGGGTGTCTGACAGGTAGGACTCGGGCACCCATCGCGGCCCATCGGTTTGGGTCGTGACACTAGAGTTCTAGTATACTTTGTTGGAACTCCAGTATATTATACTGGAGCCAGCAAAGTATACCAGTCCATCATAATATGTTGGAAGTTCATATACAAGTGCACCGAACTCCAGTATGTTATGCTGCACCGGCTTTTGTTGCAGCAAAATAGTGGCTATTTTTTAATGACTTGACAAACGCTGACTATTTTTGAATGACCAATCCGAAAACTGGCTAGCCCGTGCTATTTTAACTTTAAAATAGGTTCAACCCAAATTAGTGGATCAACAAAATCTTACAAGCCCAACCCGGTAAAAGTTGGGCAGGTTGGGGGTTTTGGGCTTGTTTTGGCACCTCTAATATATACTAGTTGCAGGGTAGCCCGTGCCCAAACTCAAGAAATAACACTACTAACTTTAATTAAAATTGAATAATAATTTCAGAGTCACATTGTCCTTGTGCACTCCCAATAATCCTAAACCTATATTTCAACTTCTTTAAGGCTTGTTTTGCATTGAAAGTAAACAAATAGTGAGTTCAACCGGCTATTTGTGTAATGATCCCTTTACAAAAAAAGCAAATTTATGTTGTTGGGCCTATTTGGACCGGTCTTTGTTGCGTTAGTGGGGTGGATGTGTTATTAGGCTACTCTTCTTATTTAGAAGGAAAAGAGTGATTTGCACAAATAGGACACTCCGGTGCCACTCTTATTTTAGGTTATCATACTTGCCGCATTGGTAGAATCTAAAGTTTAACAAGTGTTGGCTCTCGCTTGCCATATGGACAATACTTTTGACTTTTGACCTTAAAAGTTTGCCCATGAGCGAGCAGAGGTCAAAGAATCATGGTCATCCATTATAAAGGCCATTGGGGGAATTTTCTTGAAGGAAACTTGGTGTGAAATGGGGGGAAATGCACATTGAGATACACGATTATACATATAATTATATATGAATTATAAATATATTATATATCATTGACTATTTTAAATTTAAGCGCTTGGGTATGCGGCTATTTAAGTTAATTCTTCTTCTGTAAATGAAAGGAAAATGAGGAAGTGTTTAAATATAGTAAATACACATGGACTAACAAAAGATATAAGAATAGGAGCAGTCTAATACTAGAGAGAACTGATAGATGTTTTGCTAATGACTGCTGGATATCTAGTATCATGAGGCTTGTGTATCCCACCTACCTAGGACTCACTATGATCATTGTCCATTGCTAATAAGGCTAAAGAAGGGGAATCTGTCAGTACCTCCAATAAATCCTTTAGGTTTGAATCCATGTGGACTACCAATCCATCTTTTCACAATCTCATCACTGAGACATCCCCTCCAAACTTTTCTCTAATTCAATCAACCCAACTCTTCAAGAAAATAGTCACTTAGTGGAGTAGGCATATATTTGGAAGCATCTTTCAGGAGAAAAAATTATGGCCAGAATAGCAGGAATCCAAAAATCACCCAGCTACCAGTTTAGTGATTTCCTCTTGAACCTAGAAGGTATAGTGATTAAAGAGCTCGACGCTATCCTAAAAAATGAGGAAGATTTCTGAAAACTGAAATCAAGAGTCAACTGGCTAACTGAGAGTGATGTCAACACTAGGTTCTTTCACACTTCTACTCTCAATAAGAGAAGGAGAAATAGAATCATGTCCTTAAAAGATGAAACTAGAAATTGGCAATATGAATATGAGGAAATCAAAGAATCTATCCTGAACTATTTCAGGTCCTACACCTCATCACACACTCAAGCCCCTCTTCAAACAACTAGTCCAGTTGACCAGTGTCACATACTTTCGAACTCTCAAAAGGACAACCTGGACACATCCTTAAGGGAAAGTGAGATTAAAATGGCAATTTTCTCCATCAAGCCTTTCAAAGCTCCTGGGCCAGATGGGTTGCGTCCCTTCTTCTACCAAAAGCACTGGAACATAGTGGAGAAGTCACTAATTGATTTCTGTAACTTATGTTTTGCCACCAACACTGTGCATGATGCCATGAATGAGACCCTGCTCTGTCTTATCCCTAAGTACCCTCAGGCCACTATGGTCAAAAACTTCAGACATATAGGACTCTGCAACACCATATACAAAACTGTCATAAAGGTCATTGTAAATAGGATTAAACCCATCCTCCCTTCACGCCAACTTCTTATCCAATAAGACGGCCTCTGATAATGCCATAATTGTCCAAGAATACATCGCTCACTTTGGCAAAACGATAGAAAATTAGGCCAATATGATCCTAAAATAGAGTGGTCTTTCATTAGAGACGGTCTCTAGGCTTTCAATTTTCCACCTAGCCTAACCAAGCTAATCCTATCATGTGTCACTTCCTCATCTATCTCGATTCTAGTGAATGGTGGCAAAACCGACACCCTCAAACCAACTAGGGGAATTAGACAAGAGGACTCCATCTTTCCATATCTATTCATTATGTGCATGGAGAGACTCTCTAGGCTAATGGACAATGCAGTTTATAATAAACAATAACTTCCAATCAGCATCAGTAGGTCTGGCCCCAAGATATCCCATCTTTTCTTTGCTGATGACCTGACCCTTTTTGCAAAGGCTAACACCAGAAACTGTAACACAATCACCACCATTCTGCAGTCTTACAGTGAAGCATCTGGGCAAAAGATCAACCTCACAAAGTCTAGGGTGCTCTTTTCCTCTAACTGCAAACCTGACACCATGGAAATCTTACAAGTGCACTTTTCATTCAAGATACAACTTCCTTTTGTAAATATCTGGGCTTCCCAATGTTCCACAAAAGACCTTCCAGTAGTGATTTCCAGTTCATAATTGACAATATGTAATCTAAGCTGGCTGACTGGAAAATAAATTGTCTAAACATGACTGGTAGAGTAACAATGGCCAAAGCTTCCCTTAGTCATTTCAAGCCATGTCATTCAATTCATCAAGCTACCCACCAAATCAACCAAGCTAATAGACAGAATCCAAAGGAAATTCATTTGGGGTACTACTCCAAATAGGAAGAAAATGCACCTGGTTAACTCGGATAGAATTACTACCCATAAATGCCATAGGGGGTTGGGCTTACAGAAAGTGGATTGCAAAAACAGGGCTTTCCATGCTGGCCTTGCCTAGAGAATTTTCCATAACACCTCTTGCCTTTGGGCAAGATTCTTTATCTCCAAGCACTGTAATTGAAATCATACGCCAAAAAAAATATAAATCTCCAATCTAGTAGTGTATCCTTAAGGGGTGGGATACATGTAGGCAGGCCAGCAGATGGGTTGTTCAAAAAGAAAACAGGGTAAACTTCCTTAATGATGCTTGGATACCAAACAATTCAGCCATCAGGGACATGATTGAGGGTCCTCTAACTCACAATGACCTTAATGCTAAGGTGGATACTATCTATAATTATGGAGAATGGAATACCTCTTCCATCTCCCTCAATCTCCCTGATAGTATCATGAGCTTGATCAAATCCACATTCATCTCTACAAACACTGTCAAGAAAGACAGGCTGATTTGGGGTCTGACACATAATGGCATCTTTACCACCATATCAGCCTACACTTTCCTCAGCAACAATAGGGAGCCTTTAAAGAATGGGGATGAGAGTAATTTCAAGCAACACAAGCGTCCACTAGGTCGAGTTCTTTGACCAGTTTCAGCAACTTTGTGATAAATATTGTGAAGAAAATCAATAAAAGACAAACTAAGTAATTTTAGGTTCTTCCTTCATAATCTGCACGTAGGTGCATATGTACACCACTTTAGGTATAGAGTTCTAAGCACACACAGATTGCATATGCAACTCATAACTCTAGGACTCTTCCTTATATACTCTTAGATGAATATGGAAGTTAAGGGTACCCAATAAAATTAAAACTTTCATCTGGATGCTATCTCACGAAAGGCTTCCAACATGAGCTTTTCTGCACAGAATTGGGGTTAACTGTAACCCTATATATTGTTTCTGCTCCTCATTTCCAGAAACAAGCAACCATATTTTTTTTTATTTTCCAAATGCCAAGTTGTTCTGGCATGATCTGACCTAAAAAAGCACGGATGAAAGCCATCAAATGAACGCAAACTTCACAACCCAACTCTAGCCCACACATGGAACAAACTAAGGAAAATGCCTTTCAATGATACTATGTCTTAGGAGGTTATCCTTCCCTTCTGCTTTTGGCACTTTTGGTTAACAAGAAATCATAAACTATTTAACAATAGGAAAGATCTCATCTCCATTGTGAACACCATTGCTAAAGCCATTGAATTCTACATAGTAGCAAGCACAAAGAACATTAGGAATACAATCCCTATCAGTGTCAAATGGGAACCTCCCCTAAGGGAAGTGAATTCCCGGTTCCAGCTATTCCAATGTTTTTCACAAGCTAGCATAGGAGATTGACAACAACAGAGAATGCCAACATAAACGTAAGATACATCTCCGAGCTTCTAAATATGGTTGTCGCTGAAGATGTTTTCTGTGGCCTGAAATACATGCATGATCAATTTAGAGGTGCGTTACGAGTAACCAAAAATATGTGCGACAAAAGATATAATATCATACTTCTGCTTAGAAACAAGGGCACCACAGTAGAGAGCATTGCTAGGAACTGGAAATTCTGTTTTGTTGCTATGATCTTCGGGATTAATGATTCTCATATAAGTTTCCTGCCCTAAATACCACCTGTCCAGGTTTTCTGCTCTAAGGTTCCATAGCCCAACGTTGTCAAGAGATGCACTCTCATATGGCATAGGTGGTGTTTATCGGTCTAATGATAACAAGGTTGGAAAATTCGTAGTGAGTGATAGCAGTGCCATAAACTGACGAATATTCTAGTGCACGACTATGTCTCGCAAACAGAAGTTTATCTAGTAAAAAATTTCTGAATCACTTGTAAGTTATGCAGGGGCTAATTGCCTTTAAAGGAGTTCTTGACGGACCATAATTATTAGTTGTATGTTTGAAACCAATCAATACAATTTCTAATTAAGTAAATGATGAAACAATTATTAGAAACAAAATACTTTCTTTGTTGATCTATGATAACAACATCAACCTTTTCTTTTGTAAGGATAGCTATGTGAAAGGGAGTACTCTCGCACAGTTCTGAAAAAATGAACCGTGTAAGAAATATTTCCTTTGCTCCTTAGACGGCTATTGATACAAAAAGATAAAATTATTACATACATATATCGAGTCATTATCTTTGTGATTTGACCTTCTCAATGTCAGTTACTACTTTATTACTTGTATTGGAGTTCTTGATGTGTCTTTTTTTTTTTCCTCATTGCGATTAATCCGGATTTGCGCCTGAAAATTCCACTTTATGATGTGTCGTAAACTACTTGTGTTTCCAAAAGTGAATTCATAAATTTTCAGAATTTTTTATTTTCCGTGATATATAAGCACGATTTTATTATTTTTTCCATTACAAAAAATTAATTTATGACTTTTTGATGCAATAAACTGAAAGTTGAATTATTATCCGAGCTTGATCAAATCCACCTTCATCTCTACAAACACTGTCAAGGAAGACATGCTGATTTGGGGTCTGACACATAATGGCATGTTTACCACCATATCAGCCTACACTTTCCTTAGCAACAATAGGGAGCCTTTGAAGAATGGGGATGAGAGTATAATTTCAATTGGATATGGAAGTTAAGGGTACCCAATAAAATTAAAACTTTCATCTGGCTGCTATCTCACGAAAGGCTTCCAACGTGTTCTTTCCTGCATAGAATTGGGGCTAACTGTAACCCTCCCTGTTGTTTCTGCTCCTCAATTCCAGAAACAAGCAACTATATTTTTTTTTTTTGATTTTTCAAATGCCAAATTGTTCTGGCAAGATCTGACCTCAAAAAATACAGATGAAAGCCATCAAATGAACCCAAACTTCACAACCCAACTATGGCCCACACATGGAACAAACTAAGAAAAATGCCTTTCAATAATATTATGTCCTGGGAGGTTATCCTTCCTTCTGCTTTTGGCACATTTGGTTAACAAGAAATCATAAACTATTTGACTAATGAAAGATCTCATCTCCACTGTGAACACCATTGCTAAAGCCATTGAATTCTCCATAGTAGCAAGCACAGAGAACATTAGGAATACAGCCCCTATCAGAGTCAAATGAGAACCTCCCCTAAGGGTCACTACAAGCTAAATACAGATGGGGCAGCTAAAGGTAACCCAGGGGCAGAGGAAATTGGTGGGGTCTTTAGGACATCCAGTGGAGACTGGATCCTTGGATATTTGGAAAACAGGCCACACCACCAACACTTGCGGAAATGACTATATTGCTAAGGGGTCTTCAAATTGCATAATAAAATGGCCTAATACCACTGGAAGTAGCCACAAACTCATCAGAGGCAATAAGAATGTTAACTATAAGAAATAACACTTATAATTCTATCATTTGTGAATGCAGGTTGTTGATCCAAAGGATGGCCAGAGTAGTAGTGAAACACAACTATAGTGAGCAGTATAGGGTGGCGGATGCATTGGCAAAGCAAGGAGCAAAAACCAACTTTTTGGGAAGAACAACAATGCTGCCAGCTCCTCCGGTGTTTGCAAATGAATTATTTTGGACAGACATCGTAGGAATTGAAGTAACTAGAAATATTTTGGCTTGTAATATTGACAATTTGGAACAAAGTTTGTCCGACATAGGGGGGTTGCAATATCCCCCTAACAATCAGTACTCGGCAGTATAATTATTATTAATAATGCAATCCCCATGACCAAAAAAACAAAAATATTACTTTAAAAAAATTAATTTACTATGACTCAATCTTAAATAAGTTAGGGTCAACTACATGAATCATCACTTTTCAATTTAAGTCAACTCATATCATCATCATTACCAAATAAATAATGTTCGAGTAATAAACTTTTTTTAATTGCGATACGATTTATCACCTCTTTTGAATTCACATATTTGTAGAAATTATAACATAATAGTAACACGGCTCAATTTAACCAAAAAGAAAGAATGAAAGTTGGATTGAACTAAAAGCTTGGTCAAGTCTTTAATCTACTTTACAAATGGGAATATACACACATCCCACCTCTAATGAAATAAAAGTTCGCCCAATATAATTCCTTAAGAAAGTGGAGAATCTAAGGGAAAATTAATATTTTTTAAGCTACTAGTTAGAGTTCTGAAGTTAGTCATCGTACGTCCATAACTTACTAAGTCTTCCTTGCTTTAATCTCAACTTTAGTAGTGCTTCTGGTGCAATCTATTGATCTCAAAGGAGAAATATTGTAAGTTAAAACTCATATAAGAGAACGCTAATGCTTTTTGTTTTATTCTACAAATTAATGCACCACTGAAAAATTATACTAAAGATAAGTTGAATCAAGAAGCTGACAAGTGACAAATATGATGTTGAAATTATCTATATGGAAACATTGAAATCATACATATATCGAGTAAAGGACTTCAAAAGAAATTAAAGCAAAGGGGAAACAACTCAACAAGCATTTGAGAACATGGAACCATGCACCCATAGAAAATCTGGCCCAAATTACTCAGATTTTGCAACTATTGTAAGCAAGAAATTCTTATAACTTCCATTGGCAACTTCTTCGATCTTTGCAGACAAGGTAGTTCCATATTTGCTATGGAATTCTTCTTTGATTTGCTTCATATCATCGTCTGCTCTAGTAACGATGACTCGGGTGACTGAATCTTTAGCAGATTCATCCACATCCAATCTTAAGGACTCGATCAAAATCTATGCAATAAGAAATTGAAAATGAGAAAAAAGTCAGACAAAAATTCAAACAAATGGGGGAGAAATACAAGACAATATAATATAGTATTTATCAATTTTGTGATTGCTATTTACCTTGCTGAAGTATGTTTGAGGTGAACAAAGGCATTGAACTACTTGTTTCAAGATCAAGTAACCATCAAGAGCCTGAAAGAAAATTGAGATTAGCATCGAATAGACTATCGTTCCATGACATTTTGAACGTCTTCTTTTTGCTCTTAGTCACTTAATTCCTTTTAACTCCTACACTGTTGTGGTCGTGGATCATGTTCATCCGATGATGTAAAAAAGTATACACTATATATCAATACATAGAAGTTAAACTCCTTTTTTTTTTTTTTTAATTTCGTTACCTCGTCCAGGTATTTGCCAGTCATTTCCTTGTAGTGGCTATAGACGGCCTTAAGATGGAGCTTGCTTCTGTGTGAAAGGATCCACACGATTTCTTCATCCTCAATGAGATTCTTCTTAGCATCTTTTAGTGCATTCACAAACACCTTAGCCTCAGATTTTGCAAGATCGTCATTTACTCTTGGCCCTTCATAACGGTAGGAACTCACTAGAGCAACCAGAAGCTGTTTGTCATAACAAAATAGAAAATTACTAATCGAACACTTACACTGCTAAATATTAATCAAACATATAGATGATGATAATAACAGTAATAATTTTCAAAGACAATGATAACAATGAGAACGAAGCGAGTTGAAACTTTCAGCAAAAATAAATGTATCTTAATATATGATAACCCAAAAAAGAAATGGACAATATGACTATATGAGAACTTAGATATAGTATAGCCCAAATATTCACATCTCATACCCATACGAGACGCTTGTGCACTTATCCACTAATGACTTCAATTTGGATAACAAAATCATTTAGCCATCTAATATTATCTCCAAACGCCTAATTACCAAGATCAGTGGCAAGGTTTTGTTCTCGATTTTAAAAGTAAATCCGAATGATGATGAACAAATATTTATGAGAAAATGGACATGATATATGTCTGATGTGAGAGAACTGAATTTACAAAAATAATGGATTAATTCAACTTATAAACACCGACAGTATAAAGAACGGTCCATTTTATGGACGGTCAATTATAATCATCTTTAATCGGCCTAAAAGTGTATAATTTCTTTTACACTGTCAACGTACAAAAGTAAACTAAAAAAGAACAGGTATTTTAAAGATCAAGACAAAGAAGAAAGACCTTTCTTTCAGGAGTTTGGATATGGAAGGCAATGTCTTCCTCTATTGAATGTTCAAAGAGGGAATGGTAGGCTCTTCTTGCACCCAAAAGCTCTTCAGAAGATCTAGTGCAAGCAGTCTCAGTTAGAACATTAAGTTGAGGTACTTTCAATAACAATGCTTCCTTAAACAAGCGAGCATCTCTTTCCCATGGGTGCATTGTATACAACACCACTGCATCCTACAAATTTTTGGCCATGACAAGGAAATGATCATAAGAAAACAAAATCACAAATATTACAACTAATTTATGAGAGAACTTTTTAAGTTTTTCAAGAATTGGGGGGTTTAATATTTGTAATAAAGGTAAAAGGGCAGCCCGGTGCACGAAGTATTCCGCATTTATGCAGGATCCGGGAAAGGGGCACACCCCATATAGGCAACCTATCCTGAGGCTTAGCATCAGTGACTGATTTCACGGCTTGGACCCGTGACTTATAGGTCAAACGAAGTTAACTTTACTGTTGCGCCAAGGCACCCCTTCAAAATTTGATTATTCGAAACACCAAATTTATGAATAGTCACAACCACTTCCTCCGCTCTGTGACAGCCTATCCTGAGGCTTAGAATCAGTGACTGATTCCACGGCAGCCTATCCTGAGACTTACAATACCTTTATTATATAGGCAGCCTATCCTGAGGCTTAGCATCCGTGACTGATTCCACGGCTCGAACCCGTGACTTATAGGTCAAACGGAGATAACTTTACTATTGCGCCAAGGCTCTTTCAAAATTTATAATAAAGGTATTGTTTTCAAAAGAAAGAGATGCTAAAAAATTTGGTCATTTTATTATTCTAAACACCAAATTTATGAATAGTCACAACCATTTCCTTCACTCTCTGACAGTAAGCAATAGGATTAATTATATTTCACTAATTACATAGCTGAAAAAAATCAAAATTCAATAACATAATGAATATTAAAAATAAAAATACCTTAAGACGCAAAAACTCTTGGCGAAGCTGAAGAATATGTTGATCATCCCATCTCTGGAAATGGCGTTCATCTTCTTTGAAGAATCCAGGAGTGCTTACCCTATAAGATTCCCTCTGATGCCTATTCCAATTCCCCAATGTTGAGATGAATAAATTCTCATCCACACCAAGTCCTACAATTTTGTGTGAACAAAATGTTAAATTAGTTGAAGGAAAGTAAAAATTTAGTGGTAAAAAATTCTACTATTTAACACTTATAAACTGTAAAAATTCCAGTTTTAGAAGAAGAAATTGTTAAGAACCTGAGAAAGCTTTGGTGAGAGCTGCATATGCATTAGCCTCTGCCATTTCTTAGTGCCTGTTTGTGAGTGTGTGTGTGTGTGTGTGAGAGAGAGAGAAAGGGGTTGGTCTTCTGGATTCAATTCGATGTCCATTTATATGGGCTCTTAAGGGTACTTATGTCATTTCACTTGTTACGGCCGGTGATCCAAGTCTGAACTAACCCAGAAAAGACGAAAGTAGCCCTCGTGGTACAATAAATAGTATTTGTGTCCCTTAAGTTAGTAAAATAATGAACGTGGCCCTTTAATTCGTGTACGTGTATTTTTCCCCCGTTCATCAAAGTACAGCTTGTAACGCCTTAAACAAAATAAAAGTCAGTCTTTAAGTACATTACTTTAATTAAATTTAATCTCTATTATATCTTCTTAATTTAATGTTAATAGATGCTCATAGATCTGCTTTTGATACTTTATATACCATGAGCCTCACACGTCCTACTTTAATAATAGTAATTACTAATAAAGATATCTAACATGTATAGTTTGTGTAGTTTAGGTTACTAATATTACAAGTGGTTATGTCTTTTCAAAGCAAATTCCAGTTTGTAACTTACTTTAGCTATTATCTTATTCTAAAGGGATTTGGAAATAAAAAATCGTTATCGGTCATGTTACATCACTTCCATTTCTTTCTTCGTTGAGAATTAAGATGCCTAAATTTCACTAGCAAACGCTTTATATCATTGGAAATTTCATGTTAATTAATTAGCAATTGTTTCTTTTCTTTTTTATTGAACTTTTCTGAAAGATACGTGTACAAGCATAAAGACAAGCTGAAAGTAGATCCAACTATGAAAAGCAAGGAAAAAGATAATCTATTGAAAAAATATGCATGCATTGATGCAAAACGGATCTATATTTTAATTAGAGTCAATTGATTCAAGATATATAATTATTTTTAATTTTTCTTATAACCGGAATTAATTGGTGGTGTTTGATTGAAGCTCCTGTAGGTAACCGTACATGAAATTCCACCTCATACGGCTCCATCCCGAGGTTTCGTCGTTAGCCTATGTGTACATACGGCGGCTCTCTCTCTCAAAAATATTAACTTTGTTATAAAACAATAAATGAAGAACAAGAGTATTGCAGAGAAAAGCAGAGATAGAGAATTCTTATTAATTTTGGGATGAATTACAATGGAATAGAACCCTCTATTTATAGGGAGAGGGTGACTTAACCACCAAGCAATGAACCCTAGAATCTCTCTAAATATAAACATTCACCATAAATACAATTCTATTTATAACACTCCCCCTTGAATGTCTATTCAACAGATAATGTGCCTCGTTAAAACCTTAACTAAAATAAAACCCAGTGGGAAAAAAATTCTAGAGAAGGAAAAGGAGTACACATATAGTACGCCTTTTGGTTGCCTCGTTAAAAACCTTGCAAGGAAAACCTAGTGGGACAAAATAACCTTGTAAGGGAAAAAGAGTACAACGCGTATTAACTCCCCCTGATGAGAGCATCAATTCACATCCTTAAGCATTTGCATTCCAATCTTGTGCACCATCTTCAAAAGATCGTTGGTAGATATTTGATAAACAATATCAACCATATTAACTTCAACGAATTTGTTTCACCTTGAAATCATCATCCCTGATAGATGTATTGTCTTCATATGATCTTGTTGGAATCATCATTTCAATATCTTCACATAAGGGTGAAAACTCTTGCTATCATATTATCATGCTTATAGTTATAGCAAGATACATATGTGCACAAATTGCATTTAGGATATAGTACTTCATGACCATGAATTCTATATGCTTTAAGCAATTTAAATCCTTCAAGGATTTTTAAGTCATATAAGTCATATAATAGACTTTAGATGCATATCAAATTTTTATGTCATGCTAGACATATAAGATATCGAAAACTGATTGCACATACCATTGACTTTATACTTTCAAGTGTTTGAACTACATGTTCAAAACTACATGTCTTTCATGTGAAACCAATTCTATTCGAATTGTTTCTTCAGACTTAAGATCCTCATATATATATATATATTTAGCGCTATCATAGATGTCGTCGACAAACATTTTATATCAGTTTCAATATTTTTTCATAAAGACATAACATAGAGATCTCTTCATTCATATTTTCAGGTACCTGAATCTCTCTTGAGATTTTATGAAGTGTTATGTCATGTGATCTTCTAGATCACTTGCCTCCTTTATTTTGATCATTTTGATCATTTGCTCATCTTCTTTATCAAGAAGTTTATTTGAAACCGATTTGTCTATATGCTTTAAGCGTACTATAGACTTTGTCCTTCTAGGACTTATTCTAATAGAAGCATTTGCAATGAGAATATAGTTACTTTCTTTGGGTCAGCAAATGCGTCTGGCATGTTTTGCAATAAATTGCACATGAATTATCCTTTTATGAACTTCAAGTTCATATTATTTTATTCGGGGATCTAGATGTATAAATGATAATTCATTCCATGTAACTTTTTCTCAACTATTGTATCTTGTCTCCCCCTCATGTTAGAAAAACTAACTTGTTTCCTCAACTTTGAGAACCCATCTTTGTGCGTTATGGTGTTAATCAAAATATACACCGCACATCAATAATAATGAGATGGAATTATTTGGTTCCTGAACCTGAAACCACTTGTGAGGGGAGAATGTAATATACTTTCGTATATAACCTATATCAAACTGATATAGATAACTTTGTTCTCATAAGCAATAGTTTAGCTAAAAGTGGAGGCACTCAATAAATCATTTTGCTAAACCAATTGTGATGTAAACTAACTTATCAAGATAAACTATCTTGAATAGGAAATCTGGAAATTATGCTCGAAATTTAATTAATGAGCAAGTTACCTCGCACACACCGGCCAGGTTGCGGGTTAATAATAATTGCATATGTAACCATCTCATAGATGCATCTTATGTGGTATACATGGCGGGTGAATGGGCCCATATTCACCTTTGATATTTCCAGCATTCATGGGATTCAATCCCAATTTTAGTTGATCAATTAATTAATGAGAACAAGCATTATAAGAGAATTCGTAAAGAACTTTCTAGTTCTTTAATATTTACCCATGTGAATTCTCTTTTATTTTTGCACATCATACTTAAATTGACATGGGTAAACCAATTATGCCAACTGAATAAATTATCAATATTGATAAACTTCAGATTTACACCATGACGTGTGCAATTATCGATAAACTCCAAGTTTATTATGATATGGGTTTTTATATCAATAAATATCCACTTTATTGTGGTATTCTTTTATTTGTGTAATACAAACTGGAGAATAAAGCGGGTAGCTTTTCACATACATATTATCCCGCTACAAGTTGTAGTAACAGAAGATATTAAATCTTTCCTTTATTTATAGTCTCAGTATGACCAACCGCTTTCGCGAATACTTTAGAAACTCAATAAGTTTCTTTGAGACTTACTACAACACAACGTCTTATTGATAATCAATTTTCTTCAAAATAGTATAATTGGCTCTTGCAGAGTTCTCAATTACTTTTGTACTATCACATATTCATCAACATCCATATGGTGAATATCTCTTTTAAGGAGAAAGTTATACCATTATGGTCATGGTCAAAATTATATGCGAGATATGTTTCTTGCATTATTGTTGTCCTTTAATTATCACACTGCCAAAATATTTTGGCGTACAATAGGTACGTGACCAATGACCATTCATGCCATAATAATGACATTGATTTCTTATATCATCTCAAACCTCCTTCTAGAGGTGAGTGTGGTACATTCACTACCACTAGCACGTTCATATTCTTCCAAGAATGAATATGTTTTCATAGATTAGATGTTCTCACATTCACATCATGAATTGACCAAAGTCATCTGTATGTGCTTTAGAAAATCTCATGTCAAATACTTACCTTAAATCCAAAATTTAATCATGAAGGAAGTTTACGGAATAATTGACAATCATTATGCTCAATCCCAAAGCTTCTACTCAATTGGTTAGAGTCTCGTGCTGATAACGTGTTATAAAACAATAAATGAAGAACAAGAGTATTGCAGAGAAAAGTAGAGAGGGAGAATTCTTATTGGTTTTGGGATGAATTACAATGGAATAGAACCCTCTATTTATAGGGAGAGGGTGACTTAGCCACCAAACAATGAACCCTAGAATCTCTCTAAATATAGACATTCACCATAAATACAATTCTATTTATAACAAGCTTACCATAAAGATGTTTATTTTACAAGTTTGAGCTAATACCATAATTTCCAAGTCTATGAGACATTCTTAAACACAGCAAAGATAGATCACTCATTAATTGTAAAGCAAGAGTCAATGGTCAAAGTATAGTAAGATAAGCAATAGTTGGCCAATGGTGAAATAATTTAACTCGATCAACAAATAGAGGATGTCCATCTTATAAAATAGTACATGTGACTACAAAAAATAATCACATGTAGAAGTTGCCCCGTCGATCTCTAAATTCATCGTATTTTAACGAGTATTCTGATAATAGGTAAATTAGACTATAATTAGGCCCTAAAGAACCATATTTTTGTATAGCTTTTACGGTAAAAAGTGATAACCAAATGATCTGATTAGTGTTTTTCATGCTTTGCAGGCTATATCCAATAAAAAAAGTTTGTGGAGTACTTTTGGGATCAATTACGGAGAAAAGGAGGCCAATCATACAATATCCACAAAGTGCACCAAGCGAAGCGACAAAGCCAGAACTGAAGCTAGTCTGCCGCTGTCCGGGCGTAACCGCGGTAGGACCGCGGCAGAACACTGCTGCAGATTCTGAAGGCCATTCTGGCCGCGGTCCTGGCGTAACCGCGGTAGGACCGCGGCAGGACGCGGAAAGTTCAGGGACCAAAGTGTCAATTCGGGGAAACTTGGTGTAAAACCCTTATAAGATGTAGAAAATCGCCCACAATAGGGAGGCTTAGTTTTGAGATTGCTTTTGGAAGAAGAACAAGTGTGAGAGATCACCCAAAACATCATAATTTTCTATTCTCTTCTATTTTTATTGCAATTCTTCCATTATGAATAATTTATTGGTTTTATCTTCCATTGTCATGAGTAGGTAGATACTTTAACCTAAGGTTTTGGTGAAACCCGTTGGGGATGACTTGGTTGTTATATTAATATATTTGGAATTGGTTGTTAATCTCTATTTGTTCATCTATGTTTTGATTGTGGTTAGTTGAAAGGGCCCTCAATTATCCGTCCCTATTTAGTATGTATCTGCTTGAGAGAGAGTTCATATTTAGGTGATTGTATGAACAACATCACTCCCGGAGTATAGACGAGAGTCATAACCGAGGGTTTAGAGGTAGGATTAGAGATAACGATACCTCGGATGCAATCTAAGTGAACTGTTTTGTGAATCTAGCTAACGTAACTTGAGAAAGTGTGTATAGTAAATTATCATAATTGCTTGAGAAAGATTTATGATAGCTAGAGCGTTCATGATTGATAGAGACAACTAAGTCTGAGTTATAATACATATTCAACCAAGGGAATCAACAACGGGGGAAACCATTACCTTAGATCTTATTCCAATTATATACAAGCAAGCTTAGTTAACTTCCAGCTTTATTTACTTTCAGTTTAGTTGTTAGATATATCATTAATTGTGAAGTACAAGGTTTGGGAAAATTGACTGTGTGAATCTAGTAAATCTGACAAGAGTAATTGATAGGTTAATTCTCTGTGGTTCGACTCTGGGCAGAAATACCCAGACTATATTTGCAACGTCCGTGTGTGTCTTTTTATAAAGCATAGTTTGGCATTATCAAATTTTGGCGCCGTTGCCGGGGAGTTAACGGTGTTATCAATTACAATTGAAAGAAGTACAAAAATTCTAAGTGTAGTCAGTTTTCTCTATACCCAATCTTTTCATTGAAAATTCTAACGTTTGAACTCTTGTGGAAATCAGGTGTATGCCTAGAAGTTCTTCGAGGACTGGAGAACTGCTAGAAGGACTCTCACACCCCGAGAAAACATTCAGGGCATTGAACCGTGCCAACAAGAGACTTCAACAATCCCAACAATCACACCAACGCAAATTTGACATGGGTGACGTAGACAACGTCAATGGAAACATTGGGGATCCACCAGCAAACCCCAACGTAAGAGTAGTGGCACCCCTTGTGCCCGAAGCTACACTTTATGACTGGGCACAACCCACAACTGATAACTTGGCCACTACTATAGTTGAGCCCGCAATTCAAGCGGAGACCTTCTAGATAACCAACAACATGCTGCATCTACTGCAGAATAAAGGATTGTTCTCCGGATCACACATTGAAGACCTCAGCAGCACCTGAAAAATTTTCTGTCAATTTGTGTGACCCAAAGGCAGCCAAATGTGACCCCGGAAGCTATCAAGCTGCTACTGTTCCCATTCTCTGTAACCGGGGAAGCTCAGACTTGGTTAAATTCGCTCCCTATCAATTCCATTGCCACCTGGGAGGAATTAGTCAAGCAGTTCCTGAACAAGTTCTATCCGCCAAACAAGACTGCAAGACAGATTGATGAAATATTGCAGTTTAAGCAGCAGCCGACTGAGTCCTTGCAAGAAACTTGGGAAAGATTTAAAGGGATGCTAGTGAAGTGTCCTCACCATGGCATTCCAGATCAGATGCTTGGCCAGAGATTCTACATGGGGTTAGATGACCATTTAAAAGCAAATGTGGATGCTTCAGCTGGAGGTGCATTATTGAGTAAGACATTCACCGAGTGCAAAATCCTTCTTGACAAGATGTCACAAAATTCGGGGTGGATGACTAGAGCTGCAATACTGGCACCCATAGTGCATTCAGTTCCTCTTGACCCAAACAATTCACATGCAGAGAATATGGCCACACTCATGACCTAGATGAGCATATTGACAAAAAAGATTGATGAGATGGGCAACAAAACAGGTGCACATTGTTGATACAACAAATGGAGGACTGTGTGACACCTTGTATTAAATCAAGTCTTATGTGTGTTCATGAGCGGAGAAGGCGAAATCAAGGGCAAGGGTAAGATATGAATATGTCAACAACTATGGAGGGTCAGAGACAAGGAGCACAACAATGGAGACCGCAGCAAAATCAGCAGTAAAAGGCCTAATATGCAACAGCCTGGAGGTATGCACCCTCAAAAACCAATTAGTGCCAGTACCATATCAGAAACCACAGGGCTATCCACGAGCAAAATCAGCAACAATTAGCTTTATCAACCGCCTCCTTAGCAGCAAGATAACAATATGGTGGAAAATCAGGGGTATGCTTTAGCAACTCATTGGCACAATAATAAAGTGCAGGAAAAAATTGGCAGTGCATGATTCAGCAATAAAGAACATAGAAACGCAGCTGGGACAGGCTGTCCATGGCTTTGAACAACCGTCCTCAGGGAACTTTTGCCTGCAGACACTAACATAAACCCCAAGGAGCAAAACCCAAATCAGCTGATGGCAGTAAGTCTCCGGAATGGGAGAGATTTAGATAGAGAACAGGATCTACAAGCCAGGAAGGAGAGTACGACAGTCCTCCAGTTCCGTTAGAGGTGGAGGATCCAACAAGAGCTTACTGAAGTGGTGGCGTTGAGCAGAGTCAGGAGAAGAAAAAGATGAATGAGCAAGCTGCAGAACAGGTGGCACCTCTTGTGCCAGAAAATTCACCATAGAGAAGCCAGCAAGCATGCACAAAGGGTGATACCTGCACCTTCCCTCAGAGACTGGTTTAAACAAAAGAAGGAAGTTCAATACAAGAAATTTATGGAATGTTGTGTCATATTCAGTTGAATATTCCTTTGAATGGATGCTTTGAGGGAGATGCCCGATTATGCAAAGATGATGAAAGATTTAATGTCACAAAAGTTTGATTTTCAGGATCTTTCCCACTGTGACCTCACACAGACCTGCAGCCAGTAGTGACAAGACCGATAGCTCAAAGAAATGTTGATCCAGGTAGTTTCACTATTCCGTGGGAGCTACGCCTTTGCAAAGGCCTTATGTGATCTGGGGGCCAGCATAAATATGATGCCGCTGGCTGTGTACACTAAATTGGGCATCGACAGAGCTAGACCGACTTCTATGCTGCTACAGCTGGCTGATCGCACGATGAAAAGGCCAACTGGTATTCTTGATGATGTGTTGGTGCAAGTGGAGAAGTTCGTGTTTCCCAGCAGACTTTGTTATCCTGGATACCAGGTAGATGAGGAGATACCTCTCATTCTGGGTAGACCATTTTGGCGACTGCAGAGCACTGATCGATTTGTGAGACTGGGGAACTAAAAATGAGACTGAACGATGAAGAAGTCATATTCAATGTTCAGCAATCTATGAGAAGACCTAGCGAATATGCTAATTGCTCTTTAGTGGATGCAGTAGATGTGATTCTGCAAGAGGACGACGCGACCCTGACTGTGAATGACCCATTGGATGCATGTCTGAAAAAATCTAGAAAGAGATGGATAGTGAAGGGTTGGCTGAATGGGTCATGGCACTTGAAGGCCGAGGATCCTGGACAAGGGAACCTCAATTTGAGTCCCTTGAATTAGAAAAAAGGGCTACACCTCCAGCAAAGCCATCAATAGAAGAACCACCCAAACTGGAGCTAAAGCCACTCCCAAATCACCTCAGGTATGTGTTCTTGGGACCTGATTCGACCTTGCCTGTTATTATATCATCCCGATTTGCTAGATGTGCAGGTAGAACGGCTCTTACAGGTACTGCAAGAAAACAAGACTGCCATTGGCTGGACCATGCAGACATAAAGGGTATCAGCAATAGCCTTCTGTATGCATAAGATTCTCTTGGAAGAGGGCAAAAACCTTCCAGAGAACATCAATGAAGGCTGAACCCAAACATGAAAGAGGTAGTAAAGAAGGAGGTAATCAAATGGTTAGATGCGGGAATCATCTTTCCCATCTCTGATAGCAATTGGGTAAGCCCTGTCCAATGTGTGCCTAAAAGGGGGGAATGACTGTTGTGCAAAATGAAAACAATGAGTTGATATCAACTCGTATAGTCACAGGGTGGCGGATTTGCATGGATTGCCGTAAATTGAACATCGCCACCCGAAAGGACCACTTTCCCTTGCCTTTCATTGACCAAATGTTGGACAGGCTGGCCGGGAGTCACATTTTTGTTTCTTGATGGATATCTCGGGGTACAATCAGATATCAATAGCCCCTGAGGATAGAGAGAAAACATCCTTCACCTGTCCGTATGGCATCTTTGCCTTTCGGAGAATGCCTTTTGGGCTTTGCAATGCACCAGCGACTTTTCAACGGTGCATGGTTAGCCAATCTTCACAGATATGGTGGAGGATATTATGGAAGTCTTTATGGAGTGGATTTCTCGTGGTGGGAGATTCATTCGAAGACTGTCTTCACAACTTAAGCAGAGTGCTCAAAAGATGTATGGAGACAAACTTAGTGCTAAACTGGGAGAAGTGCCATTTTATGGTACAAGAAGGGATACGTCCTGGAGACATCGAGTGTCCAGAAAAGGAATTGAGGTCGACCATTGCTAAGGTTGACGTGATTGAAAAGCTACCACCGCCCACTTCAGTCCAAGGCGGTGAGAAGCTTCTTTTGGGCAAGCCGGTTCTACGCGCGTTCACATAAAAAGATTTTTTTTCCAAAATTGCTAAC